>NC_137099.1:53414055-53924055 GCF_949357685.1 Gobio gobio | reverse complement strand
TGCTTCACTCATCTTTCGTCTTCTATTGACGTCAATAACCATAATATCACCTGTTGAAACATTGAGCCGAATGTGCAAAGTTCACACATCTGCTGGGCAACTATTGGGAACTTGGAATCTGTGGTCTCTTCAGAGAATATACTGAAGAAAACATCACTGTTTCCATGACTGAAAGAAAGAAATCATATGCTGTGATATCCACCTGTGCACCTTCGATGGGGTTAATAGCAAGACAGACGTGCGTCAACATCCTTGCAAATCCTGCATGAGAAAAACACTGACAAATATTTCTCTTAAATGTCAGCTTCAGCCTGCACGTCACTCTCATTATCTGATTAATGATACATCTTCTTTTGATCTGCTGTCAGTACTAGAATCCACACACACACACACACACACACACACACACAAGCCACAAACATAAATCAGGGCACTATGAAATACACATTCAAAATTAAATACTAATATTTTAATCATATTATTTAATAATAAATGAATACAATTAAGTAAATCAATAAATAAAAAATATGTTGTATTTATTAATAATAGCCATTAGTAATATAGAAACTGGAGGCTGATCATTGCCAAGCAACACAAAAAATACTTATAACATAACATTACATGTCTGCTATATGTTATGTCATGTCGTGTCATGTCATATGTTGTTATATGTTATGTCATGTCAAGTCAAGTTATATGTTATGGCATGTCTTGTCGTGTCATGTCATATGTTGTTATATGTCATGTCATGTTATGTTAGTATTTTGTGTTGTTTGGCAATGATGATCAGCCAAAAGTTTCTATATTATTGTTTTTTTTACATATTTTTTTATTTATTTATTTATTATTAAATAATATGATTAAAATATTAGTATTTCATTTTAATGTTTAATTCATAGTGCAGTGATTTAGTTATGTGGCTTGTGTGTGTATGTGGGTGTAGACATACTGTTATGTATGTCATGTCATGTCATGTTATATGTTATGGTATATGTTAAATCATGTCATGTTATATGTTATGTTATATGTTGGGTCATGTCATGTTATACAGTGTGTTATGTTGTTATTTGTTATGTCACGCCATGTCATGTATGTTATATGTCATGTTATGTCATGTTATATGTTATGTTATATGTTAAATCATGTCATGTTATATGTTGTTGTATGTTATGTCACACCATGTCATGTCTGTTTTAATGTCATGTTATATCATGTTATATATTGTTATATGTTCAATCATGTCATGTAATATGTTGTAATATGTTGTTATGTAATGTTATGTCATGCTATAAGTTATGTTATATGTTAAGTCATGTCATGTTATATGTTATTATGTTATATGTAATGTCATGTCATGTCATGTCATGTCATGTCATCATGTCATGTTATGTGTGTTATACGTTATGTTATATGTTATATGTCATGGCATCATTTCATGTCGTGCTATGTTATATGTTATATGTCATGGCATCATTTCATGTCGTGTTATGTTATATGTTATGTTATATGTCATATGTTATATGTTATATGTTATATGAGACCCCCTATGAACATTTTCATCATTTTATTTAATTAAAAGCCATTATCAAATACATTCAAACAGATTTCCCTGAAATAGGTCCTCACTAAAACCTGTCAAAATAAACGGTTTAACTAGATGAAATTGTGACAGAAATATATTACTATTGTAGGCCTATAGAATACTTGTCAAAATAATAATAATAATAGTAACAACAATAATAATATTACATCATTTAAACATTATTTAAGAATATATTTTTAAATCCATGGTTTAATTTAGTAAAACAGCAGCGCTTTGCCCAAAAAATGAAAGGATAAATATTTGATTACCACCGTTTTGGTAATGTATTTGTATTAAATCATAAAAAGAAAAATTTCTCTATTATTCTTAAAGTTGTTAATCTAATTCATATTAATTTATTTAGTCCATTAGACATGTTTTATTGAAATGTAAAAAAAAAAAAAAAAGTTTATAATAAAGCTAATAAAGCATTTGTTCAACCAAAAAAAAAAAAAAAAGTTTTCATTAATTTAATGCCATTTTAACTGGTGATAATAATAACCATAATTTAAAAATACAGTTTATTTATTAAATAATTAATACCGTGATGCTGTGAAACTGTTTTTATAACGTGAAAATCTCATTCTACCACAACCCTACACGGGAGAGTCCCCACCCCGCTGTTAAAAAAATAACTCAGTAACTTTTACTCTGAGTACATTTTAAATCAACTACTTTTTACTTTTACTTGAGTACATTTTTAGATAAATATGTTATATGTTATATGTTATATGTCATATGTCATATCATGTCGTGTTATGTTATATGTTATATGTTATGTTATATGTTATGTTATGTTATGTTATGTTATGTTATGTTATGTTATGTTATATGTCATATGTTATATGTCATGTCATGTCATGTCATGTCATGTGTTATGTTATATGTTATATGTTATGTTATATGTTATATATTATATGTTATATGTTATATGTTATATGTTATATGTCATGTCATGTGCTATGTTATATGTTATATGTTATATGTTATATGTTATATGTTATATGTTATATGTTATATGTTATATGTCATGTCATGTGCTATGTTATATGTTATATGTCATGTCATGTTAAGTGTTATGTTATATGTTATATGTTATATGTCATATGTCATATGTCATATGTCATATGTCATATGTCATGTGTTATGTTATATGTCATATGTCATGTCATGTCGTGTTATGTTATATGTTATATGTTATATGTTATATGTTATGTTATATGTTATATGTCATGTCATGTGCTATGTTATATGTTATATGTTATATGTTATATGTTATGTTATATGTTATATGTCATGTCATGTGTTATGTTATATGTTATATGTTATATGTTATATGTTATATGTTATATGTTATATGTTATATGTTATATGTCATATGTTATGTCATGTCGTGTCATGTGTCATGTGTCATGTGTCATGTTATATGTTATATGTTATATGTTATATGTTATATGTTATGTTATATGTTATATGTTATATGTCATATGTCATATGTCATATGTCATATGTCATATGTCATGTCATGTGATATGTTATATGTTATATGTCATGTCATATCATATGTCATGTCATCATGTTATATGTTATATGTTATATGTTATATTTTATATGTTATATGTTATATGTTATATGTTATATGTTATGTCATGTCATCATGTCATGTCATGTGTTATGTTATATGTTATATGTTATGTTATATGTCAAATGTTATATGTCATGTCATGTGTTATGTGTTATGTTATATGTCAAATGTTATATGTCATGTCATGTCATGTGTTATGTGTTATGTTATATGTTATATGTTATATGTTATGTTATGTGTTATATGTCATATGTTATATGTCATGTCATGTCATGTCATGTGTTATGTTATATTTTATATGTTATATGTTATATGTCATATGTCATGTCGTCATGTCATGTCATGTGTTATGTAATTGTTATGTTATGTTATGTTATGTTATGTTATGTTATGTTATGTTATGTTATGTTATGTTATGTTATGTTATGTTATGTTATGTTATGTTATGTTATGTTATGTTATGTTATGTTATGTTATGTTATGTTATGTTATGTTATGTTATGTTATGTTGTTATGTTATGTTATGTTATGTTATGTTATGTTATGTTATGTTATGTTATGTTGTTATGTCATGTCATCATGTCATGTCATCTGTTATGTTATATGTTATATGTTATGTCATGTCATGTCATGTCATGTCATGTCATGTCATGTCATGTCATGTTATATGTTATATGTTATATGTTATATGTTATATGTTATGTCATGTCATGTCATGTCATGTCATGTCATGTCATGTCATGTTATATGTTATATGTTATATGTTATATGTTATATGTTATATGTCATGTCATGTGTTATATGTTATGTTATATGTTGTTATTTTATATGTAATGTTATGTTATATGTTATGTTTCTTTTAACAACAGTGTCGTCTTTACTTGATTTTTAGATTGTTGATGTACAAACGTAGCCTAATTCTACAACTAATTGTATTTCATTTATAGCGCTTCCGGTTCAGTATGTGAAGTTCGCCAGTTGCATATTCACATTCACAGCATTAAGCGGAGGTTACAACCGCTGTGCACAAATGGACAATCATTTCACTGGCGGGGTCATAGACCTTGCACATCTTTTGTTGTCACGGCAACGATGACCACCGCACAGAGGCGGACTGATTATAATTGGGCAATTACGCAGGTGCTCGTTACAGCTTGTTAAGGCTAGCCCCTCTGATGCAGATTACCGAGACAGATGTTTGGCCGGTTTAATTAGGACTGGAATTGAGGGTGAATTCCATTTGAAAGTGAATGTATCCCATCACTACGAACGACAGAGCACTCCAAGTGAGGACTCTGAAGGGTGCAGTAAAGCCTCGTGCGCATTTGATGCATCCTACATAAAACTACATGCCACTGCCACTTCACTTTGAATTGGTTTATTACATTGACAATGGAGCAGCAAAATATTTATAGCTGTGTAGCAAATATTACCTCAAGTGAACATGAAATCAAAATGTAATTATGGACGTTTCATTAGTGCATGTTATTCTAAATAAAAACAGTGTTTGTTTTTATAACATTCACTTTTCTTTATGGCTTATTTCACAAAAACCTCGTACTTTTAAACTCCTCCCCCTCCGAACTGGGAACTTTTCTCAATTCAATCATTTGCCAATGGAAATAATATGGAAATATTTTACTAAAATTACTAGAACTGAAATAAAAATGACAAAATCACACTCCAAAATGACTAAAACTTCAAAGAAACTGAAAATGTGCCTGGTTGAAAACAACAACTACTTTGCAATTCCATTGGAAATGACACAATTCACCTCCAAACTTGTCGTTTTGTGGAAATCGAGAAACTAAAAGAAATCACACTCTCAACACACACAAAACTGATGTGACATTTTCTCACATTCAGCCTAAACCTGGCAACTATCACCACTGCCACAACAACAATTCCAGTATATACAAGAACACACATTGGTCTGTCTTTCTTATTCTTACTGTCAAAGCAGACCTGTTTCCTTATAAGGTGAATGAACTGACTGTACAAAGTCAACAGGGAGAGCATTACAAAACGTTTAACCGTTTGAGTGCCGGACAGTTTTGAGTGTCCTGTGGTCTGATTGACTAAAAGCTCACAGTGTTTTCCTCTCTCTGTCTCAGTCTGAGAATTGCCACCTCTCTCACGAGACCACCACACGCCCTGATGCGCCACACCTGCGTTCTGCAGCTCCTCATCCAAATATGCAAGACAGATTGACATAATTAGTCATCGTTGTGGTGAAACATATCCAGAACTTTTGGCTTTTATAGAACTCTCTCAGGGTTATACGAGTTCGAAAACACAAAGGAAACACCCTATGAAATAAAATTATCCTCAATGTTTTAGATGTTTTGCCTTTAGACTCTTACTTTGTTTCTCAAATATATCTCCTGATGTAAAATATTAATAATAATCTCTCGTGTGTCTCCTCAGGAGCTTCAAAAGAGATCTCATGTTTCTCATCCAAATCTTCCAAGATCAAAAAGAAACTGAGCTAGCTATATAAATCTTATAGCTCTTTACGCAAACATCATTTTTCATGAGAAATTTTAGGAGACCAGAGTGATTGTTTACCAAAAAAATTAATTTTTGTCATGTTGTTGTACTCCTGAATTTCATCTACGGGACAAAAACAGAAGATCTTTAGAAAAATTTTCATACGTTTTTTGTTCATACAGTGAAACAACAACCTGAACTCGTATAAAGATTTTTGTATAAATTTGTATGCTGTGAATCATACAAAAACGTACGATTATTAGAAAAAAGTAGCGTGAAGATCCACCCCAACCCACCCCGAAAAATCGTACAAAAACATACAAATTATATCATACAAAACTAGAATTAGCCACCAATTCGTCAAAATGTAAAATAGTTACAAATTGCCATGAGATTGTGTTGGGTCCAATGTTGTTTTGGACCACAATAACTTTCATTGTAATGGCAAAAACATTATATAAACATAGGGTGAACTATGCCTTCAAATGAAACTGGACTCCTTTAAAGGGGACCTATTATACCTCTTTTTACAAGATGTAATATAAGTCTCAGGTGTCCCTATTTGTGTCTGTGAAGTTTCAGCTTAAAATACCCCACAGATCATTTATTACACCATGTTATAAATTCCCATTTTTGAGTGGAAGGAAAAACATGCTGTTTTTGTGCATGTACTGTATCCTTAAATATAGTACATGCACAAAAAACTTTACAGCTCGTGCCTTGGATACAAAAACGAACAAAACATTGGTTTGGTTTCGATTATCATATCCATCGCGGTCATGCTCACGTGACATTGCAGTTCTTCATCATCATGAAAGTTTGTTATCTGCATGCATTTTAAAGCCATATCAGTCTGAACGTCTGATATATGGTTTCCTGAGCGCACACACACCTTAATCATGCACACAGAAAGCTGTCCTGTGAGTATTAAACTAAGTTCTCTTTCACGTCTTATTGCGCTTAAACTGTCAAATACACAAGGTTTTGTCAAAAACACACAAAGTTCACAAAAACAGTTGGTTATGTCTGTGAACATAAACAGCGGGGAAAGAAATCGCATGTGTACATTATGCTGTGTTCCAGGCAGGTTTTTGAGCCCGTAAGTTACGACTTCAAACCACGACTCACGACTTTGTAGCGTTCCATCAAAGTCACGCCCAACTTGTGGTAGCTAGATCAAAACATGGCGGACCGTACGGGGCTTATTTACAATCATTTCTATTGCCAATGGTGCTTACCCCTTGCTTGTTTGAGGGAAACGGAGGAGAAAAAACAGCGCATAAGGCAAGAGAAGCTGTTATACCTTTTATTTTACGTTATTTGTATATTCCCACCCCATCCATAGGAGCTGCCATTGTTGTTTCGCGGGCTATGTGACGTCAGAGCCTGTAACTGGGAGTACATCGATCTAGTACGAGTTCACGGGTGGGACGTCACGGGTATGACTGCCGTTCCAGTCCACTTTCACGGGTACAAGGTTGGATAAACCCGAGTTACGGGTTGCCTGGAACGCAGCATTAGATCGGTGTATTAAAGTGAAAGCAGTGTAATATACAGTACCTACTGTTGCTGTTAATATGACCAAACAACAAAAGAAAAACAGAAAATCACTCACTGCTCTTGACTGAATAACTTTAGTAACTTTAAAGGTCCCATGGCATGCAATTTTCATTTTATGAGGTTTTTCAACATTAATATGAGTTCCCCTAGCCTGAATATTGTCCCCAAGTGGCTAGAAATTTCGATCGGTGTAAACCGAGTTATGGCTGTCTTTCTCTGCCTTTGAGAAAATGACATCTCAGATGAGCTGATCTTGAATTTTCCTGTTATGATGTCATAACAGGAACGGTTACCTCCCTTTCCTCCGCCCAGAGAATTTGGCACGCCCATGCGAGCGCCATATTTGTTTGTCCTCGAGAGATCATGGCTTGTGAACGAGTGAATGCTGGCAGTTTCTCAGTGTTTGGAAGTACAAATGAAAACAGACGTGCTGAGAGAACTGATGAGAAGTGAACTCAGGTCCATCCGTCTCTCTGGCAGCAGGCTCGTGCCTCGTACACCCCGCTAAACCACGCCCCCTCCGCTACAAGATCTAACACTCATTTCAAATGCAAAGATGTCAGCCAATCACAACAGTGGTCGTTTTCACTGAAGTCTCACCGCAGACACGCCCCTTGAAACAGGGCATTCAGCCAGAGGGCAAACATCAGTATAGAAAAAATGCCTTTTATTTCTAAATTATGACATTTTATGATGTAAAAATCATACTAACAATATAAGTACACCTCAGAATACATTATAAAATAAAATAAAAAATCCATGCCATGGGACCTTTAATAAGAATAATTTCTTATTTGAATGCTGCTGTTAAACGCTGTGGCGAGGAGATAAACATGGCGGACTGTGTACCGCTCAACTGGGGGAGGAGCTAAGCTAATAGGGCAGAGTCCTTTAGCAGTCGTGGGTGGGGCCTGTGCAATGTGACATCTCAGTGGAGCACATTCCTGAACGGCTCATAATGAGATACTCTTTTCTGAAAGAACATTTTTAGAATACCTGTATACCTTTAGAATACTGTCTAACACTTGATGGCTGCTCTGTCAGTCAGTGAGGAACCTGGGTGTGCTCTTTGAAACCAATCTCTCATTTGAAAGCCACATTTCTAGCATCTGTAAAACTGCATTCTTCCATCATAAAACGGCACATGCTTTCAATGCAAAATGCTGAACAGTTATTTCATGCGTTCATGACCTCAAGGCTAGATTATTGTAATGCTCTACTGGGTGGTTGCCCTGCTCGCTTAATAAACAAACTCCAGCTGGTCCAAAACACAGCAGCTCAAGTTCTAGAACCAGGAAGTATGACCATATTAGCCCGGTTCTGTCAACACTGCACTGGCTAAAACATCGTATACATTGTAAAATCGTGCTAATTATTTACAAAGCATTGTAAAAAGCGCTATATAAATAAAGGTGACTTGACTATTTTAGATTTATGGGGAAAATAACAAATAGGGTGGATGGATTTTTACCACAATAGAGTGGTTGTGTACACACACTGCAGACACATAAAGAGATCTGAGATCCTCCAAATTGTTCCTCTTGGAGAATACAGCATACAACATATCTGTTATTTTATGATTTGATAACGGTCGCCCGTCATAAACTGTGCAGCATTTGATGTTCGCTTGAGATGATGTTCATGCGTGTCATGAGTAAGATCTAGTACCGCGAGCGGTACTGAGAAATCAATATTAATAAGTTGTAGAAAGTGCACAAGTGACTTGATGCTCACACCCTGATGTTTATCAAGGCTTCTGGCATACTTCAGACACCAGCCGCGGAAGAGCAGCAACCAGGCCAGCTCACACACAGAACAACGCTTTCAGTTTCTCGACAAAACCCACACATGCACTCATACACACGCATTAACATAACCACAGGTGACACTGCGTTTTTCTTGTTGTTCACACTCACAAACAGACGGAGAGTACAAGTATGTATGTGTGAATATCTGGAAATTTACAGGGTGAGTAAAACCAATCTGATTACACGGTAGTCTGTGTGTACGTGCAAGAGTGAATCTCACAAAACCAGTCAAGAAAGTGTTAAGGTCATATTTAACCACAAATAAAAGCCC
Organism: Gobio gobio; assembly: GCF_949357685.1. Lineage (NCBI taxonomy): Eukaryota > Metazoa > Chordata > Actinopteri > Cypriniformes > Gobionidae > Gobio > Gobio gobio. The sequence goes on along the minus strand of NC_137099.1, from coordinate 53,914,759 downwards.
CAAATGAAAGAAATTAGACATGGTGTTTTGCCTGAAGAAACTTAATTTTTGTGCATTTTTCATTAGAATTCGTCACATCCCCTGCCCCCATGCACTTCTCATTACCGTAATGCAAAAAAATCTTATTCTCATTCATGTAAGACGACCAAAAAAAAAAAAAAAAACAGCAATGATTTGTAAAGTATTTCACTGTAGTTTTTGTTGCTGATTACAATAATGAGGATCTAATGAAAATACATTTTGGTCATGAGAATCTGATTAGAGAACATGTTTACCTCATGAAATAAATGTAATGGAACAGAAAATAGGCAAACAATTTAAAGTAGAACCCGGACATGCTCTTAACAGGTTTTCGCAAGAAGCACCCACATGTAGGACAGGTTATGGGAAGATGCTTTGCTGGAACACAAACTGGGCGATCAGACCACAGCAAGATGACTAGAACATCTGCAAACGCACCGCTGGGTCACACCATTATTACCACAGAACTCTCTCAGGGAAACACACACGATCCGGTGACGGCTGCTTTATTAGCAAATGCACAGCGCAGTAATTCTGGCACTGGCTGATGAGTAACACATGAGATCAGTACTGACTACTGAACACCTAAATGCTATTTACATTACATTGACTTCTCGGTGAAATCATTTTCTGGAAAGGGTGAAAATGTATTTCGCATGTGTTTATTTTGTTTTGTCATTGTGGGGAAACATGAGTTCAGGTTCAAGAAAATAAAGCTTATGTGTGACCTATGAGAGTATTTTTGCATTTGAGTCGGCATAACACCATGAATTTGTTGGAGATTTATTGGCAAATGGGGTTGAAAAGCAAAAATCTCTTTCACTGTGAAAAAAAGGTTGTTTCAACTTAAAAAAAAGTGTTTGTGCTGCCTTAAAATTTTGAGTTTAATCAACTCAAATATCCAAGTTGTCACAACTTTATGGTTGGGCCGATATATGATGCTCCGATATATGATATTTATAGATATATGATTTATTGTGCAAAAAACGGCAAGTGAATTATAGACTACTAGATGTTTTACACAAACTAAACCAATGATATTCCAATGGTGGACTGTGGTCCGCATCTGGACCCCAGCATGTTTCCATCCGGCCCGTGAGACAGACCGGTAGCACCATAGAGCATCAAAACAGCGGTGCGGATCACACCACAAGCACTCAGGATTATTTGTGGTAAGGATATTTCAGCGCTATGTCCTCTAGTAGTTGTATCTAAGGCCAAACGCACTTCATTCAAGGACTTTCAGCTCCATGCGCATTCTCTATTTCTCCAGACGGGCTCCACATTAACAGAGCTTAACACTCAAACGCAACCCCCCCGGTGTCATCGTCCATCGTGATGTTTTACTGTAGACATCGTCTGTGCAACGGATTCCACTGAAGAGGCAAGTTGAGAACCCTATAAGTGCAGTTTATTTACAAGGTGATACACAGAATCCAATGGTGACTTTGACTTGATGTGACATGACTTGAAATGAAACAGACTTGACTAAAAAACATGACAGACACTCACCAACAGCGGTTACACATAATAATACTCGACAAAGACACATGGCAAACATGAGGGCTTAAATACACACAGGCTAATGACAAGACAAGTGACACCTGTGAACAGTGATGAGACAATTAGCCAATGACATGACACAACACATGAGGGCATGGGAATCACATGACAAAGAACCACATGACCAGACCAGGAAGCAAGATAATGGGAAAAAACATAAACGTGAAAACGAAACATGAACCAACTGTGACAGTCTGATGCCAATTTGGTAGACATCACCCAACCCTACACAACTTCACATTTCAAGTTGACTAAGCTTAAAATTTTAAGGCAGCACGAACACTTACTTTTTTAAGTTTATACAACTTTTTTTTTTTTCGGTGTTGGTCAATTTTGTGAGCCTTAGTCGGAAGATCATCTGTGCCGATTTATAAGAAAACACAACATCATTTCTAGGAGGAGAGAAAATAAATCCTTTGGAGCAGTAGTGAGGTGAATCTTGACAAATTGGGTATGGTTTAACTGAGCACAACCAAAGGAATGTAGACCATAATTTGAGACCAAGGCATTCTGAAGTTTCGCAATAATATTGACCCCTTTAGCATTGTCATCCGTGCCAATTTTGATGAAGATTGGACAAAATTTAAAGGATGATTAGAGTGGAAAGCAGTTTTCGTTAAGACTCGAAATTGCAGGAATTTGGTATGACCCAAGAATCAAATGAATAAAGACGTTTAATAATAATACCTGCCACAATTTCACCAATTTTCACCAACTACCATGTAAAAAGTACACCGTTTCACTATATGCAAATATTATTTTTTAAACAGTTGGTCAGTGTGTTATTGGGTCATAGATCACGTTTGTTCTCCAACATCGAATTTATGAATGCTCTGTCTATTATTTCCTTTAAGCAATGTATATTTAGCCCATGTATGTGTGTGCGTGTGTATCCTTTTTCACATGCATCACCAAAGTGCAATGCATGAAGGCTGGCCAACCACACTTCCTCCAGACTTCACTCTCTCTCTCTATACATCAAACTCTCGCACTTCTTTGAAACCCATCTGCAGGGAAGTGAGTTAACACTAGTTTCTGGAAATGGCTTTCACTGTTTTATAATATTGACTGATGAGTCCGCAGGGCCAGAAATCCATACAACCCAATCAAGCGGAGGGCATCTGAGCGTCACACTCACTGTAACACTTACAGAACATGAAGAAGATAAGTGATAACATGAGATGTGGCAGAGGGCGGCTTGTTTTTGATGTGTTTGAAAATCGCTGTCTTCTGAGGATGTATATCAGGACAGAGGAAATTAAACTTGACCATATTAACTCCCACAATGACATTTCCTGCTCTTATAGTAAATCATTTGTCATTACCCTGCTGAAATACCCTAGCTTGTGTTGTGTTGAAAACCCACACTTGTGGTGTTCCCGGTCAAAAATGACCGGCCTACAAAAAATTGCTTATAAATGCTATATTATCAAGAAAAATTGGATTTAATCTTTTTGTCAGCTTGTTTTCTTTCATTTAGGACTGGTTTTGTGTTGAAAAAAAGCATTATTTACGAAGAATTTTAACAATGTTAAATAAAAAATGAAGAACATTTCCACTGTTGATCACACTAGTCTGCTTTAATGTTGAAATCAGGAAGTTTGCTTTCAAATTCTTTTATTTTGTACAAAATGGCACAGTGTTCCCGGTCAAAAATGACCCGGCCATTGAAAGTGAATGGGAGAGACTGAAAATAAGAGAAAAATGTAGTTTTCAGGAGCATGTTCATTATGTTCAAGTTCACATATGTACATGTGTGCTTGCAAACAGAGCCCTTGGACCTGTGCATGTGTGGATACATGCATACACACACTACCCAAACACACACACACACACACACACACGCTTTAATACACATGAACTATTTTGAGTATTACACATGCTTTTTCACAGAGATTAATTGTTTCCTACCCTGAACTGCATCTAAAATCTATTCATCCATCTGACATTACCTCATTCGAACACCACACACCGCAAGTGTAACAAGGTGAACCCCACCCACCCCCCAAAAGTACGAAAATGATCAAAAATAAAATGGAGAAGTAGTTATACCCTGTGAAAAAAGTCACAAGGTTTCAGCCCAAATGCGATAACATTAACTAGTATTTTCGGGGGAGAGAAAATCTTCTCCGGGTCAAAATGACCCGAACATAACACGTCTCAACCCCAGAAAGTGGCCCAGAAAAACCCAGAAAGTGGCTGTTTACACAACACCGTTTTCAACTAAAAAAGGAAAACTTTTTATGCGTTTTGGCCATTCATTTGCACAATTGTGGCTTTTTGGAGGCCTGAAAATGCAAACTTTGAAAACTGGTTTCAAAGTGCAAGTTTTTGAAAACGATATTGTTATCGTCTCTGTTTAAACTACAAAAATGCCAATTTGTGCAAACGGTGTTGTCATGCGCATGCGTATTATGTGTTCAGCCTATAGGCGCGTTGTGTTTCTTAACAAAGTGACATCGCCATCTACTGGCCTGGCATGAATAATACAGCGGTTTTAGACGTTTTCGTGGGATCCGTGTGAATGAGTTTTACAACTTTGTCGTCTATAAGCGAAAAACGCAAACGAAAAACATTTCCATTTTTAGTACATCATTGTTGTGTAAACTTACCCTAAAACCAGCTGACAGACCAATTAAGACCAGCGAATCAGCTTAGGCTGGTTTAGGTTACTTTTTCTTTCTGTTCCAGAATAAATAATGTTTGTCTTTCTACTACTTTAGTGATCTGAAACAGCTTTTCTTTCTTATTAACTGACATCACATATCTGTCTTAATTAATTAACCCCTTCATTTCATTCTCATAAGTAACGCCCACTTATCATAATCCAATCAACTCTCCTTCTACAATTACAGTGACTACGTTTACATGGACAGAAGTAATCTAATTATTGACCTTATTCTGAATAAGACAATATTCTGATTAAGGTGTTTACATGAGTTGCTTTTAGAATATTCCGTTCATGTTCCCATTTTACACGTTATAGAACATAGCTCGATTAATGGGACGTCATTACGTCCCCATGCCACACTACGCTGTCCGACGTCCAATCAAAGCGCGACTTTCGTGGGTCTGTTAAAATCAATGGGCTCAGGCAACCCGCTGTAACTTTAGGCTACCTGCGGTTTCGCTGTTGGACTGTGTTCCTTTATAAAAAACGAGTGATTTTTATACTTTTTAATATAATATATATATATAGGCCTATATGTACTTTTTTTATTTTTGTAATATTGTGTCTTTCAGTTTTTTTTGAAGAGACACTGCCCATCTTGCCTCCTTCTTGACAGCCTACATTTCGAATAATAGCTTTGATTAATGATAAAAATTGAGGTTTCATAATCGTGATTGTTTGGATTGTTTTTTTCTGCCGTCGAGCCACAGGCATTCACTGAATGGCCATATGGCTTGCGAGCCTAGAGGTTCCCGACCGCTGTTGTAAGCAGACAATGAATCTGGGATTACAGAGACAATCTTATTGTATTTTACTTTTGCAATGTACTTTTACATATTACAACACAAAGAAAAAAATATAGAGGAGGCCGTGTCAGAATGAGCTGTCAAGCAAGACACGCACCATAGCAACACGTCATGGCAACGACATTTCAGACTGACAGGTACGTAAAAGATAAACAGGACATTTGAGCGCTTTGTTACTGTTTAGTACGCGCTGTTATATTAATTATAATTAAAATTCTGTTTTATTTGTCACAATATTATTGATGATTGTTGAGAGGGGCACTTTTGATACATTTTTAAAAAGGGCAGGGGCTCGAGCGAACTCCCAAAGCCCCTCTGCACTTGCCAGTGTGTGTGTGTCCTGTCACAAAATGCGGCGAAAACTCCTACACGACGTTAATAGTTAGATCAAGGGGTGTACATGTCTACAATGCACTTCGATAGTGTGACTAAAATAGGCATAGGCCTACTGCACAAGTCTTATTCGCTTTTTGTTTAATTCGAGTATGGCTTTAACCGGATGAAGGTAATTAGAAATCGCTGTTTACATTGTAGCTTCTTAAAGGGATAGTTCACCCAAAAATGAAAATTAGCCCATAATTTACTCACCCTCAAGTCATCAGGTGTATATGACATTCTTCTTTCAGACGAATAAAATCTGAGTTATATTACAAAAGCCCAGGCTAATCCAAGCATTAGAATTTGATTCATAGTTGCTCTGTTTTTGAAGTCCATAAAAAGTGCATCTGTCCGTCAAATAACGTGCTCCACGCGGCTCTGGGGTGTTAATAAAGGCCTTCTGAAGCGAATCGACACGTTTGTGTAAGAAAAATATTAATATTTAAAACTTTACCAAGTAAACTTTCGTCCGACCGCCTTCCGTGGAAAAGTGTTGAATGTTGAAAGTGAAACTCAAGATGCGTACGTGAACTATCGCTTTAATCAGAGTATTGTCTTAATCAGATTAATATCGGAGTATTGTTGTCCATGTAAACGTACTGAATGAACCAGAAACCCTCCTAAGTGGATGTTTACACAACACCGTTTTCAACTAAAACAGAAAACTTTTTATGCATTTGGCCATTCATTTACACGACAGCTGCGTTTTGGGGGCCTTAAAACGCAAACTTTCGAAAGAGGTTTCAAAGCGCAAGTTTTTGAAAACGATATTGTTATTGTTTCACAAATTTGTGCAAATGGCGATGGCATGTGCATGCGTATTACGTGTTCAGTCTATAGTGTCTCTTTACAAAGTGACAGCGCCACTGGCCTGGATGAATGATACAGCGTTTTTTAATCGCGTTTTCACAGATCTGTGTGAACGGGGATTGTTTCGGCGACGATGTCACCTGTACACGGAAAACGCAAAAGTTTTTAGTACATCATTGTCGTGTAAATGTAGCCTCGTTCAGTAGTTTCGCTTCTTGTTGGCTTCCTTTACACATGTTTAAATGAAACAACGAAATATACTTCTGCGGTTTCTCAACCTAATACTGCACAGACAGGACATTAAACAGTGTATTAAAGGTGTGTTCTTGTGTTTGCAGGCGGGCTGTGCTGTAACACACACATGCACATACACACTTCTGCTAATTTTAAAAAGAGGAAGCACTCCAGAGCTAGGGGAAAAAAGCCAGACCAATGGCTAATTGGGGTGGTCCAAGAGCTCATTTCTGTTTTTCTTTTCCTTTTTTTTCTCATGTTCCTTTTCTCTTTGGGCGGGTGAATTGTTGAAAAACTCTGGTTGCAACACTGTGTGATGCAACAGGGTACATTGTGGCCCTCAATAAAGACAAATGTGCTTCTGTCAATGCTAACAACATGCATGTGGATAGAAAGAAAATACATACAAAAGTGCGTGTGGTAACATTTTATTTTAGGGTTCAGTTCTCTGTATTAAACAGTTGCTTAGCATGCATATTACAAGGATATTGGCTGTTTATTAGCACATATTAATGCATTATTCTGGATGACCTTAGGCCTATTCTACATCCCTTAATCCTACCAAGGTATACCTAAACTTAACAACTACTTTACTAACTATTAATAAGCAGTAAATTAGGAGTTTATTCAGGCAAAAGTTGTAGTTAATAGCGAATGTGTGTTCCCCATACTAAAGTGTTACCATGCGTGTGCATTCAAATGCATGTCTGTCCTGCAATCTTCAGTTACAAACAGCATTTAGGTGAAACTTCTCTGACAGCGCACCACCACAGAGGGAAATCACCAACACCTCAGAGAGCTAAATATATATTTCTATGCAGTGTCAGTTTCAAACAATGGCTGCCGCTCAGAAAGTCCTCTTTACACTAAGACAGACAACATAGAAAAAAATCAGAAGGAATGCTGCCTGAAAAATAATCATAGCCTTTTTAGTGTCTGACGTCATTTAATTGAACCTAAAACACCTTTATCTGCAACTGCAACTCAAGTCGTGTCATTACAGGGAAGGCCTTAAGTTACGAGACAGCAAACATTTGCTCTGAGCCCAGCCTGGAGGTGTATTAGTGTTAGAGAAGGAGAGTTTTTAAGGGAACCCAAACAGTGACTGTGCTTTCAATAGTATGAATAGTCTCTCACATGTGTGTGATGTGATTTGTTTGGGTGTGTGTGGGACGTTACTCACAAAAAAAAAAAAAAAAACACTCTGATCTCACAACATCAGAAAATGACATCACTTTTTGTGACCTGTTGGTGACCCGTAGTCATCCTCTTAAATAAGAGCAAAAAATGGGAGTAATACAGGCAGAATTTATTTAAAGGAATGTAGTTTTGTGTCAATTTAGGTGGAGCTGAAATAGCGTTTCCTGATAGTGTTTTGTTTTGGCACTGCTCCCCAAAATTCTCCGAATCAAAGCCAATAAATAGTGCAGCAGTCTGGAATTCACTTCTAACAAGTTCTGGCATGGCACAGCAATTCAGAACATTTACCACAGACACATCTTTCTTTGAGTTTTAAATTAGCTTCTTTAAGATCCTTAATTAAGAATAATAAAACTGAAAGAACAAGTGATTATCTTCAGTTAATTACTGAAAAACCACAAAAAGTACCAACATGCAGTCGAAATGCCTTTGGTTTGCAAATATACATATCGTATAAAACTTGCATCCATTTGTGATGCAGTAAGCGCTGGCATATTCATGACCAAAAAAAATGTCATCGGGGCGTGGCTACTGTTGTCAGTGCACACACTGAACGCCTCTTAGGCCCTGTTTACACCTGGTATTAAGATGAGTTTGGGTCGATCTGATCAAGTGGACGATGCTAAATGCTTTGAGCTTGCAGAGGTAGTCAAAAAAACGCATTTGACCGGATTTCTTTCGTAGTGTAAACACTCATGTGGTCAAACGTGTTCGAACTGCCACAAAAGACGCCTACTCTCCACCTACTGACCTAACACGTAATCATTATGGGAAGGGCGCTAGCCAGACGGGATTTAAACTTTGTCGGCTGAAGACCCAAATTTGGTTTGAAGATGAAAAACGTCCCAAGCACAATTTTCTCTCACCATTCCTGATTTCTAACACACACTCACAGCGTTCAGTGTGGTCTCGCAGTCTTGTTTTTCTATTGTCTCCTTTCGCTTTCATATGTAAATTGCGTGAGCTCATTTTGTCCATTATCGAAAGATCTCAAAAAACTCATGCTTGCCCGTCCATAGACCCTCCCCTCTGGACAGAAGTGGTTAAAGTCCTCATGAAATCAAAATCGATCTTATTTACTTTGTTAGCGCACATTACAGGTCTTAGGGTGAACAATTGATCCGTGCAAGTTAATACACAGAAGAATCTTTAATCAAAATCTGAAAAGTAACTTCCGGTCTGGAATGGCGTTCGCTTTCCGATGATGGCAGTTTGACGGCTTGGGTTTGAATATCCTTAACCACTCCCCTCCAACCGTTAGTCTGCTATGAGCGAGGGATGGAGAGGAGGAGCGCTGAAGTAAAACCCTGCCCTCTATTCAATATTCAGTTTCACTTGGAAATACGTCACAGCACTGAAATAAAATCAGATGCAACTTCCGGTTCACTGGGACTTTAAAAGTGGACAAAAGAGTTGGATTAAACCACCAGGTGTAAATGGGAATGTGTCTCCCTCGTCTATACTCATCTCAATTGGAATCGAACAAAACTCATCTCAAAACCAGGTGTAAACAAGCCTTAGAACTCAAAATTTGTCAGTGTTTTTTATTTATTCATATATTTTTCCTTATTTATTCACTAATAAACAAGTATGGGTGAGTACATAAAGGGTGAGTACATGAGGATGAGAACATAAAGTTGCAAAAGCTTTTGTAGTTTCCCATCCTCCTTGGAAACTTTATGTACTGACCCTCATGACGCTCCAAACACACGTGACGTTTTCATAGTTGATTGTAACTGTCAATCTTCAAGAAGCAAATAAAAGTCCATAGGATTCCTATATGCAATATTCCAGGTCTTATACATTTATTTGATTGCTCTGTGTGACAAATAGACCCTCTGTCTCAAAATCTGTCCCTCTGTCGAAGCTAGCGCACATGCTTTGTTTGTTTATGTTAGCGCAGCGCAGTTCAACACCATATAACCGAAGAAACTTCACGCAAACCTCAACGCAAAATATTTGAATACGTGAAAATAAACCAGATTTTTTTTTAAACGTGATGCATATATTCAAGTGGACTATTTTGCACTGTGACAGTAGACGTCACAGTAAACACATTGACACAATCAATGAAGAAACTGCATTCAAACCTCAACACGGTTGAATACTTAAAAAAAGATGAGACTTTCTTTAAACGTTAGGCTATATTTATTCAAGTAGACCGTTTATGGAACATTTAAACATATTTAAAATGGCAAAAACATATCTTTACTCATAGTTCTTCTCCAAATGTCCCTTACTGCAAAAAATGCTTTTCTCACTTAGTATTTGTGTCTTGTTTTCAGTCCAAATATCTAAAAAATCTTACATTAAGAAGCATTTACTACACAAGCAAAGGTTTTTGTCTTGTTTTGGGGGAAAATAACTAAGTTTTTGCTTAAAATAAGTAAAATAATCTGCCAATGGGGAAAGCAAAATAATCTTGTTTGAATTAAGATTATTTTGCTTGTCCCATTGGCAGATTATTTTGCTTATTTTAAGCAAAAACTCCCTTCATTTTGAGTTATTTTCCCCCAAAATAAGACAAAAACTTTTGCTTGTCTAGTAAATGCTTCTTAATGTAAGATTTTTAAGATGTTTGGACTGAAAACAAGACAAAAATACTAAGTAAGAAAAGCATTTTTTGCAGTCCAGTATCACCACTGTTGAAAAATTGGAGAGAAGAGCATTACAGCCTGTTTAACTGGCATCTGGCGTGTCGTCAAGTGGCTTCACTTGTGCTCTCTAAATATTTCCCCTCCTCACTGTCGTCCATATGCCCCCTGTCTGTCTGCCCGTGCCCTCGAGTGCCAGGGCAGCGTGGCGCTGCCTTTTCCTGCCAATCTCGCTCATCCCGTTGACATCCGCGTGCCTTGTGCTAAAGGTCTCCGACTGCTACGAGGCTCCTCTGCGCATCACCTGCAGCTATGCGACTGTTCCCGCGCAGTCACAGAGTGGTGATTAGCAGAGCATTCATTAGCGCGATTAGCCGTGGACACAACAGACCCCCTGACCCACGGCACAGTGGGATAATGAGGGCCGAGTTGGGAAATAAGGGGGGGGATGCTTGAGGTTTAAATGCTAATAGCCATCTGTTAGCACTAACAGTAAGACTCCAGCTAACTCGAACTTTCTTTATGATGTTGTTCTTCCATCCGCACAACCTCGATATGCTTGTGAAGGACTTGTACATTGTTCTCCTTGCCCGTGGGGACAGAAAGAGTCACTCTTACCTGACTCATGACTCCTACAGGCCTCTCACGGATCAGTGCTGATGCTAACGCTAACCTTGCCCAAGATGAGGGAGAGATGGTGCTCAACAGCACAGTTTTATGGGAACAGTCCTGGTTTTTGGTGTCCTATCATGGTAGTCATGTTAAATTTAAATAATACTGTTTGTATGTACTATATGGTTCTAAATGTTTTAGCTTCTGTGAACTTCTACTGCATTATAGTCCTCATTTACTGCAGTCTCAAAGGCCAGTTGATAATACCTAGTTTTTCCCAACCACGTTCCTGGAGGCCCCCCAACACTGCACATTTTGCATGTCTCCTTTGTCTTACACACCCATTTTGGGTCTTGGGGTCTCTACTAATAAGCTGATGATTTGAATCAGGTGTGTTTGATTAGGGAAACATGCTAAATGTGCAGCGTTGGGGGGCCTCCAGGAACGGGATTGAGAAACACTGTCATAATCGACAAAAACGTGTTTTGGCGAGCGATCAAAACGTTTGCAAGGGAATGCAAATGTTTTTGTGAGCGAATGCAAAGGTTTTTCGAGCGAACGCAAAGTTTCTTAGGGGAAAGCCAAACATTTGCGAGGAAAATCTCTTTTTTTTTTTTTGACCACCATGTCTCTTTAGGGTCTCCATATTCGGCAGATCCTTTTTACAAGTGAAATAACGCTGTGCCCCAGTAAATTATTGCTGGTAAATGAATCATGCAATATGAATTAATAAGGTTTGCGCTCGTCAATTTACTGGTATTAGCACCATTATTTACACCAGATGCTAATTTGCGCTGCTCATGGTAGATTGTGTTAGCCTGGTCTTACCAGACTCTCGTACATTTCATTTGTCCACTCTACATTGACAAGCGTTTACTTCCTTGAAGGCGGATTCTCTGTTGAAGTTTAAAACTATTGGATCTGCCCAGAGCCGCTCTGGATCTGCCATAACCAATCGCTAACGTTTGGTCGTGACGTATGTCATGCGCCGTTCGCTTTTGTTTCTCACATGGAAATCCGTAAAAATAACTCTGCAGATTGTGCACGCCACCTCAGTGATAAAACCTAAAACTCGTGCATTCGGAGAGTGATTTATTCACGGTGGGGGGAGAGTTTTGTGATCGGGAATGCGCTGCTCTCGTGGTCCGTAACATGACTGTAAATGCTGTAAATATGCTGTCATATGCTTGGTATGATAAGAATACATGCTTTCTTCTTTTCATTTAAAGAAATACAAGTCTAGAAAAGCAGCCAAATTACAGCAAAGTGCAACCGCACGGTGCTCTGCAGGGGTCAAAACGGATATAAACAGTGAATTTTGAAGTGATATATTCTTGAAAACTCAGAGATGTGGATTCGGACAGCAATTAAATGACCACACAACCTTGGTGTTTGTCAAAAGCAGTAGGTCATTCGGCCGGGGATTTTTACGTGGGTGGTGGGAGACGGACGGCAATAAAATCACTGACTAGCCCCTGTAAATGATGACAATACCGTCCGACCCCACGAGAAACAATTACGTCCGAATAGGGCTTCAGCCAACTCCTTCACCACTAACGGAGCGAGCTGGAAAGGCTTTAACTTCTGGATATTCGGCAGCGGTGCCACAACGGAATGAATGGCTTCGCTCGCAACCGTTACTGAACTAAAACTCAAACTAGCGCACGACATCAACGTCATCGTTCTCAGCCACTCCCTCTGTTCGCTGACTTGACCGGTAAAAATTTGTTCGGAGAAAACCTAAGAATATACCGCAGACCCAGACGGAGTACAGAAGGAAAATGAAAATTGAGCCGAAGTACGTAGGAGGGCAGAGCCAGGCTAAGATTGTGATGATCATTATGGAAATGATCCGTCTGTGTTCTTTAATTCACACGTGGTCAGTAGATCACGCGCAGAACTTTCCACTCACATCTGCACCCGTTGGAATTGCATGCTCATGTTAATTTGCTCGTTTTAGACCGGCCGCCTAGAGTTCAACTATGGGTAACGAAGTGTTCATCACTGTCACTTTTTATCTTGCCGTCCAATCACAGTGGAGGAGGGATGGGGCAAATGCAACACCGGCCAACCGCCACATTCTGCTTGTAGGACAACGTCAACAAAATCATTTAAAACAAGAGCCAGAGCGAATACTTTACATTGTATCGACATTTTGTTATATAGAAACAATACAGAAACAAACTATCTGTGAAATGAGATACTAGAGTAAGCGTTAGAGTAGCGTCTGGCTAAAAACGCTTCGGTGGAAACACGGCCTGCATGTGTCAACCTGGAAATAATTTTCTCCGATAATATTTCAGCAATCGATACATTTGTTTTCTATTAGAAACAGCAATGCCAGATTTGCAAATGAAACCAAAAAGGTTTTCAAAAAGGCCTTGATGATTCTGTGCGAAATATGCATTATATTTGAAGTCTTCTGAAATTAATATGGGCTACTTTTTTTTGTAGCATAACAACCATGAACTGTTATGAAGAGCTTTTGTGTTCCACGATATGACCCACGTATAGTTCAAATATTCGAAATTTAGTGAAATTGTCCACATTCATTTCCTATTTCACTTCAAATGAACTGTGAAAAGTTAGCCTGGATGCCAGCCGAACTTAGCCCCGCCCACAACATTTTTACTCGGGCAGTTCGGTCTGGACTCGATCCATAGAGAAGAAATTATGCCCGAACAGAAACTGTTCGGACCAATGAAATCATCAGGGCGGGCTTTAGACGATGATGGACAGATGATCAACAGTAACGTAATCATCACGTCATCAAAGGCGCTTGGGTTGAATTTGTTCTAATCCTAAACGGAGAACTTGTTCGTATATGCATTCACCTTCACTATTTCTCTCAGAAATGATGATCGTGTTGGTAAGTACTCTGTGTATCCTTAAATTCTTTTTTTACAACACCGGCAAAGATCGTTTACACTCATCTTTTTCTTCTAACGTTACTTATTCCAGCGTGCATGCAGACAGGGTTGCCAAGTTTTTACAACAAAACCCGCTCAATTGCTAACGTTACTCAAAACTAGTCAAAAACAAGCCCAATAGCTTTCCGGGGGGGGGGGTTGACAGTTGAGTTCTGTTGACATTTGACAACTAACGTTGTGCGTCGCTCCGTTGCTCTGATTGGTTGTAGGTCTATCCAATTGAGATCTTTCCTGGTTTGGTTGAAACACGCCCCATAATCACAGCATCAGACTCATATTCTGACTAGAATTGAGTATGACGACGTCAGGCAAGTGAAAAGTAGATTTCTAGAATGGATGTTTGGAAATCTTGCTGCCAAATTAGAGTTACGATGCTCCCTTTCACCAAGAGAACATTCCCTGTGTTCTCGCTCTGTCTCTGGCGGTGAAGTGAGCAGCGATGTGCTAATAGTCGGTGAACATATTTAAGTGTTCCCTCTCTCGGCTTAGCCACAGGCTCCATGTTCACCCGCCTGACTGATATGACCACAGGCACACGACTGCCGCCCTTTCTCTCGTTTCTTCAGCTTTTCTCGTTCACCCCACGCCGTACCTTCTTCACTGCCTTAAACTACAATCTGTCAACCCAGATTATCTTTCCACTCAGAAAAAAAACGACACTTAGATGGAAATCGCTTACATGAGCATGAGCATGATGAAAGACAACGCGCTGCTGTGCTTCAGAAGCTCCAGTAAACATGATGAAGTGATATGAGAATTATCAATCTTCTTTTAAATGTTGTTTTCTTTTTTAGGGGAACTACTGTTTACAACTTTCTCATGTGTATCTGCCTTCAAAGAAAACTGAAGAACTCTTCTGTGTAATTGACTTTGATCTGGACTTGGTGTGATGAAACTGACAGACGTCTGACGTCATGCGAGTGGGATCAATTGATATCGAAAGCTGTTTGATGGGAAAATGCAAATAAACATTGAAAAATATGGCCCATGATCACCTTTATGTTACTTTAAAAAATAGCATATGTGGATAGATGCTGGTGGTGTGGCAAAAAGATCAAATAAAGGTCTTGCGACCTTTAGTATTAAGTGATGCAGTGACCCACATAAACACGTATGAAAAAAATCCAAAAAAAGAAAAACAATAGTCAAGCAATATCTATAAAACACTACGATATGATGCAGCAAATTCTTAAAAAGAATGATATCTAGAATAGGAATTGAACTTTGTGGTGGTGGCATGAAGAGAGAGGAAGCCGACTTCCTGTGTAGCCATTTTGATTTCAAGATATCAAAGAAGTGAGACGGAAGCCACTGCTCTCTTTGCAGATACCACATGTTTACGGTTGGATGTCTTTTTGTCTTTTTTTTTCTCTTTCACTATGACTAGACTCATTCATGAACGAAAACTAATTTTGAAATGAAAAAAAAAAAAAGACTTACTCATTATTATGGTAGACAATGGAATCAAAATGAGTAGCTTGGCTGTATCATTTATTGTGATGCAAACAATATGTCAGCTGAAACTGTGCATTACGGTGCATTTAAACTACATACGTGTAAGATATACATTTTTATGAATATATGCATTCCCTGAAAAGTGAACCTGTGGTGTTATAGCATCTGAAGGATGTGACTTCTGAAGAATGTGTGTGTCCCTTAAGTTGAAGAATGACCTCCACCCTGATCTACACCGATGACACAAATTAAAGTCCACACAGATCATTGTCAGTGAATCATTGTCACTCAGAAAAATTATTCAGAGGACAGAGAAGTGTGTGTGTGTGTGTGTGTGTGTGTGTGTGTGTACAGTTGTGCTCAAAACTTTACATACACCTTACAGAATCTGCTAAATTTGAATGTGTCCCTTGTTTTTCCTGACGTTAGGAAACTGAAGTTGGGAAACTACCCAATGTTCTTCAGAAATTCTTCAGTTTTCCAGCATATTTTGCACATTTTAACCCTTTCCAGCAGTGACTGTATGATTTTGAGATCCATCTTTTCACACTGAGGACAATTGAGGGACTTAAACACAACTATTAAAAAAAGGTTCAAACATTCACTGATGCTCCAGAAGGAAACGCAATGCATTTAGAGCCGGGGGGTGAAAACTTTTGAACAGGATGAAAATGTCTGAATTTTTCTTATTTTGTTTATATATATACACACACACACACTATGTAACTTATGAAAGGGGTCATTTTTATAAATTCATCTATTTTTTTTGTCTTGTGGACTAAACATCTTTTATGTCAAACATCTTCAGGACTATAAAAATAACATGCATGTTTTGTATGATCCCTCTTATTTTGTTCAAATAATTAACATTAAACTTTTGAGCATGACTGTATACAACAGTCAATAACCTTTCAATAAATTTTATATATATTTATATATTGTAATATTATCAATAACTCCAGAACATACACTTAAAAACAACCCAAGTTGAGTTGAAAATGGACTAACCCAGCAATTGGGTTGTTTTAAGCAAACATTTAACCCAACCACTGGGTTAGAACGACCCATTCACTGGGTTAAAACAACCCAACCGCTGGGTTAAAATGACCCAATTGCTGGGTTAGTCCATTTTCAACCCAACTCTGGTTGTTTTTTTGCATTTTTTTAGAGTGTAATGTTGTCCTAAACTAGCTGGGTACTAAACTTAATTTTGGAAAAATGTACAACTCTATTTGTATTGTTATTTCCTATAATTAATATTATTAATGTTCCCAGTTTGTTTAATATTTATTGCAAAACAATTTCAGAATCACAATCAGGGTGTTAAACTGAATTTACCTTACATTTTTGAAACAGGATTGCAAAAATTGCAAACACAAATGTTAAAAATGAACCAAAATTCAGCAGCTCAAATAATATTTAGTTTGACCTCCTGATGCTGCCAACCGAAAACCCTTTTTCACTGACCGCTGTGTGTTTAACAACATTGTTTAATATTTGATTTACAGAAGCAGGAGAGGAAGTTGAGTGTCGTCTTGACAGGAATGAAATAGGTGAAAGGTTCTGCGCAGCTGCCGAATGGCGAAACATGGGTTTGCACCTGGCTTTAAGCCAGTCAGTGATGATTCAGTCTTATTAACATATTGAGGAGACAGTAGTGGCTTTCTTTTTGTGCAAAACAGGTGTTCGCATATGGTCATGACTCGTGTGAACATCTCCACAGGCCACAGGTGTGAAGCGTCCTTGTGTCCTAGGACATATCCCCTAAATGTCCGACTATACTGAAATAGTTTGCATTGACATGTCACATTAAAGTTGGTCTTTCACTCTCACACTCTTGCGACAGCGTGTTGTGTACGTGCTGGCTCTCTATCCGTCTTCTCAAGTGTACTCCCCCTCCTCCACCTCTCCATGTGCGGAGGCGTCGCCTCTGGAATCAGGCCCACATGGGAGAGGTTTCCCGGTTGTTCAATAAGGAGGAACTACTGTGTGGTCTTGCCCATATACGGGACTGATATCGGTTGCCAAATCGTGAGTCAGTTTATTCCTGATCAATAGAGAGCTATGGCTCTCAACTTATACTTTAATGTAAAGACATTTAAAACATCTGTGGGATCTGACTCTTAAAACTCTATGAGAAAGGCCTATTATTACTCATGTTTTGTGTGTTATATGACTCAGTAAGTAAAATTACTCAAATACAGATGGTCAGTAAGCCCTCAAATACATCTGAAGTATATATTACTCGCTTTTCCAATACACTTTACGATGGAGGGCCTTATAGTGGGCCCCTCTTGACTTTTCACAAGGGCCCGGGATGATGTGGAAGCCCTGACACATTCATCTAGGTTAAAATCATCCAATCCCATTTTACGATCCTGTATTTAGGCTACTTAAATGGCCAGTTTAGTTGTGCAACCTAAATTAAAGGAATAGCCTATATTTAGAGCTTGACATTTAAAATAATTTCCACTTGTTGTGTGCAAAACAACTGCTTTTAGACATTCTGCCTAAAATCTTCTAAAAGACAATAATATTGGGTTGAAACCATTGGGGTTTTCCATTTTTAGACAAACTGTTTGTTTAATGTTTATATCTTTAAAAAAAACAACAACAAAAAAAACGCTGGGTTGTTTCAACGGTCAAAAATGGACAAACCCAACCGTTGGTTTAAATTTTTGAACCCAACGGTTGGGTTTGTCCATATTTGACAGTTGAAACAGAGTGTAGTCCTTTAACGCCGTCTTAGGGCTGTTTATTTTATTTTTCTCAAGGCCACAACAGTGTTTCTGTTTTGTTGGCCATGGGAAATTTTTCTTAAAAGTGCCTATGCAACTATTGCGGCCAGTTTTTGCGTCTTGTTTGTGGAAACAAAAATAGGAGCGCAGTCTCCCTTCAGTGTTGCACTCTCGCCTCCAGCGTTGTTTTCAATCTCAGCGGTTCCTGGCAACAACGTCATCGCCCATCTGACAGCTCGAGGAGCGGAACGAACTCTTGTCCAATCAGCGGTGGCGATTCTCGTAGGCACGCCCCCGAGACGCCGAGTATAAAATGCTCCGAGGCGCACTTCTCGGGAGATTGAGTGCGCACGGAGCCCGAAGACAACCACGTACGGCTGTTTGTAAATAACTCTGGAACAGCGAAAAAGCACTTTTTGGACATCAGCTGTCAAGGGAAAACACCTGTCGACTTGGTACAGTAAAGTTGTTCAAACTATTTTGGAAGTTTCTTTTCTCTTTGACATCTTTTTGCCTCATGTAATATTACGGGGAGAGCAAGATTAACGGACATTAAAGTGTACAGTCAACTCAAAACGTCCGACGTAATTTCTGTTCACATGTCAACAAAAATGGAGCAACCGTTTTATCATGACGACTCGTTTCTTTCTGCTTATGGTCATCCAGACGCTGCCCTGCACGACTACAAGCTCCTAAAGCAGAACATGAGCGTGGGCTTCGCCGAACCTTACCGGAACCTCAAGTCCCTCCGCTCCGAAAGCGACTTCTACACTGCGGCGACCGGAGACGTAGGCTCGCTGAAACTCGCCTCTCCGGAGCTCGAGAGACTCATCATCCAGAACGGTAACGGTGTCATCACATCACCCACCCCGGGGCAGTATCTGTACACCCGGAGCATCACAGAGGAGCAGGAGGGCTTCGCCGACGGCTTCGTCAAAGCGCTGGACGAGCTCCACAAAATGAACCAAATGCCCCCGCCGAACGTGTCCATCGGAGCCGGCGGACTGTCGTCCTGCTCGGCGTCTTCGTCCGTCTTCGGCGCCTCCCTGCCGCCGGACACCCCCGTGTACACCACTCTAAACAGCTGCAATCCCAACACTAACCTCACGCCTGCAGCCAACTACCCGACAGCCACCATCAGCTACCTGCCTCACCACCACCACCAACAGTACCATCACCACCAAGCCACGACGCACCCTCATCATTTCCAGCACTCGCTCCATCCGCAGCGACTCAGCGTCACGCTCAAAGAGGAGCCACAGACCGTCCCCGACCTGCAGAGCAGCGACGGCTCTCCTCCCATGTCCCCGATCGACATGGAGGACCAGGAGCGCATCAAAGCGGAGCGCAAGAGGCTCAGGAACCGGATGGCGGCCACCAAGTGCCGGCGACGGAAGCTGGAGCGCATCTCCAGGCTGGAGGACAAAGTAAAAATCCTAAAGACGGATAACGCCGGACTGTCCAGCACCGCCTCCCTGCTGAGGGAGCAAGTGGCCCAGCTCAAGCAGAAGGTCATGACCCATGTGAGCAGCGGCTGCCAGCTGATGTTAACGCCGAAGATCAAGTCGTTTTAAAACGAACT
Organism: Gobio gobio; assembly: GCF_949357685.1. NCBI lineage: Eukaryota > Metazoa > Chordata > Actinopteri > Cypriniformes > Gobionidae > Gobio > Gobio gobio. Next base: position 53,895,165 of record NC_137099.1, on the reverse strand, counting down.
GCGACGACGGCACGGACACTGACAAATGGGAAACACTGGAAAAGCAGACCATGTTTGTGATGTTTTGATGCAAAAAAAAAAAAAATGCTGTTGCTGCACTGAGTACGAGCGTTGTATATTTCTTAAGTGTTTTCTTGTAGAAAACTATAGTGTTATAGTTGTTTTCAAAACAAGGTACTTCCGACTGGACGATGAAAGCACTTAAAGTGAACCCTGAGTAGCCTGACTTTGGTTTTGTTGTTAAGTGCTGCCCTATGAAAACATTCCAGTAAGTTATTGATATTGTAAGTCAGGTTGATCCAGACCTTTACATGTGTTTCTGTTTGTTTTGTTTATATTTTTTTATATTTAAGTAAAAACGTTGAAAATAACTACTTGTTTTGGGCTGTTCATTTCAAGCACAGGAGGAAAACGAACGCATATACGGCTTTAAGTTTTTACGTTGGAGACGTGCCCACGTCGGCTTCTTTTTCCTGCTGACGCAAAGCCCATATATGGGCTGTTTTGCTGCATGTACGTCACTGAGGGTAGACTTGCGGGAACCCCCGCCCACGCTACCGGCCAGGAAGTCCGCGCGCGCTTTCGAGTCTGACGCTCGAATGAATGAAGCGCGTGTGAATGAGAGAGAATTTAGCAACTCGGGATTTTCCCCGCGCGCAGAAACCTTCCCAAAACAGTTTCAGCGAAAAAGAAAACTAAAGATAAAAATATGAGCACGGGCATTTTCCAGGTACTTTGCACACCAAAAAAACAGCCGTCGCGAGCACAAAAATAGCATGAAAGAAAAAACAGATCGCAGTAAATAAACGAGAAGTGACACCTTTCAAGTGAATACCGGAAAATATATGCCGGTAGATTTTTCTAACTGTCCACTACTCAAACCACATACCCACGCGCTTTTTTAAGGCACTTGCTCTGTTTTGTAACATCCTTTACTATTTCACAATCGCTGATTTTCTTCATTTTAGTCAGGCCACATATACAGCACTTGAGGCTTTCATTCTGGAGGGATTATTCCAACAAATTATACCTTTCAAATGTTGTGTGACTAAATGACTGTTTACATAAACAGCTAATTCTACTTTGGCCTATAGGTAGTCCAGACACTGACTAAACCATACTTATATTCAACAGAGATTAAATAGACAAAAAGGACAAACATTTTACCCAAATACAAGAACATCTTGATTCAAATTTATCAATAAAAGCCAGTATTTATTTGTGCAATAGATTTTAGTGGGCATTTTGTTTTATTATAAGGACTTGCAGTTGCCATCAGTTGGAAAACAAGACATTTATAGAAATATCAGCACTATCTTGCTAATAAATGACCTTGTAGTTTCATGACCTTGGGCAAAAGTAGTAACGGCCGAATGAACTGTAAAACTTTTACTGTAGCTCAACATAACATTCATAAATTCACTTAAAGACATTATTTGTGATTATTTACTTTCAAAAGTACCTTTTTTGGAGAAAAACAAAAGCACTCATTTCATGAAAGGATCCATTATCACATTAATATCAGTTCATCTTGTTTGTACTAATCATTTGATGATTATGTAAAACATAACACCATTGAACACTTGATCAAACTTCAGTGTGAAATGGAGGCTTTGATTTCCTGTAGCCTTCACTGCTATAGTGTTGGGTGTGTTTTAATCATCTGAAGATTGCCACTATCAGATGACGTTTACTTGACCACACAATCTACAAATCACGTCAGTTTGAACAAACACAATCTGTTAGACAACACATGATCATCCAGTTCTAGCATTCATAAGACAGGCAGCTATACTTTCATGTATAAACACTCAATGTATACTATAAAATGTATAGGCTATTAGAAACGTGTAAAATTAGTAAAATTATGTTACACTAAGTTAGAGTTTCTACTCATAGGCCTACTAAACGTTTCCCTGGATCCCCTAACTAACACTCTATTTCGACACCATACATTAATACACATTAAAATCCACCTTGAAATTAATTATATAGCAACAGTATTCTTGCTTTAAAACTGCAGCTGTCTGTGGCAATTCATTATAACAACAAGTTGCTCCTGAGAGTTGACTAGTTCTCCCAAATGCTATGAAACACCGCCATCTACCGGCCTGATTTGTCCTAACTTAAAGGGACAGTTCACCTAAAAATGAAATTGTCATCACCCTTGTGTTGTTCCAAACCTGAATGAGTTTCTGTTGAACACAAAAGACGACATTTTAAAGAATGTCGGTAACCAGACAGTCGACGCCATTGACTAGCATTGTATTTTTTCCCCTACTTATATGGAAGTCAACGTCTACTGTCAACTGTTTGATTACCAATAATCTTTACAATTAATTTTGTGCTCAACACAAGACAGACACTCATACAGGTTTGGAACAACATGAGGGTGAGTAAGTAATGACAGCACATTCATTTTTGGGTGAACGGTCCCTTTAAGACGCGCGTGACCCCGTGCTCCAGCAACTGCACTGGCTAGCCGTTAAATCACGCACTGATGTTCAACTTCTGATTTTAGCTTATAAAGCAGTCCATGGGTTGGCTCCAGTATATATCGGTGATCTGGTTAAACCATCCTTACCCTCTCGCTTTCTCCGCTCTGCTGGTTCTCTTTCTCTCTGTCAGCCTCGGTGTAAAAACTATGGGTGGCCTACAATGCACCTAGGCTATGGAACTCATTACCTGCATCTATTAGGAATGCTACGTCTTTAAATTGTTTTAAGAAACTTTTTAAGACACATCTTTTTAGTCAAGCTTTAAATTTATAATTACTGTTTTTTTCTCTCTTCTTTTTACTGTTTTTTCCCCTTGTTTAGTTCATATTTTGTTCTGTTTATGTTGTAGTGCTTTGAGTTTGAGAAAGGCGCACTACAAATAAAATGTATTAAGATATGTTCTGGTGTAATTCAATTCAAACTACACCAAAAGCATTTGCAACATATTTAAAAATCACAGAAAATATGTTTTACCATTGTAATTAGAACAAGACACAATATAGAGCAGTAACCAATCAAATTAAATAATTAACAAAATTAATTTTTGCACCACTTCAGATCCATTTAAAATGTAATTGACCAATTTCCAATGCAAAAAAAACCCTATTCAATGTTTGTATAAAAGCAATGTTTGCGGTCATGCTCAAATTAAGAGAACGGCTCTCTTGCTCTTGTGATTTTGCTAAATTATAACAGGCTATAATATTAAAAACAAAGATCTCATACAACTACTTAATGCAACAATCTTGAATTTTGGGAGCATTTTTATCAATTTTGGTGAAATTTGAGACAATCCCTCATTCCTTTTCGAACCGGCACAATAAATAAATCAGCAATTTAGTAATATACAAAACATTTTTTAGTAATATCACTACTGCCAGCATATTACTTGGGATAACACAACCAAGCATTGAACACATTTACAAAGACAGAATGATGAGAAGGGCAAATAATATCTTATGTGATTATACACTCCCGCTGGCATCTCATTTTAAATTATTGCGATCTAGGCGTCGCTTCTGCCACCCCTTCTGACCAAAAACAGATTTTATTTTGTACCACAAGCCATAAAAGCCTTAAATCGGTCAAAATAAGCTAGATGTCCAGCTGGCCTGGTCAGATGCAGGGGTGTGTAGTGCATTGAATTATATTGTTGTATTATACGTTTTCTGTCCTGTTATGTTGTGCCTTGCAACTGTGCCGCAAACACAATTGCCCCACAGGGACAATAAAGTTTTCTACTACTACTATATATCAGCAGTTGTGGTCTTGAAACTAAACCCTGAGTCCTCCAAGTCTGAGGCTGAGACAAGACCGAGTACAAATGTGGTTGAGACCGAGAGAAGACCGGTCTCAGGTACTACAACACTACTATCCAGTGTTTCTTGCTTTGAATGAGCTAGACCACTTACAGAGCAAGTAAACTGTGTCAGTGGAAGATTTACAACCTGAGATGGTTTCATATGAAGCGGTTAACATCTCCCTTATTGGGTGAACCTAGTCAAAAACTGGTTTAAAAAAAAGGCTTGTTTGTTATGAACCTAAAGATGCCAACAGCTGAGTTCCATTGGTAAAATAAGACCACTGCAATGTTACTCAATAACAGCCTGTTTATTTGACAGAGATACTGATAAACACCAGAATGTTAAACAACTTGAGACAATTCAAAATGAATCAAATGTTCACTGAGTGCCGAATATACGTAATACCGATTAACTAGAACTGCAAACAAACTACAGACATTTCAGTGCATTGGAGATGCTGACTGGAACAGCTTCTTCTGACAGTGAAAAGGAAAAGAAATCTGTCTATCAAGTGCATTTAAACACCAAAGAGTTTGTTACGTCGGCTAAGACAACTTTTCAAGAAATCTCAGGCTAAATGTAAGTGCACTAACACCCCATTGAATGGGAGATCTGAGGAAATGTTACTGCTTGGAGAAGAACTCCTTGCTCTTCTGGACATCTGGAACAATGGTGTCGCTTCCTGGTTTCCATCCAGCAGGACAAACTATGGAGAACAGACAGACATGTTAGGAGAAATTATAAAATCAACAGCATGTTATAGGGCAGAGCCAAAAAATGATCACAAAACAGTTGAAAAGTTGTAGAAACCAGACCGTTAATTGTGGTTTTAAACTACTCTTTGTTGTCAAAACATGACAAACACGTCACATTTATGATTTGACACTTTCCCAGTCATTTTTTCTTAAAATAAATATCCATATAGAAAAAATTCATTTCATGTTTGCAGTGCAGGCTGCAATATTAATACTATTACATGTTCGGTCTCTTAGAAATGCACATTTGACAGTAACTTGAGTTGGGATGCAGATATAAATGTGTTAACAAAAAAACAAAACAAAAAATTGTAACCACCTTTTTATATGGTAAAATGTAAGTTTTCTGGGTTAGGGTTTGGTTTTATTAAAATAGTCATCCAGTCTCTGCATCAGATCATAACCACAGTTAAAAACACGCAAATAGCACCTCACTACTACAGTAAGATTGACCTAGATGGTGTGTTTCCATGTCATTTGTAGGAAAAACAGTGGCCTAAATGCACAAATGCTATAGCATACATCACAAAATACTGTAATTATATTCCATTACTCCTTTAATACACGTCTACATTAATATAATAAAATTCAATATGAATATCCAACATTTCTGCCACAATGCCATGGTGCAGTTAGTGTTACTACAGTAAACCCATGGTAAATGATGGCGATTTGTAGATTGAAAAGCCTTCTGGCTGAGTTTCTCCTGTTTGTTAGCGCAGTTTCATCTGGCTTTGAATTAGTTTAAATCACTGAGACATTTGTGTTCTTCACTGAATTCAAGCGCTTCTCACTGGATCTCTCAGCGCTGTTTAGTGCTCGAGTGAAACAGATATATAAATGTCATATATAGATCAGTGGAGTAAACACATCTGCTGCCTTTGAGCCGAGTGGATAAATGGTCCGTGTGATGTGGTTCAAATGAGTAGCCACTTTAGGCGCATAAACATTATAGCGAACATTTATCAAAGTCTTGTAATTGATAATTATCATTATATAGTGCGGTCAATCAATAAAAAAAATTAACTAGTTAAAAATCGCACATTATTTCTGTAAATAATCCCAATTAATAACATTGATTTCACAGTTACTCTTCAAAATAATGTAGAAACAACTTAAAGACCATACTTTTTAAATATTTGTTGTAATGGCATTTTTTTATGAATGGCCAGTATCACTGATACTGCAACTCTTTAAATTCATTTAATACATTATTGAACTCATTTAAGACTGCTCATGAGGATGTTCGACAAAACAGGCGTTTTGGCATAATTCTGTGACTGCGTTATTGTTTGTTTAAGAAAAAACGAAGAACTCGATACTGGTGCGTGTCGGTGCAGTCGCTTTTGTCTTGTGGCGCTTGAATGGTTTAAAAGCATTTGCATGAATAAGATAAGCGTGTCACACGTCCTGAGAAGTAGTGATGTGTTGCTCGCGAACGAGCCGGCTCTAAGAGCCGATTCTTTGTGGCGAACGAGAAGAGCCGACTCCCGTCAGGGAGAGCCGAATCTTCAGCCGCAGACAGGGGCGGGACTTAGAGCCCACCATGTGACCAATCACAAGGGAGGACAGGCTAGGATCTTTTGAAACTGTGGGTCCAGTGCGGTGGTTTCGGAAAGCACAGTATTGTACTTCAGTCACAGAAATGTTCGGTCCATGGATGAACAAAGAGTAGGAAGACTCTGCATTCTTGCAACATCCGTTCCCTCAGAGAAAGTCTTCTCAAAAACAGGACAAATAAAAATCAGAGAGGAGAGGAAAAAAAAAAAAAAAACAAGCCCATCCAAGCGGAGGTATCTGATATTTCTGAATGCCAACCAACACTAAAGATTAGTGTCTTTATGTTAACACTTTTGCCTTTATCTGATTTGTTTGCTGTGGTTCCATGTTCAATTAAAGTTATTAAAATGTTAAATAATAGTAACTACTTTTTTGTAACAAACACAAAAATAAGGCTTATGAAAACACTGAATAAGAAAAAATGCTTACCAACCAGTCACAATTGTTAAATTGTGCTAAAATAGAAGGCTCGGAGTGATACTAAATGAAGAGCCATTTGGGAGACGCAAGAGTCTGCTCTTCTAAGGGAGCCAAGCCCATCACTACTGAGAAGTGAGGTCAAAGTGTCTCGATCGCCCCCAGGTCCCAGTACAGGTCATAAACCCTGCCCCTCCATGTATTCTAATGGGACGTGAGAATGAAATTACACTACAAATATTTTTTCCAAAGATGGTTTCTATCATTTTAGGCAGTTTTTAATCATGCTAATGTAAGTTCAAATGTTCTTTTTTTTTTTTGATTCTATAAAAATGGCGGTGTAATGTTATGACTGACAGCTTCTGAGAGAAAAAAAAATCAGTCACTGAGGCACAAAAAAGACTTTTCGGGAGGAGATGAGCTAATTTCTACTTTCCATAACTGATTTTCACACAGTCATGATGAGTTGTTCTGCAGTAAACCAGTAACAGATACTGCAGGAGTGTGGGCAGGGTTGATCTCGCAGCTCTACTTCATGCTTAAATCGCACAGGCTAGCACGTTAATTTTGATAATATATATATAATCACACCTGAAGCTGAACAACTGTAATGTGACCAGGTTACCCACACCTCTACACAAAAAGGCGGTCACTCTCCTATTACGTATCCTGTGATCACTTGTGCTACATTCATCACTTCAGTCAATCTGTTACGGCATGAAGCAAAAAAAGTTGCCACACTGTTGCTCTCAAATATACTTGACATTTCAAGTAAAATGTGTGTAGATATCTGTCATACCAAAGAGGTTCTGTGAAGTCACTTAAAATCATCATTTTGGGGAGGGTCTAACTGTGTTATTCGAGTAAACCGTTCTTTTTTGGCATCAAGACACATGTGTTTACACTACAAATACAATGTGGTCACATGTCTCTGACTACCAGAGGTGGACAAAGTACACAACTCCATTACTTGAGTGAAAGTAAAAGTACTACTAGTCAAATATTAGTCTGTTACAAGTGCAAGTTGTTAAAAACTATTTTTACTTAAGTAAAAGTACAGAAGTACTTGCTTTTAAAAGTACTTAAGTATCAAAAGTAAATTTCCTTTTTATGTCAATGCATTATTTTATTATTGTTGCATTGTTGTATAAATGCACACTATGCCATGGTGGTTTAAGCCAGTCTGTGATGCTCCATCCGACCACCTTGAACTCATTTACATACTTAAAAGTTACAAAGCTTTTTACAAGGCTGCTGCTTTAAGGCAGAATGCACAAATCCTACACACTGATACACATCCGATATTCCCCCAACTGTTTACGTTCACTTAAGACATAATCAACTTTAAGTGAATGAAAATTGACATTGTGTGTATTGGTCTGTTTCAGTGCGAAAAAAAAAAAAAAAAACACAAGAAAGCTCTATTCAGTACTCGTGCTCTGGCATCTGAGAGGCACAAAAAAAACAGACTGAACTGAGCTCTTTCATCATGCTTTTTCAGATTCATCCATATGTCTATGCTCAGAGGTGGACAGTAACTAAGTACATTTACTTGAGTACTGTACTTAAGTACACTTTTTGAGTATCTGTACTTTACCGAAGTATTATTTTTTTAGGGAAACTTTTACTTTAACTTCACTACATTTGAAAGACAAATATCGTACTTTTGACTCCACTACATTTCTATCAAGGTCCTCAAAGTCAAAAGTCGTTTCTGTAGCAGCTTTGCAAGTCAGTGGTTGAATTTGTTTTTTTTGTTTGTTTTTTTTTGCAGACAGCCTATAAGTAATCACTTTTGTAGGGTCATAATTTCCCAAAATTTTTTGAACACTGATCAGTTTATAGCAAAATGGAGGAAGACGGTTCCTCGGCACAGTGTGTGCACCCATGGCCATATTAGAAAGTAAGTTTCAGTTTTCTGAAAAGATTAAAGATTAGTTTCGTTGGCATAAACTCGATGACTGTCTCATAAACTGTAAAAAAAACATAAATGTCTTGGAAAAAGAGAAGCATAGACATATGGATGATGAAAGAGCTCAGTTCAGTCTGTTTTTTGTGCCTCTGAGATGCCAGAGCACGAGCACTGAATAGAGCTTTTTGTGTTTTTTTTCGCACTTAAACAGACCAATACACACAAAATGTCAATTTTCATTTTGGAAAGTATTCACGTAAACAAAGTTGATTATGTCTTAAGTGAACGTAAAGAGTTGGGGGAATATCGGATGTGTATCAGTGTATAGGATTTGTGCATTCTGCCTTAAAGTGACAGCAGCTTTGTAACTTTTATACAAGTATTTAAATGAGTTCAAGATAGTCGTATGCTAGCATGTCGGATAGAGTATCACTGACTGGCTTAAACCACCGTGATGGCTATAGCGTGCATTCATACAACAATGCAACGATAATAAAATAATGCATTGACATAAAAAAGGAAATTTACTTTTGATACTTAAGTACTTTTATAAACAAGTACTTCTGTACTTTTATTTAAGTAAAAATAGTTTTTTACAACTTTTACTTGTAACAGAGTAATATTTGACCAGTAGTACTTTTACTTGAGTAATGGAGTTGTGTACTTTGTCCACCTCTGTCTATGCTTCTCTTTCTCCCAGACATTTACATTTTGCACACAAAAAAATTCATCCACTGACTTGCAAAGCTGCTACAGAAACGACTTTCGACTTTGAGGACCTTGATAGAAATGTAGTGGAGTAAAAAGTACGATATTTGTCTTTCAAATGTAGTGAAGTTAAAGTAAAAGTTTCCCTAAAAAAAAAGAATACTTCAGTAAAGTACAGATACTCAAAAAGTGTACTTAAGTACAGTACTCAAGTAAATGTACTTCGTTACTGTCCACCTCTGCTTACTACCTCTTAATATCGTCGACTGAAACATTTTCGACAGCGTTTACACATGCCGTCCAGTCAAGATTTCACAAGACCCACCTTCTCCATATTTGTCAGTGTGCTGGAAGGCCTGCACCAGTCTCAGCGTCTCGTCCACAGAGCGACCCACCGGCAGGTCATTGATGGTGATCTGCCTCAAGATGCCTTTATCGTCAATCACGAACAGACCTCTGTGGGGGGCAGGACGAGAGGGAGGAAACTTACTGTTTGTTCAGCAATCTGTTCTGTTTACAACAAAATCTGGATGATGGCTGTTAAACCAGTTTAACATTAAAGGAACGTTTCAGGTGCAATTCAAGTTGAGCACGAAGCATTTGTTGCATGATTACTACAGAAAATTTAAATAGGTCCCTATTGGAAGGGGGGTTGTTCTGCAGTACACATGTACGTTATCAAGCACACTTGATCATTATCTCCTGTGGCAATCACGCTCTGCAAGCGAGAGAGGAAAGAAGTTGTAGTTTAACTGAATGAGTGCAAACATTAGCACATCACAGACCTGTAGGCGATGCCTTCCTCCTCTTTCAGAACGCCGTAATCCCGGGAGATGGACTGAGTCAGGTCAGCCACCAGCGGGATGTTCATGGAGCCGAGTCCACCCTGCTTCCTGGGTGTGTTGATCCTATCAGGAACAAGACACGGGCCATGACACAGCAGGAATGAGATTTGATTTATATCGTGTATAATCCACTGCATTACAGATTAACAGACATTACCACATGGTTATTTTAAATTTAAACCATTTACCATACATGTCAAAAGTTTGGAAACATAACTATTTTAAATGTTTGTGAAAGGAGGCCCTTATGGTCATCAAGCCAAAAATTGGTGAAATATTACAATTTAAAATAATGGCTTTCCATTTTAATCAACTTTAAATTTCAAGTGATAAAAGCTGAAGTTACATCAGCCCTTCTTCAGTCTCACATGATCTTTTTCAATTATTCTAATATGCTGATTTATTATCAATGTTGGAAACAGTTGAGCTGCTTAAAAAAAAAAAGTATCACAGGTTCAAAAAAAAATATTCAGGATCCATTGATGAATACAAAGTTAAAAAGAGCAGCATTTTTTCAAATTAGAAATGGTTTCTAACAATATAAATCTTTAAAATTCCCTTTTATGAATTTAGCCCATCCTTTCTGAATAGAAGTATTAATTGTTTTTGTGTTTTTTTTAAAGAAAGAATAATATTACAGACCCCCAACTTTTGAATGGTAGTGTATATAAAAAAAGATTTCTATTTTTTTAATGCTGTTCTTTTATAACTTTTTATTCATCAGAGAATACTGGAAAAAAAATATCACAGGTTATTAATTTGAAAAAAATATTAAGCAGCACAACTGTTTTCAACATTGATCATCATCATATTAGAGTGATTTCTGAAGGATCATGTGACACTGAAGACTGGAGTAATGATGCTGAAAATACAGCTTTGCAACAAATAAACTATATTTTTAAGTATATTCAAATCAAAATCCATTATTTTAAATTGTAATTGCAAAAATAAAGCTTATTGGATTCTGAATTATTTGAAAAAATTAATTTTTATATAAAGCTTTATAACCTTTAAAAAAAACCATTATCATTTTATCAAATTATTTAAGTAAACATGAAGAATGCACTCGATAAAAAAGGTCAAGATGACTTCAAATGGCAGTTTCTAGAAGTAATAAAGCCCTACACCCTTCCTTTATCTGTGCTCTCTAATGCACTATAGTGGCTCTTATCAACGACAGGCTGGTTAGAAGGACGTTAGATAACCACTAGCTGGGTGAAGCCACAGAAAGCCCACTGAGAAGAAGCACGTTCACCAGCATGAGAAAACTCAGCGCTCAAATCTAATGTACAGTATAGGGAAAATGGTACTATTGATCTAAAATTACTTATAATCTGTGTTTGAAATAGATTTAACATGAATTCACTGCGTACTAACTAAATTAATAACGGCACTATATGCATGCATTTGTTCTGAAGAGACCATTAGAGCCCCTCCGATGTGGAAGGTGTGGAAATAAAGCAGCCGATAGGAATCCTCACCATGCCAGATGGCTGAAATGAGAGTCGGTGGAGGCAGCAATGACCTCACAGCCGATTTTACGGAACTCGGCCACCCGTTCGCTGAACGCGATGATCTCAGTGGGACACACAAAGGTGAAATCAAGCGGATAGAAGAACAACACGACATATTTCCCTAGAGAAGGAATGAGAATAAGGATGAATTGACAAACAGGTTACACCTGACAGAGTAAAAACAGTTCAGTTAGAAACAGGCGGTGTTTGAGGTCTCATATCATGATGAAATGAAAAGCAAAAGTAGTTTAGAATGAACAAAACATTGTCCTAATCTACAAAACACCAAGTGTGCCGTGTTTGACGCTCACCTCTGTATTCAGAGAGCTGAACATCTTTAAACTGTCCATCTACCACAGCTGTGGCCTTGAACTGAGGAGCAGGTTGACCGATCTTAGCGTTTCCAGCAGACATGATGAAGATTGGTTGTCACTGGTGACAAAAAAAAAGGCAAGAACTTTATGAAACTGCTGCTTTTAGGCTTTGATCACTAAAAATATTATTATTGCTACTACTATCCCACTTTATTACTAAGTAACCTTTTAAAATTATGACATTAAAAACCATGATTCTAATCATTTTTATAATCGCTGGGCGATATGGCTGAAAAGTGTTTTATATCGGTCGATATCGATAATTGATATTTTTATGACCTGTTTAAAATAAGGACCAGGAGAAAAATATTTTACATTTAAACATTTTTATTTTAAACTTCACCTTCCTCTGATTATAATCCCCTCAGTTATAAAAGGCAGAAATGTCAACACAACCATGGAAAACACTCAAATAATTAAAATATAAACACAAGTCTAAAATCATAATGAACACTAAATTATCTCTTAACATTAAGGTGCAGTGTCTCCGTTATTTATTTGTAACTGTTAGCGTTCAGATGCTTTGTCACAAGGCACTGATGCGGAGTAACATTACCACTCAATGTCGTTTCAAAGGCTGAATCCGAAATCGCCCCCTATAACCTTAAATAGGGCGCTATTTGAGGGGACAGCCATTTGTAGTGGTGTCCAAAACGATAGTGGATGTTATTAGTTACGTTTCCATTAGGGATGCACCGATATGAACATTTTGGCCGATACCGATAACCGATAATTCTTAATATTTGAAAGCCGATAACCGATATATTGGCCGATAAATCTAAATACAAATTTTAATAAACTCTGAGAGCCTGATTACAAAAACAAAAGGCTCACCGTTAAAAGCCATGTCCCAAACACTTCAACATAAATCAAACCTATACACTACAGTAGCCTATTTGAACCAGTGTGAGATTCCTTACCTTTTCAAATTAATTTTACAGTCCTATGGCCAATTTTTTTTTTTTAACACTTTACAATAAGGTTTAATTTTTGTTAGTATTAGTTAACCAACAATGAATGAACAATACTTCAACAGGATTTATTAATTTTAGTTTATGTTAATCTCAACATATTCAGACCCAAAGTTGTGTCTTTTAACATTAGGTATGAACTGTGAATGGACTGTTACAAAACACAAACATTTTATTACTAAAAGAAACAAAGGTTATTGCTCTCTGTTTTTTCATGATAGTTAATGCATTAATAAAATGAAACCTTATTTGTAAAATGTTACCAAAAATTATATTGTCTAAAAAATAAAAATAATATACCTAAATAATGCAAACAAGTAATTGAACAGCATTACTTAGGCTGCATAATAAAGAATCAGAATGCAAGTGCATGAAATAACCTCCGCACAGACGATAAAGAAATGGTTTTAATCAAACCATATTGTTGATGGAAATGATCCGAGAACAATAAAAGTGCTAATTATAAAAAATAATGCTTCTGTGTTTTTGAAAAAAAAAATATGTTTAATATTACAGTAATAGTAAACATCTTTAATATTAGTCTAGTCTATTAGGAATGATGTTGCTGTTTGAGAGCGCGCTGAAGCTGGAGAGAATGAACGAAAAACCATAAACTGAAGCGCTTAGAAGTTTAATTAACAACGCATCATATATGAGAACAATCAGATATTTATACAAAATAAATATAATATTACAACTTATATTAGCACAAAATCACGCATAGGTGAAGGGTTATAACTCCTGTGGATGCTCTTCCCCTGTTTGAGAGCGTGCTGAAACTTAAGATGATCACCGGTACAGTGAAGCACTGCGGGTTATTGACTTAACCAAACACATCCTATATGACTTTAATCAGATGTTTATACTACAAAAACTTAATATTACGACTTACATATGCTTAAAATGACGCGAATGCACAAGCGAACTTGACTGTGCTGGTCAGAATGCGTTGTTGACGCTTCCCACAACAGCGCGCTGAAAAACAACTAAACCCAGAGAATTCACTACGTTTTATAACAGAAATATTCTCATTGCAGTGTTATGTATAGGACAGTCCCAGTAGTTATTAATGCTGTGCATTTCTGTTTGAAATGCGCGCGCCGGTACAATGAAGTGCTTTACTGCATCGTTAATTAACTCAACCAAACGCATCCTATATGGGATTATATACACAAAATAATAAATATAATATTACAACTTACAATGGCACAAAAGGCTGTGAATGCACAAGCAAACTTGACTGTGCTCGTCATGAAAGGTGTAACTCCGTGGGCGCGCGCTGAAGCTAAAGACCGGTACAATGAAGTGCTTTACTGCATCGTTTATTAACTCAACCAAACGCATCCTATATGATATTACATACACAGAATAATAATATATATAATATTACAACTTACAATGGCACAAAAGGCTGTGAATGCACAAGCGAACTTGACTGTGCTCGTCATGAAGGTGTAACTCCGTGGGCGCGCTCTTCCCTCAACAAACGCGCTGAAACACAATGCTCTTTTACAGCCTATTCTATTCTCATTATCATTTTATGTAGATTATAGAAGACTTGCGCTGCACATGTTGCACATAACTGTATTTTCCTTTTCGAAGTGATTCCAAACATATTTAGAGCAATTCAAACCCATCATGGTGGACAGCGCGTCCGTCTCAGCTGAAGGAGATAATACATTATCTATCGGCTTGACTATATCGGTCAAATTTTCTTATTGGACCGATAACGATAACATCAAAAATAATCATTTATCGGCCGATAACGATATGTTGCCGATATATCGTGCATCCCTAGTTTCCATCCACCTATTTTTACGCGCATTTTGGGATATTGCATCAAAAAAATGCTGAATGGAAACGCCAAGACACTTGTTCACACTGCAGTGAGCTAGATGGATATTAGGCATGGTAAAAAAAAAAAAAAAATGGTACTCGCGGTAAATCAATAAACCAGATTTAAACAATAAGACTAATCATTGTTATACAGCTACAGTTATAACAAAGCTTAGTTTTCTGTCCATGATTGTATCCAAACAGTTATTCACCTGTCTAATAAAACATTAAAACGTCTTTGGCGTTGCATTGGTTTCTACAAAATAAAATTGGAAATCGAGAGTAACGCGGGTATGATGTCATTGATAGGCGACGCACAGACACGGTCCGTGTCCTGGTTAAATTTAAACATTTGGGATAGTGCAAGTACACAAGTCAACACAATATAACATTGTTCTAGTGGTTTTTGGATATTTTAATACAAAAATATTACATAGTGCCTTTAAATAGCAAATTTAGAGAGCTTAATGTTCTCAAAATGGAGAGTTTAATGTTAAAGTCAGAAGTGGCAATAGCATTTTCTTCCCTATTGTGACGTATATCCGAGTGAAACGGCTTCTCGAACAAGAACAAATGTAGGTGCCAGTAAACACACCAGAGAAGAGAGGATGTTTGAAAGGGTGCATGAATTTAAATCCCATGCACAGATACATTATTTAGTAATACAATAAATCATGGGCGTCGGAACCATTGTATGTTTGTATGTATTGCACATTTTTTACGATCATATTGGACCCACTCACTTTTATCGTCTCCAACATTCAGCACATGTCTGTTTACCTACCCCTAATCGATAAAGACTTATTATTAAACACATATTAGACGCTTTATTTCCACTTTTATAATATTTTCTTAATTTGTATTGAAAATAAATGCCTTTCCGATTTGATATGTGATGGGAAAACGGAGAAGATTGATTTCGGCGAAAGCCGGACTCGAACCGCGGGTCGATTTGTGTCAAAACTAGATGCCGTGCGTCTTACCCCTACACTACTGTCACTCTCAATGATATGGCGATTTACGTAATTTTGTCTTTCCGATCTATACGTTTACCAAGTAAAGCGGTATATTTGTACTTAATGTAATTGGCATCTACTTAGGGCTGGGAAAAAAATCGATTTGATTTAAAAATCGAGTTGGTAGGTCAAATCGATTCATATTTTCAAAAAAATCGATTTTTTAGATTTTTTTTCTCCCCCTCTGCAGTATAGCGCGATACATACATTTTGAATTCGCCAAATCTTCCTTCAGGGTTTCCGTAGCACGCTCCCTGCGGCGCAGCCCTCTGCCCCTCCCCTCTCCCGAGGGCAGCGCATGCATACACAAACAATATGGCAGAAACAGCCGGCGAAAGAGAGCAGCTCCTTCCAAAAAAATGCTCTTCGCCTTAAGTCGTGTGGAGTTGGTTTGGAGTGGCGTTAGCGCTAGCACCCCGTTTGCAAAGCAAACAACTCTTCAACAAAGCTTTTCAATCACTCAGTCGTCTGGCAAGAAAATACCTGGCCATTCCAGCAACTAGCGCCCCATCGGAGAGGGTCTTTAGTGTGGGTGGTGGTATTGTCACCTGTAACAGAGCTTGCCTCAAGCCTGCTGTTGTTGATAGGCTCATTTTCCTTGCAAAGAATGTTTAAAATGCAATTACATTTTTTTATGGCGAATGGTGTTACTGTTTACATGTTCAATTCAACTAAGAGTTACCTCAGGATTTTTTGTTGTTTATTAGCTCAATCCAAATACAGTATAAATTATTTGGATGTTTAACAATCTTTGTTGAACAGTGACTTTTCAGTTAGATAAAGGGTTTGCCTTTGCAATTTTATTTTGATGCACTTTAATTAAATATAATAAATATATATTTTTAAAATATATGTACAGTTTGCAATTATTTTGTTTTAAATGGGGGCCGGGGAAAAAAAATCGAATCGAATCGTAAATCGAGTTTTTTATAAAAAAAAAAAATAAAAAAAAGCAGATTTTTTTAGGGGGAAAAATCGCCCAGCCCTACATCTACTCCAGTAAAAAATTTCTGAGGACCCACCCACATTTTTTTTGCTTCCGACGCCCATGCAATAAATACAGCAATATTCAATTTTTTTTTTTTTAAAGCAAGATTTGTTCTTTTTGATTTCATGGTGACTTTAATCTGTCGAAATTCAACACGCATTTTTTTTTTTTTTTTTTAAGTTTCAAACCAATTATATAAGCGTTATAAAGTTCTAAAGATGACCCCGAGCTTGTAATCCAACACAAACCGAGATAAGCAAGTTGCCGTTCTTGAACCTCAAAGTATCAATGCATGCAGAAGCCTTGCAGTAGATCACACGCTGCAGGTCACATGATAGTCAGTTGTTCTGAACAATGGGGCTTCTGAGAAACTAAAAGCGGCCTTTCGTCGACTCTCTTCAACTACAGATCAAATGCATGAGGATTCTAGTCATTTCTACAGTTAAAATATGGACTTTACGCGCGTTTTATGAAGTGAACTTGGCTCGACTACACGCCTTTCGTGGGGCCCTGCGAGCTCTGATAGCGCCTGACAAAACTGATAATATCAACCCGAGCAAATACATGAATGAGTCAACGACCCCCTCAGACTTTGACCTGAAAAGTGCAAAGGGAAGAAAAAAGAATTCAGAAAAGGCCGAGACTTGTGCGCTTATAAAAGTATTTTTTGTAACAATTGCGCAGAGGTTTGTTCAATTACACTAGTAACTGGTCTGCATGCATGATGAATTCGCTACTAAAAACGAGTAGTTCATATATAATGGAGTTATTTAGCAGCTTAGCCACGCGAGCTAAACCAGATCAGTGGGTGACATTACATAAAAGTAGCATTGCGCGAATCACATCAGCTGCAATAACATATCAAAGTCCATAGCCTTTGCTGATATTCACAGTAAAGCCGCCCTCCCGCAAGTAAAGGTTGAATGCATGAAGATATTTCGAGCAGTTGTTAAAAAAAATGAACATACAACGGCGCCGGCGTTTCCCACGCGCTCTATTGTTCAGTATTAATCAGCAAAACTACTCATTTAGCATTTGTGCATGTGCATAAACGTTAGGAATGTCCGCGAAAGAGCGATATTAAAAACTCACCTGTTCTGCACGAGGAAGCGAAACCCCACTTTCCCTTAATGCACGAGCACAGGAAGTTACAACCGCGCGACCTGCTGCAAAACTAGCCGGGTCCACTAAAGAGAGAGAGAGAGAGGGAGGAGGGCCCGTGTGCTCCAGTTCGGTGCACCTCCTACCCTTTTCTACTTTTTTTTTTTTTTTTTTTTTATACAACAAATTCAAGCCACATTTTGCGTGTAGTTTACAGATTGGACAAGACTTGGGCAACATTTCAGAAAGCAATACATTTAGATGTAAAAAAAAATATATTCTCTATTCTTGTCCATATTCATATCAGAAAATGAAAAGTACATTCCAAATCTATTCGTTATTTTAGCCAAGTTTTAAATCCCCAGCATGCTTATAAATAGTAGCTACAAAAAGCATACACGTGTAAACTTGACGTTACTTATTCATGGACAATTTATCGCTATTTCCTCCGTTTATAATTTATTGCTCCACTCTTGTGCTGTACGTTTTTGCACTCACTTGTATACAAATAAACACTGGTTTAGGGGGGGAATTTGTCAAACGTTCTCTGAACTCCATTTCCCACAAACCACTGCGATAGAGAGGCACATATTTAAACACGTTCACTGCATACTTTTAGAAATTAGATGTTTTTGTATATGTTTCTGTTTGTGTCGTATGTTTTTATGAATTAATAAATACGTTTTGTCCAGCAAATATTGTCGGTCAAAGGTCACACTTGCAGACTCGCGCCAATTCTGTGTTTCCGGGTGAGGCGCGCTCGCGCTGCACACACACACACAAGGTTTGTGCAAGTTTGTTTATGCACCCACTTTCTCACATTTTAATGATTATGCACATAGTGTTATGATGTATTTGAAGAACCCAGTTAGTTATTAAACAAGAGTTATTAAACAGCATGTTCTCTGCACTGTTTTGACTGTATTTTTTTGTATATTGTCTCGCAATATTGATCTATTTCAGTAATCAGATGTGGGTCGTTTCTGTTATTCAGCGCCTTTTGAATTCTGTATGTTATATGGGGAAAATAATACTTGTGTTGTAATTTAAGGAGGTGTTTGTATATGTTTATAAATTACTTGATAATTTACATAATGGCAAGACAAAGGATGGAAGTATAAAGCTTATTTTAGTCGTTTCTTAACCTTATTTTTCTATTGTTTTTATTTTGTTTATTCATTATTAGTTGTAATATTTATATTATTATTGTTTATATTTGTTCATTTAAATCAAAGCTTAAAATGCATGCCTATTATTCCACACTTAATTGTGATATATTAATTGTGTTAAACTTGTGTTTTAATATTTTATCCACTGAATGGTCAGACATGGATCTGAGTGATTTTGAGGCGGATAACTCCGTGAGCTGCCGTTTGTCCTCGTCCATCCCAGACGTGTGTAAGACAGAGGACTGCTGCCTGGGCATCGATGAGGCGGGCAGGGGACCCGTCCTGGGTGAGTGTCAGCGTAGTCGTCTATGGAGAAGGTACGTTTTTTGATTGAAATTGGAGTTTACATTTGATATCCTGTATTTCAGGACCCATGGTGTACGGGATATGCTTCTGCCCCGTATCCAGAAAAGAAGACCTGAAGAATTTGAAAGTGGCCGGTTGGTTCACATTATTCGTCTGTTTACACGGTTGACGTTACAGAGCAAATCTTGACTGAAGTTCGGATTGCTGAAGTATTTTTGTTTGTATATATTTAGACTCAAAGACGCTGACGGAGGCAGAGAGAGAGAACCTGTTTCTGAAGATCGATGAGGCCAAAAGTTTTGTAGGCTGGGCCCTTCAGGTCCTCTCGCCCAACACCATCTCCACCAGCATGCTGCAAAGGTACACGCACGCATGACTTCCAGGGCTCGACATTAAGCCTTGTTCCTCCGGACAAGTAAACCGGTCATTCACTTGTCCAAGTAAAGTTGCTTGTCTGGAAAAATATAATATGTTTTATGTATATATAATTTATTCAGAAAGAAATATTCTCATCAGTGTTCAATCAGCTTTCACATTTTTAAATCTGCATATTTTTTAGATTTACCCGGAGGACATTTTTTCCCCTAATCTTATTAAATGTATGCTTCATAATTCATTTTAAATTCTTAAATTAAATCAATAAATTAAATTAGAAAATAAGACACTATAGGGCTGTTGCCAATTAAATTAAATCAATTAAACTGAAAAATTACAATTGCATTAAATAATGTTATGAGATTGTTTTAAATATTTTTTTAAAGGTGCAGTGTGTGTAGTGTTTATGAGGATTATTGAGAGAAATGCAATATAATATACATAACTATCTTTTTAGTGGTGTATAAAGACCTTAATGACATAATGAACCGTTATGTTTTTATTACCTTAGAATGAGGCATTTCTATCTCCATACACCGCTGGTCCCCTTACGGTGAAGTCGCCATTTTGTGCCGCCATGTTTCTACAGTAGCCCTAAATGGACAAACTTCTCTACAGAGCGCTAGTTACTCTCTGCTGTCTCAGACGACCACATCTTTGTCCTGTGTTGGCCACCGTAGCTTCTCTGTGTGCTTTGAAAGGGAGGGGTGAGCGGTGGGCGGTTGCAATTCGCAGCCTCACCACTAGATGTCGCAAAAATTTACACAGTGCACCTTAAATATACAAATAAGAAATGTTGGGGGGGAATTAATTGTCTTTTAAACATGAAACTAAACCGGCAGTAGGTGGCGGCAAGTGACGGTGTTAATAAGTGAGTCATTGAGCCCCGTATCCACCAAAATTACCTGGAACAATTTTTCCCAGGAACTCTCCCCTAGACCTGTTGCTGTCTGTATTTCCATCGCGGTCTAAAGTACCGTGAAGATTAGGACGTAGGACTGCTTTTGAGAGCAGCAGTCCTTTTTTTTGTCCTCTGCAAATAAACTTAATAAAACCTGGACCTCGTTGTCTTTCCATCGGTCGTATTTTTACTCCATTGCAAACAACTCTTACTGCACGCATCGCAACTGACTTTTAGGTTTAAATAAAATGCTGCGTGAGCTAAACCAATCAGCATGTTCAGTGCCCAAGTCCCACCCCCGAAAGTTCCTGAACTTTAAAAAAGTACTATTTCGCAAGCAGGGCCATTTTGAGGGGGAAATATTTACCCGGAACTTCATTCTGCGGTCAAAACACACACAAAACAGTACCACCCCAAAGTCCCTAGTTCCTGGGGGAAGTTCCCGCGGTGGAAACGCGGCTATTCATTCAAATGGCTGATTCATTCAAGAAGCAAGAGGCAGTTGTTTATGAATGGGTCATTGAATCTTTGACTCAACTGATTCATTCAAAATGATTCATTCAGTGAAGCATGGTTGAGTGTTGCTGTGCGATGCGCTGTGGTTCTGCTTTGATCTTCGTGTGGGACCATTTTCGCTGCTGAACAGAACAAAAATAGTCAATATTGTGTTAAAAATGTAAGTGACTTAATATAACCTACATGTTTATTGAACTATCACATGAAATTAGTGTCACATTTTAAATCGTGATGGTACTCCGAATGACAGGACTCTTGGTCGTGTGATGTTGCTTAACTGTATCATACGTTATAAATATAAAAACTAGTTTCTTTGTGTAAGCTGTGCTTATTTGTATCTATTTCTCCTCGAGAGGCTGCATGAGCCTCAACAGCGCAACCTTGTTACTTTCAGTACATTATAGTATGTACAATGTACATTATATATTATTATCCACCATCAATCGCCACTTACACTAAATGAAATAAAATCTGAATTCTCACGTTTTGGTGATTCCCTAGTTATTGTTTTGTTGTAGTTATTGATGTTTTAATCATGCTTCTTGTCCGGTTGGGCAAGTCAAATTCTCTATCGTTTTCCACTTCAAAATATCCACTTGTCCCGGACAAGCGTTAATGTCAAGCCCTGGTTTCACTGCATGCACACTAAAGCTGGAAGAATCATTTTAACCTGTTGTCCTTTTGTTTTCAGAGCGAAGTACAATCTGAACGCTCTGTCACATGATGCTGCTATTGGTCTGGTACAGTATGCGCTGGACTGCGGGGTGCAGCTCAAAGAGGTACTTGGAACAAAGCAACACCTGTATGATAGACGGCAGATATGGTGATGAACCCATCAGGACGTGTCTTTCATACCTCTCAGGTGTTTGTGGATACCGTGGGTCCTGCAGAGAAGTATCAGGACAAGCTCTCCCAACGCTTCCCCGGGGTGGAGGTCACCGTCCGTCCCAAAGCTGATTCGCTCTTCCCCATCGTCAGTGCCGCCAGCATCTGTGCCAAGGTAATCGCCCCTTCAGAGGTGGATCATATGAGTATCGGTTAATAAGGAAAACGTTTTGTTAATAATTAAAGAAAGATGATTGGATTTTTTGCTGTCATTTTTGCTCTTTGTAGGTGGCCA
Source organism: Gobio gobio (assembly GCF_949357685.1). Lineage (NCBI taxonomy): Eukaryota > Metazoa > Chordata > Actinopteri > Cypriniformes > Gobionidae > Gobio > Gobio gobio. Next base: position 53,872,979 of record NC_137099.1, on the reverse strand, counting down.
GAGACCATGCTGTCAAATCCTGGAAGTTTACAGAAGATTTGGGTGAAGTGAACACAGATTATGGCTCTGGGTATCCTAATGGTCAGTAGATATCCTTCCTTTTCCAAATTAGTGGTAGATAATTGTTGAGCCCAATTAATCAGAAAAAATTACTTCTCTGCTACCATTGGTAAGAAGTCTCTTCTGCTCACCAATGCTGCATTTATTTAATAAAAAATACAGTAAAATCAGTAATATTGTGAAATATTTTTACAACTTAAAATAATGTTTTTTCTATTAAAATATATTTAAAAATGCAATTTATTCATGTGAGCTGAATTTTCAGCATCATTACTCCAGTCTTCAGTGTCACATGATCCTTCAGAAATCATTTTAATATGATGATTTGATGCTCAAGAAACATTTCTGATTATTAGCAATGATTAAAACATATTTCTGTGGAAACTGTGACACTTTTTCAGGACTCTATAATGAATAGAAAGTTAAAAAGCATTTTTTTTTAAATATAAATCTTTAGTAACATTATAAATGTCACTATTTTTTTGTGTGTGAATTTATTGCATCCTTGCTGAATACAAGTTATTAATTCTAATAATTCCAATCATTTCTTTAAAAAAAAGTCAGTAACTATTTGCAAAGTGTAAATAGCAACTAGATTCTATATGTAAAAATAGCAGTATTTTCTTTGCACTGTGTAAATTGTAGTTAGATACTTATAAATAGTGGCAGATGCTATTTGCACATCAGTGTTGTTGTACGTTAAACGGTATGCAATAATAACATGGAGTGTAAATTATTATATTTATTACAATTATTAAAGGGGTGGTAAAACACATTCTTTTGAAGGCTTGACTGTGTTTGTGGGGTGCACTGTAACATGTGTTCATGCTTCGTTTTAAAAAAAATTGCCTTATTTTTCATATATTTGACCTTTATTCTACACTGCTCTGTCCCTCCTTGTAAAACGGTCTGATGCTTTCCGGGTTGTATGAAGCCAGTCCCTCAAAAATACGCGATGGGCTCAGATTGGTTAGCTGGCCCAGTGTGTTGTGATTCGCTAAACGCCTAGTGCACGTATGTCGGAAACATCACGCCCCTTACCTTTATCGGAGGCTGTGCTTTGGTCAGTGTTAGAAACAACGGCGTCAATAAAACCATACCAATCTGAGCCCGAATCAGACCCAGAACATTTGAGTGAAGATGATCGAGCAGAACCTGTTCAGTCCTCAAGAGTAAAGACTGCGGATCTATAGTGATCGCTACTGAATGGCACTTTAACTTTTGTATTTTTAGAACGATTATAGCCAAATATCTGTCACAAGAACTAACCCAAAACAAACACTAAGCACTGGCTTTAACTAGTAAGTTAGCCAAATCACACACAGAACCATGTTTAGCATGCCTGTAGATAAACAATACATAAAAGCTCTAATCAAAGAATCATTTACACTAATGCCAGGTTCGCTGTTGAGATTTTAACGTTAGTGTTTGTAACGTTAGGTGTTCGTCGGATAACGTTAAGTATGAATGAGCATTTAACAGACTGGTTTGCAGAACAGCATTGTCATCTGTTTACTTCCTTGCTACAACCTATTACAGGAAAACACATCGATGAAAAATAAATCAGACTTACAGGTTGTGGCCCGTGAACAGCTTCTGTTTGTAAATCCAGCTTTCAGGACAAGCCGTTGTGCATATCCTGTATTGAACTCGCGAAGTTTGTGGAAGTTTGTGTTGTCCTCCGTGAAATGTGCAGCGCGCTCGTCGTGCATCCACGCACCGGCAGTGTTTTTTTCTCGCTGCTGACGTTGTGCAAATCTGGTATTGAAATCGCGAAGACGGTGGATGTTCTCCTCCGTGGATGTGCTGCAGGAAGCCCCGCGCGCGCCTGATTCCCCGCTGTCTCAAACACACGTGCATATAACATGCTGTATGTTAAACGCTCTGCAACGCACCCCCGTCCATATGAAGGCTGAACAAAGCAAGTACCCCAGACCTGCAATCCGGATGAATATAACAGCGTTTCCTCGGCATCGCGGCAACAACACTCCAGCCTAACTATACCACAACAGCGCCGCGATACAAAATGGCCTCATCCCCCCTTATTTAATATTCTCGGAGGAGGGGTTTATGTAAATATTGAGCCTGGTGATGTCAGCAAGCCCTGGAGGAATGTGTGTAGTCGCCTACTGGCCGTTTGCTGTAGTTCTTAGAAACTGATTTCTTTAAAAGCAAATATCTCCCTTTGCTTTAAACTTTGAACGTTGTAACTTTGCAGATGTTGTTTATGCTCAAGCAGCAACATTACACGTTAGCTAAAGTTAGAATAGTGAAATCGTGGTTTACCACCCCTTTAAATGGATCCCTAGCCTGACAAGCCAGACCCACATCAAGATGTTGGGTCTGGAAACTCCCCATTGGCAGGGCTCAATCCGAGGGGCGGGACAAACGGTTGTCTTTCAAACTCCCTCTGCACGCAATAGGATAGTGCTACAGCCAACCAGAGCAACGGAGAAGGTGAAGCGGATCTGATAGATTAAACTTTCGCCGTATCCGGTCGGCAAAACTCTGAACACATCTTCCTTTCTTAAGAATGACTTCAGTGCCGTTCTTTGTTCTTTCCTCAAAGAAAAGCTTTACTCCACGTCTTCCAGAGTCGCGGCCAAAGCCGATTCGAAAGGCAGCTGTTCTCCAGCTTCTTTGTTTATGAGTAGCACGCGGAAACCGCTGCAACTCTGCCGTCATTATGTTAAGCCCGCCCACCGACTCTATACACGATGTGATTGGCCTGACCAGAGTTTGGTTTTTCCAGCTCGCAAGCCAACGGAGAGTTGCTAGACACCCTGGCTGCAAATTAGATTGACGAGATTTCTAGGCTAATGGATCCCGCCTTATTGGGACAATAAAGCCCTCGCTACACCTAAACGATAAACACTTTATTATTAAACACACTAGACACTTTATTTCCACTTTTTGAATATTTTGTTCATTTTTATTGAAATAAATGCCTTTCCGATCTGATATGTGATGGGGAAAAGGGAGTAGAGCGAGTTTGGCAAAAGGCGGATACAAACTCGGGTTGATTTGTGTTAAAACTTCACTATTGCTACTGTTGACAATCCAGTGTCTTCTGTAATTTTGTCTGGTCCAACCAGACGTCAATGGGCGGTGTTAGTGTAAATAGCCTCTACAAACAAGGCGGACTATTTGCACTCCGATAAAATATTACTAACCCTAAACTTTTGAAAGGTAGTGTATACTTGGCTCAAAATAAATATATCGTGTGTGTGTGTGTGTGTGTGTGTGTAGATCCTAAAACTAAGAGCTGGTTGCTGAAGTATCTGGACCCAGTGTTTGGTTATCCTCAGTTTGTGAGGTTCAGCTGGAGCACAGCGCAGACGCTCATGGACAGTAAAGCTGTTGCTGTTCACTGGTGAGTCTGACAGCAGAGGGCGCTGCCTTGTCATGTTCAGAATAAACTAAGACTGGCTGCACTTGCACTCTGAAATATAATGTCATATACAAAATTGTGCATCATACAAAATGATTTCGCTTTGAATATGTAATGTACTTGAATCCAATATCAAATGTGTTTATGTGTAGGGATGATGATGAGGAAGATGGAGAAAAGGCGGCTGCGCGTAAGAATAACACCTCCATGCTGTCCTATTTCGGCCGCAGCAAGCCGTCCGAGCTCACACACACACGAGACACACACCGCTTCTTCACTGAGCGCAAACTACAGAGCATCAACACACTCTGAACACGTACAACACGTCACAAAATACACATCTGTTCAACATAATACAACAAATAATGACCTGTGCAACTAAACCAGCTGAGCAACAGAATGTATTATAATGTCATGTGTCTTTGTTTTATGATGTTTATTGTTCATTTACTGGATGTCAAATAAATAAAGGTCAAGTATTTTCATGTGGGTTATCATTTTGAATGTGCCTCAGCTTTTTAAATAAGGTGTCCATGGATGGTACGCAATTCCATAGTCTTTGAATGAATATTAGTGATTATTTATTAATTAAAATCCATATCTAAGTGAAAACTGACTAGCAACCAATCAGAACATTTATCTTAAAGTATCTGTACATTTTAGGGTTGCCATGATAAAACATTGTACTCGCGGTAAATCAAGAAAACGAGAAAATAAGATTAACTATAACAATGATTCGTTTTTTGTCGATAAATGTATCCAAACAGTTACACACCTGTCTAATAAAACATAATATATTAAAGCGTCTTTGGTGTTGCCATGGTTTCTACAAAATAAGACCAGTAATCGAGGGTAACGCTGGTATGATGTAATTACACGGTCCGTGTCCTGGTTAAAATTGCTTATTTCTCGGGATTTAACGATTATTGGAAACATTTGGGATAGTGCAAGTATACAAGGCTTGTCTGTGAAACCGGGGGTAAGTTTTTAGAAAAACTACATGCTCCGTGTTTGATGTTATATCCCTCCGCGACAGCAGGAGGCGCAACAACCGGCAACTGTTTCACAACAATAAAGCAAACGAAGAAACGCAGCGGCAGTTTCCGCCTGAATCAAGCAGTGTGGTAAGTTTGAGGCGATTCATTCAGCTTTATTGTTTTATTATTACTTAATAAACAACGTGTATAATGTATCAAATCAGCACTGTTATTAACACAATATTAGACTAGTCGGAATACTAAATATAAGGTAATAAGTGTTATTGTGTCGTTGCTCTTTGAATTCAATCTCTTTCTGTGTGCGTTTCTGTTTATTTCAGTGGAATTATTAATCATGGATATACGACCTAATCACACCATCTACATCAACAATGTTAACGATAAGATCAAGAAAGAAGGTAAAGGAAGAAGAAGATCGTGACCGCTTTGACGTATTTGCCTCTCTCTGATCATTCATTGATATGTTTGAGCTCAGAATCAGAAACTTGTTTTTTTTCTCCCGTACCTTTTCTACAGAGTTGAAGCGGTCGCTGTACGCCTTATTCTCGCAGTTTGGCCAGATTATGGACATTGTTGCTATGAAGACGGCGAAGATGAGGGGTCAGGCGTTTGTGATCTTCAAAGAGCTTTCTGCAGCCACCAATGCCCTCAGACAGCTCCAGGGATTCCCCTTCTACAACAAGCCCATGGTCAGTGAGTGACACAGCAGCTCATAGTTTGTGCATATCAGCCATTTGACATTTACTTATCTGATACGATTATAGGGTTAGTTCACTCAAAAAGGAAAATTAATGACTCACCCTGATGTCGTTCCAAACCTGTAAGACCTTCGATGATCTTCAGAACATTAAAACATTATTTTTAATGAAATCGTAGAGCTCTCTGACCCCTTCAAAGCCCAGAAAGGTAGTAAAAACATCGTTAAAATAGTCCATGTGACCATAGTTGTTCAACCATAATGTTATGAAGTGATGAGAGTACTTTTTGTGCACAAAAAACAAACTTACTCCACATCAATTTCTTCTCGTCTGTGTCAGTCTCCTATGCTGTTGTTGTAGATAAATACAGTGCAGAGGATCCGAGTTCTATGTCAGAACGCCGGCTCACCATTGGCCGACGCTGTTCACGTGAGCACTATGACGAAAGCGTGTGATGCTGACGCAGGAGCTAGCCAATGGTGAGCCGGCGTTCTGCCGGAGATCTCATATCTCAGTTTCCGTTTCTGCTCTGATAGTCGCAAGACCAGCCGAACGCTGCAAGTGTGTGTTAGAAATCAGGAATGGTGAGAGAACATTGTGCTTGGTAGATTTTTCCTCTTCAAACCAAATTTGGGTCTTCAGCCGACAAAGTTTAAATCCCGTCTGGCTAGCGTGCTTCCCATAATGTTTACATGTAGTGATGCACCGATCATGTTTTTACATGGCCGATTCCGATACCGATTTTTTTCAAGAAAACTGGCCGATTCCGATACCGATTTCCGATGTTTTTAATTTATTTTTTAACACAATAAAAGAATGAAAGTATCCATGAACAAGATGTTTATTTGGTATTTAACAGGCTAAATTGGCTTTTGGCTAATGAAAACAAGTCTGCAATTTGAAATTAACAAGAAATTTAATTGGAAATTAAAAGACTGAAAGGTGAAATTAAAGGCAACAACTGCATATTCTGCAATCCAAACAAAGATGTTACTTAAATCAGCATTTGTTTTTAAATTCAGTGTACAGAAAAAAAGTCTTTACCAGTGAAATGAAATAAAACCAAAGTATATAATGGTTCCAAAATGTTAAATCAAATAATGTTTAGTGCAACGAAAAAAAACTAAGAAGGTGCTTTTTAAATCAAATTAAGTCAATGTAATTAAGGTAAAATAAAAGGTAACACTTTAGAATAATGGTCATTAGTTAACATTAGTTAATGTATTAACGAACATGAACTAACCATGAGCAGGACATTTGTTACTGTATTAATAAACTGGTTCGTTAGTTCAAGACAAGTGTTGGACAGATCAGTTGTTCTAACCAGTCGTTAAAATGATTCGGTTCAAAGGAGTCATTGTTTCGCGAATCGGACATTAGCAGACGCGTTGTGTGAGCAGATGAAGCTGAGCTGAACAAACGCTCACTATCTGCACTTGTGCAGGGCGCGGAGAGGTAGGCTCGCGCAGGAAAGCGGCTCTTCCTCAGTTCTCCAGTTTCCGTTTGTAACACACTAGTGACATGTTCGCGAATGATTGCAATATAGGCGTATGTGCACGCGGGCGCACTTCCGGATAAATCGGCAGAAAAATACAAAGAAAACCGGCCGGTCGCCGATCGCGCGCTAGAAGCAAAAACCGGCCGGTTCCGGTTTTTGGCCGGTCAACCGGTGCATCCCTATTTACATGTTAGGTCAGTAGGTGGAGAGTAGTGGCGACCACATGAGCGTTTACACTAAGAAGTCAGTCCGGTCTAATGTGTTTTCGCCTACCTCTGGAAGTGGTGGAAAGTGGACAAGCTCAAAGCGTTTTAGACCCCGTTTACACCTGTATTCAGCGTCATCCACTTTGTGATCCGATCGACCAAAATGCATCTTAATACCAGGTGTAAACGGGACCAGAGATGTTGTTGACATGACATATATAGCCCTGTTCTAACTGTCTCTTCGTAACGGTTGCAGTTAATAAAGACAGTTGACGTTTTACACATTTATTTCCTTTATCTGCAAGAGCCACTTATGTCAGAGAGAGAGAGAATTTCCAGTGTCAAAAAGGGAATATTAACATTTCGTTGTTTAATTACAATGATGTAGATGGTGGTTTTATTTACAGGTTAGAATACTAATTCCTGATTTGGTAAACTGTTTAAAATCGGCATGAAATAGAAGTTGCGATAGTCTTTTTTCTCCCGATTGTGACGTACATCCGAGTGAAAGGACTAATGAATAGGGCTGTGTTATGCCTGATGCACATTGTATGATTTTGGGCTGTCCCAGATGAAAGATGACCAATCGTGGTGAATTCTGCGGTCGTGACTCCTAAACGTTTTTCCTTTGTAATACAGTGACTATCTTGCGACCAAAGATAGTGTCAGAAACTTAGCATGTTCATCTCACAGTGTGTTTGCTGCTACGATCTACGTCTTCTGACTAGCCAATAAAAATGCAACATGAAATGGCGTATTGATCAATGAGACCTGGCACTAAAACTTAAAACTGCATGCCAAGTTGGCCTCTTTTTCCTAGTCATGACCGCGTCCATATTTTCCTCCTTTTTTCCAGCGCACATAAACAACACAATTGCCAAAGTGCAATTCATCTCGCTCTATTTGTTTACCACTCGCACATGCCAATGACGTTTTATTCTTCTATACTAACTTGCGTCATAGCCGATTCAATATGTATCATCATCGTACAGTCAACAATGCATGTCGTACCCAAGTTTATCAGACCCATGTCGTACAGTTGTAATGATCTTATAGGATTGCCGAAATATTTGTATGCCCTTCCCTTGCTAACCCTCCGTCTCGTTCACTTGGACGTCATTGCTTTCGTTGCACGAGCGCCCACTACTGCCTGAACCCTTGCAATGTGTTTAAATGGAACACCCTGAGCCCTTGATCACTTGGAATTGAATGTGGTTACAAGTATTGTGCTTTTTTTTTTTTCTTCTTAATTAACCTAACTTGACTCACAACAGTAAAATACTATTCCCTCCATCCTTTTAAATCATATAAAATCTGTGGTAAAATTTGAGTGTGAGGACTACAAGTTTCTGTCGTGACTTCACAGTCGTGTTGCATTGTGGTCTATGGAAGTGTACATAGGATAATTGATTGGATGGTTGTGGTTTGCTATTGGTTGATCTCATGTGAGTGACAGGTTGCCCCGACCTCACGCCAGTAAACCCATCCGAGAGGAGATGTTGCAAATAATGATATGCATGGATTAATCACTTATAACACACACTGCAATATTTCATAAAAAATAGAAATTTTCTGTTTCGATGTCATGGTGGCTTTAAAATTAAGTTGTGCAACACAGCTTGTGTTAAAATAAAACCTAGGTCAACAATTCTTTGATTATTTTAATCCTTATTGGTGCAACTCACCATTAAACTCTAAAAATGTATCCTAAGTACGCATTAATCATATAGGGACTACATTTATGGTACTTTATTGTCATTTTTGCTGTGAAGGCATAAAACGCCTTTTAAAATAATACAAATGATAATTTTCTCCTCTGATGTGAGGATGTTTATCATTAATTTTGTGTCAGTTCACGTAAAGTACTAGAAATGCTTACACATTTCTCATTTGCTAACCTTCGCATGTATTTGTAGCGAATCCAGTATGCAAAAACAGACTCAGACCTGATCTCTAAGATGAGAGGCACGTATGGAGATAAAGAAAAGAAGAAAGAGAAGAAAAAGAAAGCCTTGGAACAGGCCGCCAATCTCAACAAGAAACCAGCGGTGAGTTGTGAAATGCATCATGTAATCAGAAAAAATCATTGAGCTCATTTGGCTGTGAAAAGTATAGTCAAAGAAGAAGAAAAAACTGATGGACTGAGCAAATTGTGTTTTCCTGCAGGGCTCTGTAAACACACAGCCTCCTCCACCTGCCACAGTCCAGGTATGTCACACAATCCACACACGATTAGATTTTTAGTATTTCTAAAAAATAAGTTATTGTATGAACCTGAAAATCTAAGCCACTTTGGATGCAATGTTTGCATGCAGCACAATAAATGATTTAATATTTTTGTTTTAGGTCCCTGACAACCCACCAAATTATATTCTGTTCCTGAATAATCTCCCAGAGGAAACCAACGAGATGATGCTCTCCATGTTATTCAACCAGTAAGTTTTAAATCTAGTAAACATTACAGGAAAAACTAAGTACATTTTTAGTAATAAATGGCAATGTTTATTTCAATCTATTTTGACTGTTGTCATATTGGTACACATATCGATATACTAGGGGTGTAACGGCACACAAAACTGACGGCTCGGTGCGTATCTCGGTTTTGAAGTTACGGTTCGGTACAGCAGTTTTACAAAATTTCTTTTTATTTATTTTTATTAAACAGCGGTTTACTGAAAAAAATCTGTCCTTAAATGAATTAAATTATAACTAAAAGTTTATTGCTGTAAACTATATAGGGAGCCCTTACTTGCACATTAATATTAAAGGTTAACAACAGAGCCCAAACTATTAGCCTAAATTCAGTTGCTATTTATTTTTAGGTCTAATAATCAACACTCAAATAACATAGTACATAAACCTTTAAATTTCACATAAGGCAGTTTTTGCAATAACTTCTAAATCTAATAATAAATTAGTTTTTTCTCCAATTCTTTGTTGAAATATGATCATTTATACACAGCCTGTCATTTTGACATACATGAAATAATCAAGACATCACTAACAGGTTAAGTAGAATATAATGAATATAACGGCTAATATAGTGCATATATTTTGCGAAAATAGTTGATTTTTAGTGAATACATTTCTGTGGACACTGAATGACTGCCTGAGGTAAATGTGATGCTACATGACATTGTTTAGATTACAGCAGTTATATTGACGTCTTTCCGCCGTTGAAACACTGATTGAGCGATTACACCACATATGATACGTGACAGTAAGTTGTAATGTATCCTCAGCATACCTTCAGATGTTCATTCATGTTTATTCTTTAGGAAGAGATGATCGCGTTCACTTGAACTGTGATCAGTGATCAGTCACGCCACATCGAGCGTCAAAATGGCATTTATCGTTTGAATTTCGTGATAAGATGGATTGAATACTTCATATGTTCGTGTGGGAACACGGATTGAAGTGTGTTCCGCGCTTAAAACAAGCCGACTGTGAACTGTTAAAGATTGCATTCAGAAAGCGTTCAGTACACGCGTGCACCGAACCCAAAGCCCTGTACCAAAATGAATATGAGTACGTGTACCGCTACACCCCTAACATATACACTGCCTGGCCAAAAAAAAAGTCGCTGTTTGGATTTAAATAGGCAAATGCTTAAGAGTCTGTGATGGGATCATCATTATTATGTTTCTAGCACATTATATGTCTGGCAACAGTTCTTCTAACCCTCATTGATGGAGTGTGTAGCTTTTCATTTCTTCAACAACCATGTAGGAAGACCCATCATGACCATATTCCAGGATGACAATGTCAAGATTCATCAGCTCAAACTGTGAAAGAATGGTTGTGAGGGAGCATGAAGGATCATCTTCACACATGAATCGGCTCCTCTGAGTCCAGCCCTTAAATTCACTGAAAGGTTTTGGGATGTGCTGGAGTCTTGCATTGTCAATACAAGATCTTGACCAAAATGTATGCATCTCTTGATGGAAATAAATGCTTTTCCATTAAGAGGTGCATACATTTTTGGTAGGGATGAGCGATATTATCGGTACGAAATCGAATGAAATAATACAATTATGCCAATATGATAATGTGTCGTTGATATACACCTGCAATAACTCACATGTGCAAGGTGTCCTATAGCGATAACACACAGAAGTGTGGTCATTCTTGAAGTGAAAACAAGCAAATACATTGCATGTATGCTGATTTTATATTGAGTTTTTAAATGCTGCCTAAATTAAACATTTGTGAATGCGCGTACAGAAGGACGTCTCCGTCAACAGTGACTCCCCACTCTCTAGTGCCCATATAGGTGTATATATATTTAGTGGGGGGGCGCTGTTGTTGCAGTAATCAAATCGTTAGCCTCATAGCATAATTGCCCAGATCATATTTCAATGTTTTTGACTTGGGCAATTATGCTATGAGGCTAATGAAATGAAAAGTACAATACACAAATAACTAAAGTTGCTGCTTTTTCTGTTTAAATAAAGCAGTAATGATGTCATGAATCACAAGAATGACACTTGTAAATTAAATAGGGTCTCGCCTCAGGTGTGGTATTGGGGGTAGAGGAGAACGCTGGTTATTCACTGCCCCCACCGACAATTCCTGCCGGACCTGAGACTCGAATCCGCAACCTTCGGGTTACAAGTCTGACTCTCTAACCATAAGGCCACAACTGCCTGACCTGTGACTCGATAGCTTGACGTTGTCATACTAATATGAGTCTGATGCTGTGATTATGTGGCGTGTTTCAACCGAACCAGGAAAGACCTCAATTGGATAGACCTACAACCAATCAGAGCAACGGAGCGACGCATAACGTTAGTTGTCAAATGTCAACAGAACTCAACTGCACACACAGTGTTGCCAAGTCCACCGGATGAAGCGACCCCAATTATGTGATATACAGACCCAGGAACCCAGGCAACACAGGCAAAAAAACACATATTTTAGCCCCCAAACGCCTTTTTTTCCGGAGTACCCCCCCGGAAAGCTATTGGGCTTGTTTTGGGCTAGTTTTGAGTAGCAATTGGGCGGGTTTTGTTGTAAAAACTTGGCAACCCTGTGCACGTGAGTGTAAACGATGTTTGCCAGTGTTGTAAAAAAGAATTTAAGGATACACCGAGTACTTACTTACCAACACGATCATCATTTCTGAGAGAAATAGTGAAGGTGAATGCATATACGAACAAGTTCTCCGTTTAGGATTAGAACAAACTCAACCCAAGTGCCTTTGATGACGTGATGATTACGTTACTGTTTATCATCTGTCCATCATCGCCCTGACAATTTGATTGGTCCGAACAGTTTCTGTTCGGGCATAGTTGCTCCCCAACGGATCGAGTCCAGACCAAACTGCCCGACCTCAAATGTTGTGGGCGGGGCTAAGTTCGGCTGGCATCCAGGCTAGAGACTCGAGACTTGAATCCGCAACCTTCGGGTTACAAGTCTGACTCTCTAGCCATAAGGCCATGAATGCCTGGCATCGGCCAAAATGAGTTGGGAAAATAACATCTGCAAAAATCCAATATCGTGCATCCCTAATTTTTGGTCCAGATCTTGTATTGACAATGCAAGAGTCCAGCACTCTGTAAAGTCTCCTCCAGGCTTTCAATTTGTCTATTTAAATCCATAAAGCAACTTTTTTTGGCCAGGCATTTGAGAATTTGAATATTAAATATTCTTATTTTTTTTCTTTTAGTGTGGAAAACACTTAACTTTTGTCAAACACTTTAAATCTACTACTTTGTTAAAAAAAAAAAAAGACTTAAGCCGTGTTATCGCAAATGCTAATGAATAAATGTATAGCTATTTCAGCAAGATTTTCTCCTCTGATTGTTTACTCACCGGCTGTCGTGTTCCACGTTTTCATTTTATGAAATGGAGGATGAAAAAGAATCCAAAGAACTCTAAAATAATTTAGCTAAAGACAGCATCAACTGATGTCATGCCACCCCCACTTCATGTGCACAAACGTTAAATCCTAAAATAAATTATTTAGGTTAAAACTGCATCTGTCTGGGGTGAAAAATTATTGACTTTATTATTGTTATTTTCAGAGCTTTTAATATACTCTTATTATAAGAAGAGCATTTGTTTATCTTTAGCAAGTATCCTTTTAGTAAGGAGACCTCAAATGCTTTTTTTGCTCAAAATGGTGTTGTTTCCAAACAAAGGAATAGAAGTGAAGTGAAGCCAAGTGGTGGCCCATACTTGGAATTTGAGCTCTGCATTTAACCCATCCAAGTGCACACACACAGTAGTGAACACACACCCAGAGCAGTGGGCAGCCATATTGCTGCGGCACCCGGGGAGCAGTTGGGGGTTCGGTGCCTTGCTCAAGGGTCTCACCTCAGTTGTGGTATTGAGAGTGGAAGAGGGTGCTGGTTATTCACTCCCCCCACCAACCATTCCTGCCGGACCTGAGACTCGAGACTCGAATCCGCAATCTTCAGGTTACAAGTCTGACTCTCTAACCATAAGGCCATGACTGCCTGGCATCGGCCAAAATGAGTTGGGAAAAAATCCAATATCGTGCATCCCTAATTTTTGACAATGCAAGAGTCCAGCACTCTGTAAAGTCTCCTCCAGCACATCCCATAGACTTTCAATTTGTCTATTTAAATCCAAAAAGCAACTTTTTTTTGGCCGGGCATTTGAGAATTTTAATATTAAATATTCTTCTTTTTGTTCTTTTAGTGTGGAAAACATTTCACTTTTGTTAAACACTTTAAATCTACTACTTTGTTGGAAAAAAACACTTTTAAGCCGTGTTATCGCAAATGCTAATAAATGAATGTATAGCTCTTTCAGCAAGATTGTTTACTCACCGGCTGTCGTGTTCCACCTTTTCAGGTTTCCTGGGTTTAAAGAAGTGCGGCTGGTCCCGGGAAAGCATGACATTGCGTTTGTGGAGTTTGAGAGCGAGACTCAAGCCGGAGTCGCGAAAGACGCGCTACAGGGATTCAGAATTACAGCTACGTGTGCCATGAAGATCACCTATTCTAAAAAGTGACCCGGCTCACACTCATTGTGCAGATTGTACTGGACTGGGACTGAGGCTTTATCCGTGGACCCTCGGTTTGGATTTGTGTTTGTCTTTTCAGTCAGTCTAATCTCGTTTTTTAAACCCTGTGTTCAGTGACTGTTTAATTTTTAATTTTTTTGTAAGGAAGTTATTTGGTCGCTGAGGGACATTATGATATTCAAGGACAGATCTTTATTTTGTACTGTAGACTAATAAAATTAGCCTCTAAAATAAATGCCAGCTTGCCCTCCCATATTATTGATGACGTTTTTGTTTTTAGCTTGATCTTAAAGGAACAGTTCACCCAAAAATGTCGGGTGTGTTCACACTTGGTGTGTTTGGTGAATGAAATATGAACACAACACTGACCAAAGACATGTAAACGAGTCAAAAACAGGAAGTGATGTCACAAGATGCGACCCTAAAAAGGACAGAATGCTCACTCATTCCTGTTTTTTCTTGTCATAGTCGTGATGTTGCCCATCACAGTTCGGCACAGGCGTCAGAACCGCGTCTCCTCGCAGCAGATCTTGGTTTGTGTGTGTGGCGGCGGGATTCCTGTCGCTGTTTTGACTATCATCATACACCGTCATATGTAGGCTACACACATACGAGCGCATTTAGCCCAGCTATAAAACCTGTTTTGTTGTTGTTTGTTTTGTATCTTTCTTTAGGTTCGGTGTTAAAATGCTAATGTAAACGCCAAGCGGACCAGGGGTCTGTTCTTCATACCTCACTAACTCGGTTAGCTGGATTTGATTGTTGATGATTTGGCATGATCTTGGATTGTTTGGTTTTTCGACACTCATCCTGGACTTGCTGTCATAGCAACAGGTCCATAAACTCAAACCTGCTCACCAGCAGTTTATTTCATTTCATGTAAACCGGATTAGATTGCATCTTTTTAAGCGGCGTTTAATTAAAATCTGTCCCAGCCACTGCTACTTAATTACAAGAGTTCCTTCCTGAACCAGGGGCAATAATAATTTTTAATAATAATAACAATATAAAAATGTCTTTGAAAATAATATTATAATATGTATAAGACACAGACACTTGATTGAGAGATTTATTTGCGATGGAATAATTAATTTATAATGTTATTGGAGTCTTACACACATGCTTGACAGTTACTAGGAGCCACGCATTAATTTGAATGATGACAGAAATATTATGGGATGGCTTGATACACCGCAAGAGATGCAGAGATCTTGACCCTTAAGAAACTTTAATTAATGCGTCACGTAACAAATCTGCTTCAAATTAAATGAATTTGCTAATTAGAACATTGAAGTAAAAATGTAAAGGGTGTACAAATTACTATAAAATCGTGAATATAAATAATTGGGAATTCAATTGACAAATCAGGAGAACTTGTGCCCCCAGTTTTACAGACATGCCTTAAAACTAGTCCCAGACTAAAATGCATGTTTGAGCTGTTTTAACTGAAAGCAAATTGCACTGATATATCTTAAAACATGTCAGTTCCATCGTTTTGTCTCGAGATGCACACCAGTAATGTCTTTTTCTAAGGCATGTTTGTAAAAGTCACTTAAAATGTCCTACTTGAACTAAGGCCTAATCCTGGCTTAATCTAAACCCTGTCTGTGAAACCAGGCCGTGTTGTTCCAAACCATGTTCAGCTCCTGTAAATCACAAGCGTATGAATTGAGATCGGTTGTAAACCGTCAGGCCTGAACTCTCTGTACCCGACGGAAGGACTTAAATAGTTGGCAGATAATAGTGAGACAGCCGTACGACTGTAAATTTTGTTCTGGATGGAACTCGCTTATGAATTTGGGCACAAGCTGACAGGTGCATCAATACCAGCAGCATGTTTTGCACTGATTTATAATCCCTCACTGACGTAAACCCCTCATGGCTCCATGGCCTTTTCATCAACTCTGAGTACAGAATGTGTTTTAGACATAAACATGTCTGTTTTGTTGTTGATATTTTAATTCCAATGGATGTGCGTTTATTGTGGGCAAATTTGGGGAAATTGTCACAAAGCAGCGGAGCGATCACACCGGATTAAATGAGTCATGTTTATGTTTTAGCAGACACCGGTCTCATCATTTGAACAGCTGGGGATCTGAACGCAGAGGTCACTGACATTTTCAGACATGCTGCTTTTAAAATGTCATCATGAGACATTTGCATAATAATTGACAGAAACAATTAAGTTAGTCCCAGCACATAATGAGCTGTCCATGAAGCTTAATTTCAAAACAGACATAAATATAGAACGACACGACTCCATTAAAAGCTTTTTGTTATGTGGGTTGAAAGGAAAGAAGAAAACAAATTCCCTGGAGATTTTTGAAACGGGTACGTTTTATTGGGAAGCTTGAGCAATAAGGATGAGCTGAACTTTTGCTCTCATGCAGGAATATTCAGTCATGGTTTCAAAACAGACTCTAGCGTCAGCAGTTGTGCGGCAGCCAATGAAAGCGAAGACAAATATGGAACAGACTAAATCAATACCTCTCAAACTGAATCATTGCTCGCTACAGAATAGGAATTATTGTCTGAAGGTCAAGCAGTGAAAACGGCTCTTAATGAAGTTCTTGCGCACAACAGATCACTTGAAATGCCATTAATGCTCAGGTGCTGGTCATGTGGCGGTCAAAAATACGCTTTTTTTATTTCGACAAAATGAATTTACTATATTTAGGTTTGATAATATTTTTATTTAATATTTTGTATTTTTAGGGGATTTTATGGTACTATATTATATTTATCCAGTAGTTCTTATATAGTTATACATTATTAAATGCACAAAGATATTTTTGTAAATATATATTTTCCCAAAAACAAAGGATAAATCTAAACAAGCGGTGTTCCAAATTTGAGATTGATATCTCAAAAAATGAGCTTTCAGTAAGAATTTGTTTGGTTAGTAACAGACTCAGAATTGACTTAAGTGTAAAAACATTCTTGGCTCAAAGCTGTGCATAAAAGTTAGTCATCAAGCATCTCAGTCATACTTTGAGTGAAGTGTAGGACTAAATCTTAAGTGTCAGTCTTTTGCTGTGCCACATACAGGATTTTGGATCAAGACTTTATTTAAGACCTTATTTAAAAATATTCTCAGATAAATTCACATTGAATGGGGGAATTAAGGGGAGTTTACATTCACCACACAATTAAGAATTTTCAAGAGAATACATTGATATTCACATTGGAAATGAAAGATAAACACGTTTTCCACCATGTCTTACAAATTTGAAACCGGTGTGCTGTTAACTGACCTGCCCATATATAGGCTAGATTTTATGATATAATCCAAAAGAATACAGAATTGGTGGGAGGAAGAAGCGCTACTGCTTGCCGAATTATTCGAACAGCGGAATTTTTTTAAATAAATGACAACATTAACCAGCGCTGAAAAAGATGATGCTTGCTCAGTCTCAGTTAAAACGACATATATTTTCTCCTAATAAGGAAAGTGGCGTAACTTTATAGGCCTAATGACGGACCCCGGTGCAACCACAAATATCATAACTATCTATAGGCCTATACTGT
The DNA here is from genome assembly GCF_949357685.1 of Gobio gobio. NCBI lineage: Eukaryota > Metazoa > Chordata > Actinopteri > Cypriniformes > Gobionidae > Gobio > Gobio gobio. Next base: position 53,855,606 of record NC_137099.1, on the reverse strand, counting down.
AATTATGACATATATTCAAGAAATGTATTAAAACAGAAAGACGCTATAGTTTCAGCCTTGCTCAAAGACTAGGTCTATCCATTCCCGACGATCTTGGTTTGCTTCTTAATATTAAATATAGCCTACAGCCAAATAGTTGTTAAACATTGATCAAAATTAAAATACAATTTATACAAAACAAAATTAATTTTAAAGAAAGACTTTCTAGAAAACAATTCAATTGTGCTCAAAATCCATTTCTCCAGACATATGCTCATCTGATTATGTGCTTTACTCATGCTGCTCACTTTTCATAATCAACTTATGAAATTAAAAGATTATAATATTTAGACATAGCCTAACTATATGAAACTAAATAGGCTACGTTTTCTTTAACCCTCTTTCCGACGAAGTCGTTGTCACCTTTTGATGATTTTTTTCCTTAGGCTATTCCAGCGGAAACTTAAAATACTCCGTAATTTTTAGCCATACAGATAAGTGCAAGACATAATTATAAACTATAAACTGTCTACTTTTATTTGTGTACATTCACGATAACAGCAAAGGCCGTGGACTCAGGGAACAGATTATTTTGCACTCCACTCCAAACGCTGTCTTCATTTCAAAAATATATTTTGTTTATTAAACGCAAAGTTTTTCATTTCAAAAGCATTTCTAAATTCAGTTTATATTTCCAAAAACGAAATTCCGAGCCAAAATAACGAAGTGGTAAAAAAAACCGTTGAGTTACCACCACGCAAATTCAAACTTTTCGCTCGTCTCTGTATGTGGCAATGCGTAACAATAACCCGGCTTATGTAAAAGTCTATCATTCTTTACAGATGGTGGTATGTTTGGACAGAAGACGAGTTCTTTATTAAACTCATAAAAAAACAATAGAATATAAAATGCCACAATTTATCATAACACCTCATATGTGCTGCTCAAGTATAAGGTGCTTTCCTTGCCATCAGTGCTATAACACGCACGTCTCTTTCCATTAAAAATAATGGCGTGCGGTGGCTGGGATATACATAAACCTAACAACATACGTAGCATGATTTTTGGAATGATTTATCACGAGAGGAAAAAAAATGTTTTAGTCGCATAACATCAGTTAATGGAAACGCTGTCATTTCGCAACGTTTTTTTGTCGACTTTTAGAAAATATCGCAAAAGTTTTGCGCAAATCTGTAATGGAAACGCGGCTACTTGTCTCAGTGCCATCACAAGCCCCTACTGGCAACTCCTACCCACTTGAGAGACCTCTCGAGCAGTGTTAAATAACTGGGAGAGTAAAGGCCTGTTCACACCGGGACGATTTTCGCACGCGTTTATCGCCGACGTTTAACGCCTCGGGACTAAACAATGGGCGCCAATGTGAGTGTTCACACCGACGCGTAAAACGCCAGGCGTAAAAGCGTCATTTTTAAAAAAACGCCTCGGGTTCGTTTTTTTATTTTGACGCGGCGCGTAAAAAACTGTCCGACCAATGAGATCGGCGCTTTTGTTCACGTGCCTGGAGCTGCTGAAGTGACAGTAAAACACGACTTGGTGGCGCTCAAGCACAAAACAGTCTTGCCGTGCACACATTGATACGACGAAGAAGTAGTAAGTAGACAAAGAAGAAGATGAACTGCAAATGCTGCTTGCCAGTTAGCAAAAAGTGTGTGAATGGTTTTGTCCATATACATAATATGTCTATGGTTTTGGCAAGCACGTAAATACTGTCTCTCTTCTCCTTCTGTGTGACAAGCGAGTGTCAGAAGCTTAAAGTGCCGCAGCACCATCTTGTGTACCGGGAGCGCATCGACTGAATGTGCACGTTCACTCGGCACAGCGCCAGTGAAAATCGCTTGGGTGTGAACACTCAAGACGCGCCGAAAAACGGCACGAAAAACGCTGGCGATAAGCGCGCGCGATATTCGTCCCGGTGTGTACAGGCCTTAAGAGTGAATCTTAGTGATAACTTGCTTTTATACTTAAATTTGAAAGTAGGAGTACATTTCATGAATTCTCAGCACTTAAGACTAAAATGGTAATTTGAGAAGCTTGATAAATACGGGCCCAAAACACCATTGAAACTGCCTAGCAACACTCAGAACAACAAGTGCCCTAGCAACCACATAGCAATGCAAAAGAAACCACCAAGAACACCTTAGCAGCCAAAAAACACCTTTGTAAAATAATCTAATGGCCTAGCAACCACCCAAAACACCCTTGAAACTGCCTAGCAACACCAAGAACAACAAATGCCCTAGCAACCAACCAGAACAAGCTAGCAATCACATAGCAATGCTATAGCAACCACCCAGAACACTGTAGCAAACTAAAAACACCCTAGAAACGGCCTAGCAACACTCAATACAACAAATGCCCTTGCGACTACATAGCAATGCAATAGCAACCACCCAGAACAGCTTAGCAACCAAAAAACACCATTGTAAAATAATCGAATGGCCTAGCAACCACCCATAACACCCTAGAAACCGCCTAGCAACACCCAGAACTACAAATGCCCTTGCGACTACATAGCAATGCAATAGCAACCACCCAGAACAGCTTAGCAACCAAAAAACACCATTGTAAAATAATCGAATGGCCTAGCAACCACCCATAACACCCTAGAAACCGCCTAGCAACACCCAGAACTACAAATGCCCTTGCGACCACATAGCAATACAATAGCAACCACCCAGAACATCTTAGCAAACTAAAAACACCTTTGTAAAAGAATCTAATGGCCTAGCAACCACCCATAACACCCTTGAAACTGCCTAGCAACACCTAGAACTACAAATGCCCTAGCAACCAACCAGAACAAACTAGCAATCATATAGCAATCCTATAGCTACCACCCAGAACACCTTAGCAAAAAAACACCCAACTAAAATACTGTAATGACCTAACAGCCACCCAGAACCCCATTGAAACTGCCTAGCAACACCCAAAACAACAAATGCCCTAGTAACCACATAGCAATGCTATAGCAACCACCCAGAACACTGTAGCAAACTAAAAACACCCTAGAAGCCACCTAGCAACACTCAAAACAACAAATGCCCTTGCGACTACATAGCAATGCAATAGCAACCACCCAGAACAGCTTAGCAACCAAAAAAACACCATTGTAAAATAATCTAATGGCCTAGCAACCACCCATAACACCCTTGAAACTACCTAGCAACACCCAGAACTACAAATGCCCTTGTGACCACATAACAATGCTTTAGCAACCACCCAGAACAGCTTAGCAACTAAAAAACACCATTGTAAAAGAATTGAATGGTCTAGCAACCACCCATAACACCCTTAAAACTGCCTAGCAACACTCAGAATTACAAATACCCTAGCAACCAACCAGAACAACCTAGCAATCACATAGCAATACTATAGCAACCACACAGAACACCTTAGCAACCAAAAAACACTCAACTAAAATACTGTAATGGCCTAACAACCACCCAGAACCCCATTGAAACTGCCTACAAACACCTAAAACAACAAATGCCCTAGTAACCACATAGCAATGCTATAGCAACCACCCAGAACATCTTAGCAACAAACAACACCCTAACAGACTGTAATGGCCTAACAACCACCCAGAACCCCATTGAAACTGCCTACAAACACCTAAAACAACAAATGCCCTAGTAACCACATAGCAATGCTATAGCAACCACCCAGAACATCTTAGCAACAAACAACACCCTAACAGACTGTAATGGCCTAACAACCACCCAGAACACCTTAGTGACAAAAAAAAAACACCCTAGTAACAGATGTAATGGCCCAGCAACCAGCTAGAACACCTTAGCAACCTTGAAACACCCTGTCTATGCATCTTAAAGGTTTCAAATGATTAACAATTCTTCAGACGAGGCTTTGTCAAGCCAAACAAAACCCCTGCCGTTTCTGCATTAGTTGTATTTGTGCTCAGTAAACTGTGTAAGCTAGTTCTCAGAGCAAGTCCTTTTACGACAGTGATCTAAGAAGATACCGTCATCCTCGTTTACTCTCTAAATGAGCAGACTGCTGATCTCTCATCGTCATGACAGCCTAATCATCTCTGTTCACACCGCTCTGATCTGGGACAGACATCAGGTAGCCGCACACAATCTGTGAAGTAACTCAAGCGTGCTGGACATTTAGACAGCGTGTTTGGAAAGGGCTTGGGAGGCATGTCTGCTGCTGTCAAACGAGTTCACCGGGTCTTTGATGCAGTGTAATGGATGTACACAGCTGTTCACTAAAGCTGCGCGACTCTGGATAAATTCAGGCCCAGTTTACACAAGTGCGTTTTTGTTTTAAAACACATAACTTTTGCCACAGTTACGCCAGTCGTCTACACGACTTTGGCGTTTTCGAAACTCGCTGCAGACTCCGTTGTTTCGAACAGAGATCGCAATTCTGAACAGACAACTTAACAAAATAACGTAATTTACCAGAGGTTCTGATAAATGTTAATTGCTGCAGTGTATTTAATTTGAATGGATTTTTTTAAATGATTGAGTGAATGATTCAATGACTAACTCTTAAAGACTTGATTTGTTCCCAAAATTATGAATTTTATGAAGCATTTTGTAAGACCATGTCAGGGCAGTTTTTACAGAGGGCTGATAAAGATGCTAAAAATGCAGCTTTTTTTGTGATTGTTGCGGCCAAAAATCCTTGATTATGCGGCACGTTTTCTTAAAAAATGCGGGATATTTGTGCAATTTTATGCGATAAAATTGCGGGAAATTGCAAAAACTGTGGTTTGAAAAAGAGAAAAAAAGCACTACATCACAGAAAGTGCTGGGAATAATAGTTCTTATCTTGTTTTATTGAAGACCTTAATAAACACATGGCTCAAATTTACAAAACATTGAGTCAAACAAGTTCTGTAGCTTTATAAAAGAAATATGCTACAACTTCTGGAAAAAATAAAAAATAACTTTCTGTTTTACAGAGGTAGCTATACAAAACAGACATTTGAGTGCCTCCAATGCACAAAGTGCAATCTCTTAAAGTTCACCCAAAAATGAAAATGATGTCATTAATGACTTCCCCTCATGTCGTTGGACACCCGTAAGACCTCCGTTCATCTTCGGAACACAAATGAAGATATTTTAGTTGAAATCCGTGGCTCTGAAAGGCCTCCATTGGCTCAATGCACTTTACACTCTCAAGACCCTTAAAAGGTACTAAAGACGTCGTTAAAAAGTCCATCTCACTACAGTGGTTCTACAATAGCTTTATGAAGCGACGAGAATAGTATTTGTGCTAAAACCTAAATAACAACTTGTATAGTGATGACCGATTTCAAAAAACAGCATCATGAAGCTTCGAAGCGTTATGAATCAGCGAGTCGATTCATGATTCGGATCGCGTGTCAAACTGCTGAAATACGTGACTTTGGCGATCCAAACTGCTGATTCGACTCACTGATTCACAACGCTTCGAAGCTTCATGATGCTGTGTTTTGAAATCGGTCAACACATCGGGAAACTGCTTTGCGCGGTCTTTTGCTGTTTTTTTTGTTGGCAAATGGGAATTTGCGTGCTTCATCATGGTTTCACTGATATCTATGGTTTCACCACGGGGTTTGCAGCTTTTCGATGATGTTCACGTCGGGTAATTACGTCACTTCAAAACGTTCCCATGGCAATAGGGGGAAATGGCGACTCTTGTGTGAAGTAACGAACATTTTTCAACTTTCTGCTAATATATATGACTTTTGCAACGAAAATGCGGGGATTATGAAATCATGCTAGCCACGTATATTTTGCACGTGGAAATAGGCAATTTACGCAGTGAAAGTGCGGCGTATTTGAAAAAATGCGGCCCCGCATAAATATGCAGACTTTGGCTGATTATACATTAAATCATGCGATCGCATAATCACGTTTTTCTGGAGGGACTGGTAAACACCCATTTGCAGTCTTTTGTCTAATATCTGGTGAGAAGAACAGCTCAATTCATGCTCTATTGTTCTCAAACGACTAACATCATTAGATATAATGAGACTTAATCCTCATTATTCTTTTATCGTTATTCTTTTGTTTGTATTCAGCCATTAGCCTTTTTTCAGGCATGAAGGCTGGCCCATTTAACCCACATACAGTAATCCACATATTATCTGAAGTCTTTTTAGAAAACAAACAAAATAAAAAGCATATTATTGAGGCACAACAGGTGCATTAGAGCTACAGTTAACATGAAGCTACATAACACAATTTAAAAGATTAAAATTACACTTTCACTCAATTTCACTTCAGAGCACCATCGAGTGTTTGTATTAGCTTCCTGTCGCAATCTAATGGGGAGTTCATTCATATGGAGATGTTAAAACATGTTATATTGACCATTTTATATGGAGCTCATCGCTACACCTGCTTAGCATTTATAATGTAAACAGCCATTATTGATATAAAAATAGCCGAAATCACATGAAAAATCACCTTATGCCATAGGTATTGTGTGTTTATTAGCATATTTCACATGAGAAATATAGAATTGGTTCGTTCTTCACTGAGCACAGGACGTAGCCTGACAAGCCAGACCCACATCAAGATGTTGGGTCTGGGAACACACCATTGGCAGGGCTCAATCTGAGTGGCGAGATAAACGGTTGTCTTGCAGATTCCCTCTGCAATCGATAGGATAGCGCTACAACCAACCAGAGCAACGAAGAAGGTGAAGCGGAGTTATTTGATAGATTAAACTTTCGCTGTATCCCTTTGGCACACATATTCCTTTCTTAAAGGGGTGGTAAAACACATTCTTTTGAGGCTTGATTGTGTTTGTGGGATGCACTGTAACGTGTTCATGCTTCGTTTTTAAAAAATGGCATTATTTTTCATATATTTTACCTTTATTCTACACTGCTCTGTCCCTCCTTGTAAAAACGGTCTGATGGTTTCCGGGTTGTATGAAGCCAGTCCCTCAAAAATACGCGATGGGCTCAGATTGTTTAGCTGGCCCAGTGTGTTGTGATTCGCTAACCGCAGTGCACGTTTGTCGGAAACGTCACGCCCCTTACCTTTACCGGTAGACTGTGCTTTGGTAGTATTAGAAACAATGGCGTCAATAAAACCATACCACTTTGAGCCCGAATCAGACCCAGACAATTTTATTGAAGATGATCGAGCAGAACCTGTTCAGTCCTCAAGAGTAAAGACTGCGGGTCTATAGTGATCACTACTGAATGGCACTGTTACTTTTGTATTTTTAGAACGATTATAGCCAAATATCTGTCGCAAGAACTATTAACCCAAAACGAACACTAAACATTGGCTTTACTAGTAGCCAAATCAAACACAGAACCATGTTTAGCATGCCTGTAGATAAACAATACATAAAAGCTCTAATCAAAGAATAATTTACACTAATGCCAAGTTCGCTGTTGAGATTTTAAAAAAAAGTTTGTAACGTTAGGTGTTTGTCGGATAACGTTAAGTATGAATGAGCATTTAACAAACTGGTTTGCAGAGCCAGCGTTGTCATCTGTTTACTTCCTTGCTACAACGTACAATTAACAATACGAACTATTACAGGAAAACACATCGACGAAAAATAAATCAGACTTACAGGTTGTGGCCCGTAAAAAGCTTCTGTTTTTAAATCCATCTTTCAGGACAAGCCGTTGTGCGAATCCTTCATTGAACTCGTGAAGATTGTGCAAGCGTTTCTCTGTGAGATGTGCAGCGGGGGCTGCGCGCGCCCGTCGTGGATTCACACTGGCAGTGTTTGTCTCGTGCAGCTGAACCGCGGCTCGTGTATTGCAAATACAGACTAATATTGTCCATTATGTCACATTTTCCGGTCTTCTCCTCCGACCCCTGTCTGTCTCGTGCTTTGATTTATGATGGGCAGCATATATCTGCAGCCAATGCGACCTGTTCCCCTCTGTCTCATACACGCATGCATATAACATGTTGTATGTTAAAACGCACTGCAACGCACCCCCGTCCCTAGGAAGGCTGAACAAAGTGGACCTGCAATCCGGATGAAAATAACAGCGTTTCGTTGGCATTGCGGCAACAACACTCCAGCCTAAATATACCATAACAACGCTTCCCCGCCGCGATACAAAATGGCCTCATTTATGATAAATGGCCTTATTTAATATTCTCGGAGGAGGGGTTTATGTAAATATTGGGGCTGGTGATGTCACAAACCTGGAGGACTGTCTGTAGTCCCTACTGGCCGTTTGCTGTAGTCCTTAGGCATTGATTTCTTTATAAGCAAATATCTCCCTTTGCTAAACTTTGAACGTTGTAACTTTGCAGATGTTGTTTATGCTTAAACAGCAACATTACACACTAGCTAAAGTTAGAAAAGTGAAATCGTGGTTTACCACCCCTTTAAGAATGACTTCAGTGCCGTTGTTTGTTCTTTTCTCAAAGAAAAGCTTAACTCCAAGTCTTCCAGAGTCGCGGCCAAAGCCGATTCGAAAGACTGTTCGCCAGCTTCTTTGTTTTCAAGTGGCACCCGGAACCATCGCAACTCTGCCGTCATTATGTTAAGCCCACCCACCGACTCTATACACGATGTGATTGGCCTGACCAGAGTTAGGTTTTTCCAGCTCGCAAGCCAACGGAGAGTTGCTAGACTACCCTGACTGCAAATTAGATTTGCTGCCGCTAGGGTGCGTCTAGATTTCTAGGCTACACAGAACAGTGTCATGCAGGAGGGCAGTATTGAGTCATATAAGATGATTGACAGCTCCAGAGGACAAATGAGTGCGTGATGACTCATATCTGATGAAAATCAGGAAGAGAGAGAGAGAGAGAGAGCTCTATACACTGTTTTAGCAATTCAGATCGGATAATTCAGTGGGAAATTAATAGAAATGGTATTCTGTGTGATTAAATATTTTTCAAACATGTCGACATAAATCAATATTTCTCCAAATATGCACACTTTTGAACTAGGACCCTAGCAAACGCTGTTCTTTGCAGCTGTGTGGACAACAGTAATCTGGGGCCGTGGGCGATCCTTAACACTAAAGGGGTTAAAGCCTCACTGCTTCTTCACTTCCTGTTATGACCTTCACGAACTGTGTTGGGTCATTTGCACCTTCTGTGTAAGAGCACTGTTTGATATTCAGCTGCTTGTGACGTCAGTGCTGCTTTTATGGCTCACTTTTCCCAGGACACGGTGTGTGTGTGAGTGATTTAGAGAAAGAGATATTTTTGTCCATGCAGCCATCTACCGTCCTCTCCTGTCAGGCTGTAGATTTAGAGGATGTTCAGGAATGGTTCTGTCGGGAGTGAAGGATTGTGTGTGTGTGTGTGTGTGTGTGTGTGTGTAGGACAGCATGATGCTCTTTGATAGATTCTGTGCTCTACCTGTGAGTAAATCTTTAACACGACACCTGTTTCACTTTCTACAGGTCGTCCAGATGCTTGTCTCATCTCGTGAATCCCACCAAAATGCGTCTAGGTCATATTTCAAGCCTTAATTCAAAGAAGAAAAGAAGAATTTATCTTTTGCATAAAGAAAACGAAGCCTGTTTTAGGAGCATATCATTTTTTTATTGTGACAAATTACTTTATAGTTTCTGGAAGCTTGTTTACCCCCATCACATTTTTCCATTTGAATTTTGAAATGACACGTTTCAGTTGTTACATTATTTTCTGCACAATTAAGCACATTAAGAAAAAACTGTTTTACACCTCAGTAAGAAGAATATAGGGGAAATATATGGAACCTTGTTTCTGCCACGGTATAAATAAAAAAAAATAAAAAAATGTATTGTGACTTTTCATCTTGCAATTCAGACTTTCTCACAATTCTGACTTTTTCTCTCAAAATTCTGACTTTTTTTTAATATTGCGAGTTCATATCTTGCAATTTTGACTTTTCTCGCAATTGTGAGAGTCAGAATTGCGAGAAGTTTATTTCTCGCAATTCTGGCTTTTTTCATCCAATTCTGGCTTTTTTCATGCAATTAATGAGTTTATATTGCAATTCTGACTTTTTTTCTCTAAATTGTCAGTTTATATCTCGCAATTCTGGCATTTTTCATGCAATTCTGACTTTTTTTCTTAATGAGTTTATATCGCATTTCTGACTTTTTTTCTCTAAATTGTCAGTTTATATCTCGCAATTCTGGCATTCATGCAATTCTGACTTCTTTTCTCTAAATTGTCAGTTTATATCTCGCAATTTTGGCTTTTTTCATGCAATTCTGACTTTTTTTCTTAATGAGTTTATATCGCATTTCTGACTTTTTTCTCTAAATTGTCAGTTTATATCTCGCAATTCTGACTTTTTTTCTTAAAATAGTGAGTTCATATCTTGCAATTCTGACTTTCTCACAATTGCGAGTTTATTTCTCGCAATTCTGGCTTTTTTCACGCAATTCTGGCTTTTTTCACGCAATTCTGACTTTCACGCAATTAATGAGTTTATATTGCAATTCTGACTTCTTTTCTCTAAATTGTCAGTTTATATCTCGCAATTCTGGCATTCATGCAATTCTGACTTCTTTTCTCTAAATTGTCAGTTTATATCTCGCAATTCTGGCTTTTTTCATGCAATTCTGACTTTTTTCTTAATGAGTTTATATCGCATTTCTGACTTTTTTTCTCTAAATTGTCAGTTTATATCTCGCAATTCTGACTTTTTTCTTAAAATAGCGAGTTCATATCTTGCAATTTTGACCTTTCTTGCAATTCTGACTTTTTTTTCTCACAATTGCGAGTTTATTTCACACAATTCTGGCTTTTTTCACGCAATTCTGACAATTTTTTCTCAAAATTGTCAGTTTGTATCTCTCAATTCTGACTTTTTCACGCAATTCTAACATTTTGCTTGCAATTGCGAGTTTATGCCTCACAATTCTGACTTTATAACTTTATAAAAAGTAATAATTTTTAGATAAAAAGTCATAATTACCTTTTTTTTTTTTTAAATCAGTGGTGGAAACATCCTTCCATGGTAAAATGCTTAATCGTTATGAAAATAATGTGATAAAATTGAAGAAAAAGTAATGTACCTAAAGTTCTCACTGTCTTTAAGTGAAATGCATTTTTTTTCTTCTGTCTTTATTTTGATTTTTTGTTTAGGTGAAAATGTAGCTGGATATGTTTTGGGGTTTTGAGCTGTTGATTTATTTGGCCAATGAAATTACCTGATGAAATCTCTTCTCGTCGGGTATCGGGGTCGATTCCTGGCCCTTTAACACCATATCAGTAATTTATGTCTAAGGTTGAAGTAGAATATTTCTCTCAAGGTTTTCTCAGTCATCAGTCACCTGAAACAGAACGATATCAAAGGATGACATAAGTACAGAAATATCAATGGCCAAGCTCAATATCACACTTTCCACTGAACTAAACGAGACCAAGTCAAGTCACCTTTATTTATTAATGATTAAAATCAGACCACAAAAATCTGGAATGGAAAAGAGCTCTTTAACTACAAAATGCACTACAACTGCACATTTACTGCTCCCAATGGGCCTTTAAATGAAAACCACACATAAAGAGATTTACCTGAACTATAAATTATGAATATTTATCTAATGTTGTGCCATATAATTTATCTAATATCCAGGGTTGAAAGTACTGCTAACCCCTTCCAAAACTGACAACTGCTGAATGTTGCAGTTTAATGAGGTGAAAAGCCTACGCGTTTTTCCCTCATGCTTTTCTGTGCATTATAAAACACAGTGTTTTAATATAAATGTTGATGCCTTTTGGCCATCATATAATGTAGATAATCAAACATACTTTTTAAAATAAATGTTTGTGTAGTCATGATATGGTGATGTAAAACATTTGAAAAAATATTCTGGTCAAGCTCAGGTAAATAAATGTAACCATTAAATGAAATGGGAAATCAAACCAAAAAGGGACAGATACAAATGCCTGAAACTTTTTTACGTACTGCATTATTGATATGTTAGTTGTTGTTTTTTTGTCACTGAATTATTAGCATTGTAGTAGTTTTTTGCTGTTTTTATGAAATTATTGTATAAAAAAACCCTGCTTAACAGTGTGGACAAATTGATAAAAGGTGGAAAAAATAACAGGGTGCACGAGTATAAATAATGGATGGATGGATGATTTCCTATCGCTCACATACAACCAGTTAAGTTTTGACTTTATTTTGAACTGGATTGAGATGGGAAACAAGGTTATCAAATGCAAAATTACGTGGTCTTTAAACTGTAATTTTAAAAAATATGATTTTTCTACTACTTTTTCATAATTCCCTTAACAGGGGGGACCCACATCAAAATTGAAAGATGAAAATGGTAAAAATAGACAGTTATAATAATCGAGTGATGACTGCCTTATAGTATAAATACATTTTTACAACTTTCATTTAAAGGGAAAGGAGTTAAAAATAACAGGGTGGACAATAAATTGAGGGACAGGGTAAAAACCTAGAATATAATTGTTAAAATAAATGTAATAATTCGGGAAAAAATACAGAGAATCATTACTTATATACCCAACCATGTAAATAAATATATAAAGTAAAAAAAATATATAGTAAGTGTTATTTATCATGAAAATAGCCTACACAGGCCTGGGGACAGGAAAATTGGTGATATGTGGTGATTCAAAATGCTGTCAAATATTTTAAATTAACTTCAATATTCTTAGACTTCAATATTTAATAAAATTGATATTGTCCAATATTTCAAGTCAGTGAGATCATGATCTTTATGGGGACACAAAAGACATAGAGTCAATGACCGAATTAATAATAATCGGAAGAAACGTTTCCGCCAGGCAGTGCATTGGTCGAACTGTAGCCGTTTACTGTTGCATGCCAAGCAATTAATGTAGCGACTTGGCCCGTTTATTGGCATTTTAGTCCGAATTTATTTTCGATTATCCATTTAATAAGCATGTACCATTTTTATGAGCTCCGAGTGCTGGGGAATTTATTATGACCCGTTTATTAAAGTTTACTGAACTACTGGATCACGTGAGCCGGGTTGCAGACACGCGGCACTGCCGCTAGAGGGCAGGAGGCGCTGAGCCCGAGCGCGGCTTCAGTCACCAGCAGCTGAGAGGACAGCAGCAACTGGAGAAGACGCATCTGAAGATGCACAGATGTCCTCCTCACTCGGACATCAAGACGAGTAAAACTAAAGGATTAATATTGTGGAGGTAGGACATATGACTTTTTATTTCTGGAGGGAAAGTTAAATCGTTGTGGGTGTTTTTCCCTGAATATCTGTGCCTTTTTTTTTTTTGTAACAAAAAAAAAAAAAACACCGATTGTGACTGTATAATGGCGCACAACAAAGCCGGTATTTTAGAAGTTTGTAACCAATTAATTCTGAGGCTGTTGTTACCCGGTGAACCACATACCAGTGAACAGCTCTCAAAAAAATAGTTTTATACATTACAGACGGAAGTGCGTGTATTGTTCACATGTGATTAATGAAACGATTTATTGTAAATAGTGTATGATACATATGTTTTTACTGAAACGTTTGTGATTGTACTTTGTCTACAGTGCTCGTTTTGCCCATGACTGATCAATCTAGTGCCATTCCTAAATAAGGAAGTCACATTTTGGTTGTTCCACAAAATTGTAAATTAAAAAAAAAAGTATACATGCAACAAAAATATATCATTTAAATGTATGTTGTGGAAGCTTCATGCTAAAATATGAATGTTAAATATTTTGAAAAATGGTTTGATTACTTAGCACTCAAAGGATCACTGTAAAAAAAAAAAATCAGGTCTCCAATTGAACATTTTCTAGTGACCGATCACATCTAAATTTTTTAGTTGGCCAAAATGAATTTCTTGAATTTTAATTGCATCAATTCACAGAAATTCAATTTTGGCCAACTGAAAAATTTAGATGTGATCGGTCACTAGAAAATGTTCAATTGGAGACCTGATTTTTTTTTTACAGTGATAATAACTTCTAGTTTATGCCACTCTTAGCTGGGAAAGAAATAGGAGAGTCAACTGAAAACACCCACCAGTACACAAAAAGTGTAGTAAATGATGTTCTGTTTTAAAGATAAACAAGCTCAGCTAAGTCTTAATTAAACATGCACCAAAATCTGAACACTGTAAAATCCAACAGTGATTCTAACTAACAGTTTTTAGTTAACTTTGCTTCATGTCTTAACCTTATTGTAAAAATCTAGTAATCTATACTATTCACAACATACGATTCCTTGTTTACTCAGAAAAAGTTACGATTAATTGATTGGTTTCAGTGCCATTTTGTCAAGCCCAAAAAAAAAAAAATTCACCATTATGGTGATCAGTGTTCACTTTGGTTGGCCTTTGAAACATTCATATTATTATAACTCTCTTTCTGATGCAGCGATGCAGCAAGAAATCACAGTTATTTGGTTGCAAAGGAAGAGAAGTAATAAATATGTTGCTTTTAAAAGTTGACCTAGCTTCTGATTTAATTTAGTCAGAAATTAAGATCATCATTTAAAATTAACCTGTAATATTTCGCTTTGTCGTATAATGATCATATACAATTTTATTGCTAACACATCATAAACACCTGTGAAACTTTTAATTGGGTTGATATAATCCCTCTATATTTGTAACAATATCGTGCAGCTGATCATGCTTGAGTCACACACACACTTCAACACTCAGCATCAAAACACAACAATGGTTGCTATACTAAGTCAAGAGTAAATCTAAAGTAAAAGATCAAGTACTCTCGACAGTTCTTTTTTAGTTACTGGAACTCTTGTGTAAGTGAACTTTACTAACTAAGCATTTGTCAGCACAACCTACTATTCCTATTTCACTTTACTTGTTTTTTTTTTTTAAGGCAATCGGTTTGCATGCTTTTTCTAACTATTAGATTTTACAGTGCATAAATCCATTCCTAATGTGGCCATCTTTGATCTTTCCATACTTCAAAATAAAAATCTGTAACTGCCATTATCACATTTTTGTCTCTCATGCTCACGTTTCACGGAGAGTGACTGGGTTGCGAATGTGTTTTCTTCCAATAAAAGTACACTTCACCCCAAAGTGAAACTTTTGCTGTCATTTATTCACCCTTATGTCAGTCATTTTCTTTCTTCCATGAAAGACCAACATGAAATGTTAGGCAGAATGTGTGAGATCTTTTTTTACTTTTTGAAGTGTCAAAGTGGTAGTTGTGTAGACTAGACTGAAAGACTTCTTTAAAAAGATCTTCATCAAGTCTTACGGGTTTGGAACGACATGAGGGTGAGTAAATGAAGACAAAATTTTCATTTCTCGGTGAACTAACCCTTTAAAATGGTTCTTTTCAGAACTGAATACTAAAAGTTTCTTTGGGGAACCAAAAAGGATTCTTATATATAAAAAAATAAAGGTTCCAAACGGGGGGTTTGGCAGGGATGTAACCATTTTGGGTTCCTCAATGAATCTTCCAGCACACAGTTCTTGAAAGAACTGTTAACAATCTGAACATTATAAAGAACATTTTGTGCTATGGAAAAGTTCATGGAGCTAAAGCTTCTTCGTGGAACCGCAGATGCCAATAAAAAGTGGTTTTAAAAGTGGCATCTCTGCGAAAACTGCCAAACTGTGATGAATGTCCTTTAAAGGTCTGTTGTGGAAACTCATTTTCTTAATCTCGCAACAGATTCTGCATTGGACAAAGAGTATGGAAGACCCTGGTGCTTTGACAGACCAGTAAAAAGAGAAGATGGGAGAAGACAACACGAGCACATGGACTCTCATCCACCCGTCTGGGTGCCCCCATGACCTCTTGCCAAATTACGACATCCCTCTGGACTACGAGGTTCCTGTGGACGAGATCCCGGACACGACTCAGGGACGAGCATTCTTCGTGGCCACAATCGTTATCGCGGTGGTGTTGGTCTGCATCATGCTGGTCTGCGGCGTTGGGAATTGCGTCTTTATTGCCTCTTTGGCACGTTACAAAAAACTCAGGAATCTCACTAATTTACTCATCGCCAACTTGGCAGTATCAGACTTCCTGGTGGCGACTGTGTGCTGCCCCTTTCTGGTGGATTATTATGTGGTCAAACAGCTGTCATGGGATCATGGGATTGTTCTTTGCGTCTCCATTAACTACCTTAGGACCGTGTCTCTCTACGTGTCCACCAATGCCCTGCTAGCCATTGCGGTGGACCGGTGAGTTTGTCTCTCTGAGCTCGTCCTGCATGATGCTGAATGTTGTATGCACCAGTGGGAGTTTGTTTAACCCCAGACTTTAAGACTTGGGGTTTGTTTAGTAAATAATCATGGCAAATTGGTATTGGTCCCAAGGCAACAGGCTTGAGAGACATAGGCTGCGTCTGAAATTGCATACTGTCTTGAGTAGGTACTTATTTTGAACAAGTAATTACTTCACGACCGCTAAAAATTTGTTCTATAGAGTATGAACGTAATCCGGACATACTGCATTCACCATGTTGTCATTATCACGTTATCTACCAGCGTCAGTTGCGTCACTTCACTTCCTTTCATAAATCCTCTCCCGTGGCCTCATGGGATAGCAAAGTGTCCATCGTATACACACTTCAGAAACTGTCCGGATAAAGATGGGACTTTTCGGGTAAAAAAAAAAAGAGTTGGAGCTCCAAACTCCGGGTGTGGGGAGGTACCCTTAGGAACCCCCTAACCACAGATTATGGAGCCCCAACTCAGCTTGGCCTTGGAGTTATTCCCGGTTAAAGACGGGACTTTTTTTTAGTGTCACTTTCTATGAATAGGATACAAAATTGAAGTTCAAAACCTGAATTTTTTTGTCATTTTTCATGTAATTTTGAAAGAAAGAAATACTTTTATTCAGCAAAGACGCATTCAATTGATCAACAGTGACAGTAAAGACATTTATAATGTTACAAAGATTTTTATTTCAAATAAACAAGTAAAGTTTTATTGAACTTTCTGTTCATCGAAGAATCCTGAAAATAAAAATATATCATGGTTTCCACAAAATTTTTAGGCAGCACAACTGTTTTCATCATTGATATTAATAAAAAAAAAAATCTGAAGGATCATGTGACACTAAAGACTGGAATAAACTACATTTTCAAATATATTAAAATAGAACAGTATTAAATAAAACAAATATTTTAAATTGTATTAATATTTCATGATATTACTGTTTTACTATATAAAGAGATATTTTTAAAAACATTCAAAATCATATCAACAATAAATGTTTGATTGTTAGTGCATATCATTTTATTATTTAAAGAGCACCTATCATGGAATTTTGAAATGTACCTTTCATGTAGTGTGTAACATAGATCTAAGTGAACAAAAACATCCTGCATAGTTTGAAATATGACAGTGCACCGTATATATAGTTATTTTCTTTCAAAAGTAAGAGTCGACTCTGAGTCATTTTTAAGAATCGTTAGAAGACCGAAGCTTTTTCTCTGACTAGATGACGTCAACTTGTCAAGTTATTTGAATACGATACGCCCACTTATTGCGCTCCAAGACGCCAGTGAAAACTAGAAAACATCATGGCCACGAGACGCTGTGTTCTGAAGTGCGACTCAAAAGCAAACTTTTTTCATCTGCCCAAGGATGAGCATTTGAAGACTAAGTGGCTTGAAGACAAACCATACATCGTCGCGATTGAGTGTTTATTAGTCGTCAAATGTATGTTTCGCGATCTCAGGAAGCTTTTATTATGGACTTCTATTATGGCACATGGTTCTTCTTCGTCTGTCTGTACATGGACTACATGTGCACAGAGCGCCCTCTGGCTGCCAGGATGAATTGAAAACAACACATAAGAGACTCAATCGCTCATGATTAGGCTATATCTGCGCATTTTGAGGAAGTATTGAATAAAAAATACTCCTCTGTTTAGAAATTTGACACAGACATATGAGAATCTATCAATATGTCTCCTCATCTGCACACTTTTGAACTAAAAGCCCTGAGGGATGTTGATTTGTCGCGAGTCTTCGTGAGGAGAATAGAGGAGTTTTTTTATGAATGAGATCAGCTGAGGCTCATATTACAATCAAACGGTACAGATGCGGTTTTCATATTCATAACTCCTGTCACATATTAACAAATTACTGTCACTATAAGACTTTGATGGGCGTTCCGTTTCCGAAAATATCTGCACAGACGATACCAATCACAACTGACTGGGTCATCGGACCAATCACCGCAGATTAGCGTCACGTAAAGGCGGGGTTTTGAAAAGTGAATCACTAAAGGAATCATTTGAGAATCGCTGTCAAAACAGGTAAAAATAAATGCATATTATAAGAAAACTAAAGTCTTTTTTGTCATTGCATGCATGCTAAACTGTTGTTGGGGACTTCTAAAACAATATTTGGAACATTTTAAATGCCATGATAGGTGCTCTTTAAATTGCAGCTGTTACACAGCTATTACTTTTTAGCTTCCATTTCCCAAATAAAGTTTTTTTAAAAGTTCAGTTTTTTGTACTTTGCTTAATACATCTGAGATAATTTGACAGATGCCAGATCTTCTTCATTGCTAATTTGGTTCTTCAAACTAATTTGTGGATTTGATTCAAATATCAATGGCTGGAACAGACTTTAAAGGGTTAGTTCACCCAAAAACTAAAATTCTGTCATTAATTACTCACCCTTATGTCGTTCGAGACCCGTAAGACCTCCGTTCATATTCAGAACACAAATGAAGATATTTTTGTTGAAAGCTGATGGCTGAGAAAGGCTTCAGTTAGGCCTCCATTGGCATTCAGTACACTTATACTCCCAAGACCGATAAAAGGCACTTAAAATGTCATTACAAAGTCCATCTCACCACAGTGGCTCTACAATAATCTTACGATGCGACGACAATAGTTTTTGTGCGCAAAAAAAAATCAAAATAACACCTTTATCCAGCTTGTTATTGCCTTCCGCGTGTGCCTCCACGACGCATGCGCGAGAATATGACGTAGCGCCGGCGTTCGGGAATCCATGAAATGCACACCCTAACCCCATTTTGAGAACTACGCCGAGACCTAAAGCACGATCAATGTAGAATCCAACAGCTGAGATACGCGCGTCTTCCTCTGATTGTAAACAAATCACTTCTGGGTCATCTGTCCGAACGCCGGATCTGCGTCATATTCTCGCGCATGCGTCGTGGAGGCACACACGGAAGGCAGTAACAAGTTGGATAAAGGTGTTATTTTGATTTTTTTTGCGCACAAAAACTATTGTCGTCGCATCGGAAGATTATTGTAGAGTCACTGTGGTGAGATGGACTTTGTAACGATGTTTTGAGTGCCTTTTATCCGTCTTGGGAGTATTAATGTACTGAATGCCAATGGAGGCCTATCTGAAGCCTTTCTCAGCCATCAGCTTTCAACAAAAATATCTTAATTTGTGTTCCGAATATGAACGGAGGTCTTACGGGTCTCGAACGACGTGAGGGTGAGTAATTAATGACAGAATTTTCATTTTTGGGTGAACTAACCCTTTAACTAACAATCCATCCAATCAAACTAACAATCCTGGATCATGTCAAATCATCAACAGTAAAATCCAGATAACCGAGTAATCCACCGGCGAAGAATGGGCCCTTAACACGTTTGTCTAGTTCAGTTAATTTTATGTTAGATAATACTCTCTCTTCAGGTTGGTTAATTTGTATCTTATTCATGGAAAGTGCCAAGTGAAAAAATAAATACATTGATCAGAGTGTCCAAATCGCTTAAACATACACATTTATGACTCTCAATCTTAAAAGTAGGAATTTCTTGAAGGCAGGATTATAGACTTCAGCGGTTCAGATTGAGGAGAGTTTGAATTAGGTGCAGAAGTCATTCATACATTCGGAGCACATGCATATGACGGATTGCACTGCGCTTGCATCACATTTGGCCATTTACTGAGGCTAAGTTAGGTAATGAGCATGGCAAGCTGAGCAAGAGAGCATGCTGTATTTCGCCTCCAGTAGCGGCTCATGTAAATCGAGGCCTTAGATGTCAGCTGGCAGGTTTGCTAGCATGTCATCAGCATCTGGCACACAGAACGGTACAGCTGTAAACACAACTACAGCTGTAATCTCGTGAGAAATGCGATACCTGGCAAAGGTTAATGTTGATTGAATGGCTAGTGACATCAACTGGACATTTCGTCACCTTTGTTTCCTTGTATGTGATTGGTTTAAGCCTTTTCTGTCGCTGCGAGTGTTAAAGGGTTAGTTCACCCAAAAATGAAAATTCTGTCATTAATTACTTCCCCTCATGTCGTTCGACACAACCGTAAGACCTCCGTTCATCAGTGAGTCGAATCATGATTCGGATCGCGTGTCAAACCGCCAAACTGCTGAAATTTGGCGATTCAAACTGCTGAATCGACTCGCTGATTCATAACGCTTCGAAGCTTCATGAGGCCTTGTTTTGAAATCGTCATCACTATGTAGGGTCTTGAGAGTGAACCGTGCTTTGTGCCAATGGAGGCCTTTCAGAGCCATCAGATTTCAACTAAAATATCTTCATTTGTGTTCCGAAGATGAACGGAGGTCTTACGGTTGTGTCGAACGACATGAGGGGAAGTAATTAATGACAGAATTTTCATTTTTGGGTGAACTAACCCTTTAAAAAAAATCGACATCGAAACGAAAAAAATAAACATCGTTTTTTCGCCACAGCACTTTCGCGTTCGGTGTGAAAGCTCTCATTACACAAACAGCTGATCGAAAAATAAAACCATTGCATGAATTATTCGCGCATCAAAATCGTGTCCAGTGTGAAAGGACCTTTAGACACTGTTTTATGATAGAAATGTTCAACTACCGACAGTAATAGAGTGCAAACTTCTCCACTTTTTGTGAAATTTCGCCGTTTTGAACTGAAAAAAAATGCGACCATGATTCATGTAATTCATAAATGAATGTGACGACGAGGTAAAACACGTTAGCATTTTCTACATATTAGACATACGAATATTAAGAATGAACTCTTTTGAAATAAAATATTTGCAAATAGTTTTTTGATTACTTCAAAAACTACAATTAGACCTAGGACTTTACCATTCATATTTATTTATTTATTCCCTTAAATCCATTTAATCCTTTAATTATTCATTTCCTTTATTATTATTATTATTATTATTATTATTATTATCAGGGTGCGATTTGAGAAAAAAAAACCCGAGGGGGATGCTTTTTAAAAGTTTTTTTTCCTTTAAAAATAAATCACACTGCAGCTATAGACTATTTTTTGGGCAGCTGTTAAATTTTTTCTTTTTTATAATAAATATACTGATTTAACTTTGAGCTTTGAAGTATTAAATAGATTAGCTTCGATATTTGACCACTATTTACAATGACACTACTAATTCTTAATTTCTGATAGGAATGTAAAATCAATCTGTAGTTATTAATATTTTGAAAACAATAACGAGACACAAACCTGTAGCCTACATATTCAATCGCGTTTGCACCCATTTATTTTTGATCACAGTGCTTCAGTAGCCTACACAAGGCTTTTAGTCCACATTTGGAGAAATATGTAGGCCATTCACACGTTTACCTCATATTTCTTTAGATAGAATAGAACCATAATTTCTTAATGATTCTCTGCCGATCCATTAGTCAATATTCGTAATAATAATTTACATTACAATGTCGGCAAATTTCAGCGTTCTGTCTCATTATACATTTATGCATCCGTTATGATATATAATATCTGCATAAGATCACAATAGAGTGAGTTTTGAGCAGAAACATTGCATTAATCTCATACGAGCCGCTAGATTAATGGTGCGCGGATGACTTTCTGAAAAGCTCTGCATGGATTGAGGCGCGTGAAACAGGAGACACGAACGCTAACAGTTAAGGGCCATTTCTTCATTTTTTTTTGAGGGGGGGGGGGGGCATTATTATTATTATTAATATAAATTATACCCAAGGTGCCCCCCCAAGCAAAAAAGTGAAACTCTGCCTATGCCCTAAACGGACAAACTTCTCTACAGAGCACTAGTTACTCTCTTCTCTCTCAGACGACGCCATCTTTGTCCTGTGTCGGCCACCGTAGCTTCTCTATGTGCTTTGAAAGGGAGGGGTGTGGGGTGGACTGAGCCGCTGGTTGCAATTCGCAACCTCACCGCTAGATGTCGCTACAATTTACACAGTGCACCTTTAAGCATTAAAACCATTAAAACCATAGACTGTAAAAAAATATGGACGTAGTTTCAGTTTTGAAGTGTAAAGTAGGGTCGAGCTGGCCGTTGCCATCTTGGCAGCGCGTTACTCCCGTATAACAGAAAATGGGCAAAGAGGCGGGACGTGGGCGGAGCTGAGGTGATGCGATGACTAACAGACAGCAGACAAATGGCTATCCACCTGTCACTCAAAGTGGCCACGCCCTTAATTATGCAGAACTTTAAGGCTTTATATAATGTAAACGATTGAGTTATAAAAAAAATCACCCCCCTCACAGTTGTCATGAAGGGCAAAATTAGATATATAGACCAAAACCACAATTTGTACCAGACTGTAAACATGTTTTTTTCTGCTGTAAAGTTGGGCATTTTAACATGGGGCTCAATGAGATTCTGCTCCCTTCTGGAGCCTGTCCCTAGTGGCCAGTCGATGAATTGCAGTTTAAGTCACTTCCATATTGGCTTCTAGAGAAACTGGGGGAGGTTGCCGCTTGACTAAAACACCTAACAGGCTAAATATATATTGGCTAAGGGGCCGTTTACATGACACCATTTTCAACCAAAAAAAGAAAAAGTTTTAAGCCTTTTTGCCGTTTGTTTAAAGGACACCGGAATTTTGGGGGCCTTAAAATGCAAGCTTTTGAAAACGGGGTTCAAAGTGTACGTTTTTGAAAACGATACTGTTGTCGTCTCTGTGTAAACTACAAAAACATGAATCTGTGAAAACGGTGACCGTCGAAACGGGGAGTCGTTTTCGTGGATCCATGTGAACTGGGATCGTTTTGATAATGTCGCCTGTTCGCGTAAAAAACGTTTCCATTTATAGTACATCGTTGTCGTGTAAACACCCTCAAATAGCACATTTTTAATTAGACTTAACTATTTTTGTAAAATTCTCAGCACCGAATGAATAATATTTGTTTTTGTGGATGGATTATTTTTACTGAGATGCATTGTGGGATTGATTGTCTTCTCCATATAATGCAGCATTTAGCCAAAAGAAGTTACCTGGGACAGACTATAATGTCTTCAAATGCTCCCTACTTAAGGCCCGTTCACACCAAGGACGATAACTATGAAGATAACGATAAAGATATAGTTGTAAAAATCGTTCTCAATATTAAAGAATAGCAGAATTCACACCACAGCTGTAACGATAACGCCACAGAGAATCACTTTCTGAACGATTTTATCCAGCTGATGAACGATAAAAACATTGACAGCCAATCAGAATTCATCCTGCTGTAACGAGCTCCAGCATTTAAAGTGACAGATAAGCACGCGCTTACAATAAACAGAATGATAATATAGTTGTCTTCAGCTCACTAGGTTTTGAAACGTATCTTACAATGACATTCATGAATTCATCCAACCTGTTGCTCCAAGCGTGCAGTTTCCCATCAACTCTGACTTCTTATTTGGGACCTCGCCAAGTAGCACAGATGAGACGTCTTTGCTCTTCCCATGCATCACAGTGACCATAAAAGTACGTTCTGTTCACCCCTGCCGAACTAGACTCCGCTCTCTGTAGAGTATCGCAAAGGTTTCCTATGGGACCAACAGAATTACATACAGATGAATTAACCAATTAAATTTGTATTTACCAGTAATACATTTAGAATTATTACAGAGAGAGGGACGGATTTCAGATCTCACCACGTGAGACGAAACTAGAAGAGCCTTGGGCAAAGATGTGCGGTTAATCGAAACGGACAGAGTATAAATGGGTAGAAATAGTGCTGTACCTTCGATTTAGAGAACGAGAGATGGAGGAGCCTGTTATTCAGCACGAATGTCAAAAGGTTATGGAATATCTCATTAAGGACGGTCAGATCAGACAGAGAGATCAGAGAGTCGGTGCGTGTTAATAGACCGCTGTGTGCCAGACCGATAATCCTCATTCATTCTCCACGTTTGGACGGCTCTGAGGATTTGAGCCTTGAACAGAGATGTTTAATAAATACCAATACAGATCTATCATAAACAAACACACACACCAAACAGCAGATCCAATGCTCACAGTTTCATCCAGATTCAAACCCAGACCCAATCAAACATTTAGAATTTAAGAACTGGCTACACCCTACAGGAAGTTGAATCAGAATTAAAAGATGTGGAATTTACTGCATTTTAATTAAGAGAAATTCAACAGTTAATGCCATTTTAGAAAATGTCATATTAATAAATTTGGAACTATAGATTTAATTATATATTAGTGCTCTCAAATCGATTCATAGCAATTAATCGTATCTAAGTTAAAAGTTTGTGTTTATATAATATATGTGTGTGACATATATACAGTATAAATATATGTAAGTGTGTACAGAAAAAAAAACATACGTGTATGCATACAGTACACACACATATAGGCTATGTATAATATACACACACACACACACACACACACACACACACACATAATAAAACACTGATGTCAAATGCAGTTATTCACGCTTAATTGATTTGACCACACAGCACTAATGTGTGTGTGTATGTTTATATATATATATATATATATATATATATATATATATATATATATATATATATATATATATATATATATATATATATATATATATATATATATATATATATATAGTTTTTTGAAATTAGTATTTTTTCATGTCATTAAATTGTTTAGAGCATAAGAAAAACGTTTTTGAAAAACTATATTTTATTCATGTTATGATATGTCCTCTGTAGTTGACACCAGGACTGAATTGTTTAAAAAATAAAATTACATGAATTTGCATATATAGGCAAAAACAATAGGATTTATTTTTAATTCACCAATACATTTTTAGGTTCCAGGATTTTTTTAAACAAACTTTGTTTAAAGATGATTCTGGACTATGTTATTAAAGATATAACAAAATGCTTTGATATACCGTTTTACTTTATGCAATATGTGGGTAAAATGGCCATACTTGGATTTTCCCATTCAATACATTCCATCTATACACTGCATCTAATTTGCATATTAATGTGTTCCCAGAGCAACATGTAATGCAAAAAGAGGTGTAATAATGGGAGTAATAATTGGCAACATTTTCATAATAATATCTAATATTTCATAGGAACATTGATATGTAATTTCTTTCCCTATTCACTTGTTGTGTCTTCAAAATACCCGATAATCATGATTTAAGTCCTGGCGTCCACTACAGTGGACATTTATGAAATCAATGCCCTGTTTTGTAACAGAAAGTCATATTTTAATTAGAAACCCCATAACATTTTCCTGAAATGTTGATTTATAACAAACAATTTGAAAATTATTCCAATTTAAATTATAATTAAAAAAATATTATCCTATTTCCATAAGAGTGCTAAACATTAATGTCAGCCGTTTTTTAAAGTTCAAGAAGAAGTTGTTGTCCTGGTGAAACCTCCAAACATTTGGTATCTCTGCAAAGCCCCGAATGTGCTCTTTACAGGACATGTATAAAGACATGTATGATGTCAGAGAAATTCCCTAAAATATAATGTCCACTACAGTGGACAAAAGTCTATTCGTGGGTCCCAGGAGGATATATATAAAACCTTCCTTTATAGTAAAATAATACTTGAGTCATAAAAATGTATTTGAAATTCATTTGAAATCATAAAATTTCATTTTAAAAATGCTAAATCTTTCAAAAACAAATATATATGCATTAATATACGTAAATAAACAGGACAATTTATAGGCAACTTTCTCTTCAAAATCTCCAATATTTTACATTTTTCCTGAGCAATTCATGTAAGATTATGAGCTCACATGATCTTAATAAAATATGATCCTTACATTTTTGATATTTGTTTCTGGAACGTTGTCCCTGTACTGATTTTTATTTTTAAAAAGATAAAATGTTTGTCTTATTTTGCAATAAAATATCTAAAAAAATAAATAAAACGTACTAGCCTACTAGAGAAGCCACATTGCAGAAGATTTTAAAGGGTTAGTTCACCCAAAAATCAAAATTAGCCCATAATTTACTCTACCTAAAGCCATCCTAGGTGATTATGACTTTATTTTTTTAGAGATATAATAAAAAAAGTCCAAGCTAATCTAAGCTTTATAATGGCAGTGAATTGCACACCAGTTACGCTCGTCAGACGTAGCGTAAGCATTTTAATCTGTTTTAAATATGGATATTTTTCTTACACAAACGTGCCACTTCGCTTCAGAAGGCCTTTATTAACCCCTGGAGCCGCGTGGGGCCGTTATATGATGGATAGATGCACTTTTATGGACTTAAAAAACGAGGCAACAATTCACTGCCATTATAAAGCTTGTAAGAGCCAGGACATTTTTTAATATAACTCAATATTTTATTAGTCTGAAAGAAGACTGTCATACACACCTAGGATGCCTTGAGGATGAGTAAATCATGGGCTAATTTTCACTTGTTTTAAACATAAATAGGCCTAGCAAAAAATAAAAAATAAAAAAAATAAAGTAACACAAAATACGCTTTTATTCAAGATACAATCTTGAAAAAAGCAAGTAATGATGCTTTCAAAGTATTTACTTGCTTTAAGCATTTTTGGATATTTTACTGAAAAATAAGTCTTTTTTTGCATTGAGAGATAAATATATTGTATTTTGTGATAACAGTCACGAAAAATTTTTTTCCCCCTGTTACAAAAATGATGTCCATTCGGGCAGTTTTCTCAAAGTTTTCTGTATTCAACAGGTACATGGCTATCGTTCATCCTCTGAAGCCCCGTATGAGGTTTCAGACGGCGTACTGGCTTATCTTTGGGGTTTGGATTATCCCAGTCCTCATCGCGGTACCGTCGGCCTACTTCGCCACAGAACACGAGTACCCGCACAGCGCGCTCGGCCACGACAAAAAGATCTTCTGCGCCCAGATCTGGTCTGCAGATCAGCAGTTCATGTACCGCTCCTACTTCCTCTTCATCTTCATCGTGGAGTTTGTGGGGCCCGTGGTCACCATGTCAGTCTGCTACGCGCAGATCTCAAGGGAGCTTTGGTTCAAGAACGTCCCGGGATTTCCGACGGACCAGCTGCGTAAACGGCTGCGGCGGCGGCGCCGAACGGTCGTGGCGCTGATCGCGGTCCTGGTGGCGTATGTGTTGTGCTGGGCGCCGTATTACAGCTTCACGCTGCTGCGCGATTTCTACCCGGCGCTGATCACGCGAGGCCGCAACTCACTGGTTGTTTTCTACATCATCGAGTGCATCGCCATGAGCAACGGGGTCATTAACACTCTGTGTTTCGTGAGCGTTAGGAACAATGCTGCAAAGTGCCTCGGAGCAGTCAAACTCGCCAACTGCCGCTCGCTAACCAGGGCGATTGTCGGCAAGATGGCGGACGATGACATTAGGACTTCATCCTTGCGGGTGACCGAGGATGTGGAATGTACACAAATTAAGTGAATGTATGAGACGGAAAAAAAAGTTTGATGGTCTACTTTGGAAGGATCCGCACAGCATGGACATATGAAATGACAGACTTTGAGAGCCAAATCAACAGAATTACCCATGGAAAAGGTTCAGATCGCATAACTGAAGATCTCTAATGGGGTTCAGCCAACTGTTGTGATGTGAAAAATGATGTTGATGAAAGACATGTAGGAAATACTTCCAGATTAATATATTTATTGCTTCAAAGACCCACCTTATGTCAACAATCTTTTTTCAGTAATCGGACCAAAGGTTCTGTGATCAATGTAGAGCAGAAATTATGTTGCTTGAGTTGACAGATTTGAACAAAAGTGCCAAATGAAATGTCGATTTCCTTGTAGACTAATGTTAAAAAAATGTTTGCCTCTAGCTACATTTTTGCTAACCCCTAAACTTCAAAAACGTACCTATACTGTACGGTAACAGTGCCAGTAAAACACCAACATTTATTCCTTTTCACACAAATGACGATTTCAGGGGAAGATTATCCATTATTTTTGCCTGTTTCCTTACAATATACATTATGACCAGGGCTTGACATTACGTTTTTTTGCTCACCAGCCACTGTGGCTCGTGGTTTTCCAAAGTTACTAGCCACTCAGCATTTTCACTGGCCACAATTTTGACATCAATACCATCGGGAAAAACTGCCATATAGATATTTTTAATATTATCTCATAATTTGGCTGCAGGTATATTAGGCTGCTGTCACTTTAAGACTTGACGCACGGATCCATTAAACTGTTACACATGCGTTTTCTTTCTCAACTGTTTATGTTTACTTAAAACATAAGGCTGTGTGTCCACCAAAGTGTTTTTTCACTCGGCTGGCGTATTTTTCCACTTGTTTTCAATGGGAGCGCCACATGGGAGCGCCAGGAGCGTAACGAGACACTGAGCGTCTTATTTCACAACTCAACCGCTGAGCGCTCGCCGAGAGTTGAAGAATGTTCAACTTTGGGTAAAACACAGTGCCCATCACTGTCACTTTTTACCCAGCCGTCCAATCACAGTGGAGGAGGGGCGGGACAAATACAACACGACCAACCGCCACATTCTGCTTGTACAACGTCAACAGACGACAACAAGAAGCATAATAACAGATCAAAATAATTTAAAACAAGAGCCAGAGCAAATACTTTACTTTGTATAGACATTTTTATATAGAAACAATACAGAAACAAACTATCTGTGAAATGAGATACTAGTAACACTTCCGCGGACATTCCTGATCATCGCAAGCAAAGCATGTCAACTGAAAAAAACGCTGCGTTGCCGAAGCGCTCTCAAGCGCCGACACTTTAGTGGACACGCGGCCTAACTGACTGTGTTTAAGTATTTTGACATTATTTTGTGTGTATTTGACTGTTTAAGTCCTGAGAGACGTCTTTATGTGCACGCACTTTGGATCATGTGAGCACAAATTCTGCGGGAATGAGTAAACTTATGCACAATACGCGCAATCCCACGACATAATTCAAGCCCTGTAACACCAATAATATTCATCCAGAGCAAATTAAACAAGTGAGTGAGAGGAGGCGGGTTTGTGTGTATAAGGGTTATGTATTTTGTGTGTTAAAGGTGCACTATGTAAAAAAATTTCAGTAAAATATCCAAAAAAAACGCTAGGCCAGTGTTATATATTTTGTTCAGTTGAGTACTTACAATATCCCAAATGTTTCCAACTATTTGTAAATCGTGAGACAATTGCTATTTTAACCAAGGAACCGGGACATGTGAGGGAGTCGCCTGTAGATTACATTATATCTGCGTTACCCTCGGTTTACGGTTTTATTTTGCAGAAACGCTTTACTCTCACTGCAGAGCAAACGCACAAGTAACGTCATAACATAATTTTCAACACACTCAGATGTGTCTAATATGATAAACAGAGCTGCGTTACCTCATACTCATGACCAGAAAAGCGGAAGTGGCACCGGCGACTGTGGCATAATAAAAGTCCCGCTGCTCGCGAGGTGTGTGTTGTGTTCATCTTATTAACAATCGCTCCAGCGGCCTTGCTCAGCTCCACAACACTCGCTGCTTCTGCTTCATACTACAGTAACGCTAATAATGACATCCATGAACATGATTTCTGCCCGAGTCCTATCCCGATTCTTTTCCACCGGCTGTGAGGTGAAGACCACATGTCCCAAAATTCGCCGCTCAAACTTGGCGTCATCAAACTACGCCTTTGTTTTGAATAGGCGACCTCTAGTGGACGGAGAAGTTACATAGTGCACCTTTAATGTCAGGCCCTGGTTATGACCTCAAAAACATTTTTACCATAATAGGCTACCTGATTTGAAAACGAATACATTTAGATGTTTTCCTCACATAACCAGCTCTATATATTGCACTTGCGTTATTGAGTCACAATTTAAAAAAAAGAGCTCAAAGTTGTGAATCAAGATAAAATGGCATGGTTGCTTCAGCAAATGCATTTTTGTGTCATGTTTATTTTTGTTAACACTGTCAGTTAGATTTAGTGTAGGTGGTACAACCAGCGTAATAAAATGTTGTCGGATTCACGATCATCTGTTTCTGCTTTTAGCACCACTGTCACGAAACGTGGAAATAGCTATGTCAAATATTTTTCAGAAGTCTTTGTCCAATGAACCTGGGATTCTAATAAACGAGTAACTTCGCTCTTCCATGAATAAGAGCAAAGGTAAAATAAAGCATTTATGATACAAATAAACAGTTTGCAGTTGTTACTCAACCTCAAAAACAGGGTTTGTATTAACCTCCTCCATGTTCAAGTCTTTTTAATGACCCAAAAAAGTCACACTAGTTCTGTTTAGGGCCCCCAGGTATAAATATGATTAAATGTGCAAAGTGTGCATACAATTATCTATATGGATTTGTTTTATTGCATTTTTCTAATACTTTATAGTTTATAAAACCCCAAACAGATACGGTGTGTAGCTATAATGGATAGCAACAGTCACATCTGGAGTCTGGAACAATGTTCTGGATGCAACAGCTATAAAAATAAATGCCTACCGGGTTTTTTACAGATCAGAGGAACATTTCAAAAGGGGAAATCAGAGGTTAATTTACAAATCACAATTGTTATTAATCTGGGAACTTGAAAATAAATAAATAAATAAAAACAGTTAAGTGAATCTAAAAGGAGGAAGCCCATTTTCCTTGTGTTCAATCTAAAACACACATGTGCACACTTGGGTACATGATGCACTTTCATGTCAAATCGATAAAAGATTGTTTCCATACATGACAGTCAAATCCTGTCCCTTGTTTTGATCGTATTTAAAACTTTCCGAGTCGGTTTAACGCTCTGAGCAAATAGAAAAACATGAGCAGGCGGCTTGGGAGGAATAAAAAGGTGTGCGAATCGCAGTGTTACATGTCGAGCGCAGCAAAAAGCCTTCATTAGAGGAACAATGGGTCCCCTCACACTCCATTAACTAGGAATTATCATTGTGTGCCTGAATCTGAAAAACACATTCGTGCTGTTCCTACTGCCTATACATTGGCAGCATTTTAAGATGCTACGTTGCCTCCTAAGATACCACGTTTGAGGCTAATTTTAAAGGAGAATAGCATGCGTCTGAAGAGAAGGCAATCCCATAATGCATTGCACAAGCTCTTTGAAAAGATAAATTCAAGATGGTGGGAAAAACATTGATTCTAAACAGTGAAACAAAACATTAATTACTGACTACTCATTGAAATCAAATGGACTATTTAACCCAATAGTTTTGTTTTGATGATGTTATGCTGCATTCATGCCATGTTGTAAATTAACTCATTACTTTTTACTCCGAGCTATTCTCGGACTCGCAATTATGCCTTTCTGTGGCAACACTATCAATGCCTAAATTGGGTCAGAGCACTCAGAAAATTCAGTTGTAATTATGAGTTCTTTATGGAAGCTTGTTTCTGCCACAGAATAAAAAATAAAAAAGGTAATTGCGACTTTTAAATCTCACAATTCTCACTTTTTTTCTCAGAATTGCGTGTTATAAAGTCGTAATTGCAAGATATAAAGTTAGAATTGCATGATATAAAGTCGAAATTGTTAGTTATAAAGTCAGAATTGTGTGATAGGCTTCATGTAATTCTGAGAATTGGACCCTCTGAATTGGACTTTATAACTCGCAATTCGGAGGAAAGAAGACAGAATTGCGAGTTATAAACTTGCAACTGTGAGAAAAAAAATCCGAATTGCGAGTTTATATCTCACAATACTGACTTTATATCTCACAAGTCTGTCTTTATAACTCGTAATTCACCTTTCGCCGGGAGTTTGATTGACAGGCGATCTGACCAATCATAATCCGCCATTCGCCGAATCCGCCATTTTTGTCCGACAAAGCAGTCAAGAGAGTTCGTAGATTAACGTTGGTGGACTTGCACTTGAAACACGGTGTGTACTGACGTCTTTCCGCGGTTGAAACAGCATTCCTTCTGAAGTCCATTCATGTTTATTTGATACTATAAATTAACTAGAAGGAAGAGATGATCGGTTCACATCACAAGCAGCTTTAACTGAGGCACTACAGCGACCTGTCACCACACATTAAAGAGCCACAAAACATTTCTTTAAAAAATGACAACATTTTAGAGTTGAGACTTTGTTTCATATTAAAAGTAACCTGCTCTGTCCTGTCTGTCAGTGCGTTTGTCAGTATCCTCTTTGCTCTGCGATGTGTTTTTCACTACGTGCATAACAACGGTAACTAAAGGGGGCGGGTCTTTGTGACTGGTCAATTACGGTAATTTCCCTGATAGCACGCGTTCATCTTGGAGACGTTGTGTGTTTTCATCTGTAAAATGTATTTTATAGGCTACGTTCACACTGTCAATTTTTGGGATTGACAACCGCATTTACTTACAGGTGTGAGTCTCGAAATGTCCCGTTCACACAGCAACTTAACAGTAACTGTATTCGTGCAACGGGAGTCAAGCCTGTACTGTTAGCAGTAACCATAGTGACAGTGACCAAAGTGATATCAAAGATGGTGACGTCCATAAAACTGTCAATAAGTCTTATAACTTTTGACACGAGTCCAATAATTGAGCCCTTGAGTATCAGTTGCGCTGGGACCGGAACTCGGACGTCTTTAGGTGTCAGCGCCATAGAGATGCATTGGAAAATCCGAAGCCCTCATCGGTTTGATGGTGTTTATGCTACAAAAATGCTAAAATGTCGTGCCTGAGGTACTGTAACACTGATTCCAGGGATCCTGAGAGGAGTTTCTGTTTGTCAAACTCTCGTTAAGTTACGATTAAAGTCCCTGCTAACATACAACTGTAATAACTAACGTTAACTGTTCTCACGTCATGTAACACTGTAGGTCAAAAACACGAAGGTCTACGTTTCAGTGCCTCTCCATATTAAACTGGTTTTATGTAAATTAATTTAATTTTAGATATGTTTAAAGTCTACATTATCTGTCCTACTAAGGAGGACTCCTATTTTGATGGGAATTATAGTGAAAGGAAGAGCTCGCACTCGCAGTTTATCGGAGTTGTTTTGCAGATACAAAGTTTACCAGTTATTAACTGTACCCTCGAAAAGGCATACGGTCTGTGTATATGTTTTTTTGCTGAGTGTTTTTGTGTAGTTTGCTGTGTATGTTAATGGTAATGCAACGGAGAGAGATAGTTTGTGAATGAGACGTTAGTGCGCACTTCTTATGCTTTGTTTGTTCAGCTCTTACGATTATTTTTTTGGAGAGAAAAATGACATAATAAACTTGATAAACCATCAGTAAAGTTTGGCCATCATTCGGACGGGGTATACGCTACATTCTGTGTCCAAAAACATCTCGGGATAAGGTTTTCACACTGACCGCTGTCATTGTAAGATATAGCAACTCCGTTTGTTTGTCCGAGTTAGTAACAGTAACTAAGGGGGGCGGGGCTTACCGATAGGTCAATTCCTATTGGATGTTAAATAGACATTTAGAAAACGTCTTTAAGATATTTATAATGACTATAAAACTGACTTTTTAAAGATGTTTATCAGATGTTTGTTTACAGCAGATATGCTTTCCAGATGAACTGCTCTTTGTCAGACATCTTGGAGCTGTACGTGTGTTTGATCAAATTCGACATGGCGTGAGTAATACCAAACTTTTTTTAAATCAATGGAGTTGAATATATCATGATTCGCATTATTTGCATATTGTGAGGTTAAATTTAATTTAGGATGCTGGCTAAGAAGGCAGCTGCCTATGAAGACAGCTTACCGTTTTGGGAAAAAAGACATTGTGTCTCATTCATGAAACATGAGGAGAACAAATTTTCAGAGTAAATCGTCTTCAAAGTGATTCTTACATAATTGCCGCACACAATTCAATGCAACAATTCACGCAATAATGGAATTACGAATGCGTTAGATCCGGATTTGTTCCGCTTGTGTGTCGTCAAGTCACATTTATTTATATAGGCTAGCGCTTTATACAATACAGATTGTTTCAAAGCAGCTTTACAGTAATAACAATGACTCAATGCTGCAAACAAACCGAATTCATTTCAGCTGGAAAGCAGACAATAGCGTCATTCAGTTCAGTGTTGATTCAATTCTTTTGTAGAGATCATCAATAGTTTGTTAATTTCATATAGCAGTTATTTTTTCTTCTTTTAAATGATCACAGAAAGACAAGATATAACAAGACACCATTACAAATACAAAACAAGCCTGAATCAGACAATCTTAACATTTAAACAACAGTTTTTAAGTGTGTTGGTGTGAGGTCTATATCTATATAGCAGTTCTCATACAGCAGTGTTAGAACAGCAGATCAATAATATTGTTGAATATCAAATGTCCCAACTAAGCAAGCCAGAGGCAATAGTGGCAAGGAACCCGAACTCCATCAAGTGACAGAAATGGAGAAAAACTCTCAGTTTAGTGAACAAGGGTCAGTGTGGCAGAACTGCGAAATCTCACAACAGATTATGATGCACAACAAAAAACTATGCATCAACATGCGTAGGCCTACAACATCCACTTTAAAACGAGTCGAGCACTGACAGAGTGCTTTATCACTTTACTGAGCTTATGAGGATACCAGACACGTTTTCCCCTAATGGTTTGGCAACTCCCGCTCTTGATGCTGGAATAGAGGCAGGATTCTCGGCACAAAAAGATAACCTCCTAAATCTCTTAAAGCGCTAAATGCTAGAAACAGACCGAACCACAAAGTCTCTACCTCCCTTCTCCTGGAGACTGATGCTGATTTATAAACCGGCAGCGTTTCAGGGGAGCTGGGACCATCAAAACCAGTAAAAGACACTGATTTATGAACAAACATATAATGCCGTGCAGAAGTTTGGGGTCGGTAAGAAAGGATGTGTTAAATTAATCAAAAGTGACAAAGACATTTGCACCGATCAGGCATAACATTATGACAGGTGAAGTGAATAACACTGATTATCTCTTCATCACGGCTCCTGTTAGTGGGTGGGATATATTAGGCAGCAAATGAACATTTTGTCCTCAGAGTTGATGTGTTAGAAGCAGGAAAAGTGGGCAAGCGTAAGGATTTGAGTGAGTTTGACAAGGGCCAAATTGTGACGGCTAGACGACTGGGTCAGAGCATCTCCAAAACTGCAGCTCTTGTGGGATGTTCCCGGTCTGCAGTGGTCAGTCTCTATCAAAAGTGACCCAAGGAAGGAACAGTGGAGAACCGGCGACAGGCTCATGGGCGGCCAAGGCTCATTGATGCACGTGTGGAGTGAAGGCTGGCCCGTGTGGTCCCATCAAACAGACGAGCTACTCAAGCTCAAATTGCTCAAGAAGTTAATGCTGGTTCTGATAGAAAGGTGTCAGAATACACAGAGCATCTCAGTTTGATGTGTATGGGGCGGCATAGCCGCAGACCAACCACCTCACAACTTACTGGACTTAAAGGATCTGCTGCTAACATCTTGGTGCCAGATACCACAGCACACCTTCAGGGGTCTAGTGGAGTCCATGCCTCGACTGGTAAGGGCTGTTTTGGCAAGAAAAGGAGGACCAACACAATATTAGGAATATAATGTTGTGCCTGATCAGTGTATAATGCTATAAAAAAATTATATTTCAAATAAATGCTGTTCTTTTGAACTTTCTATTTTAAAAGCTAAAATACTACTGTACATACACAAACTGCTTGACTGCCATTAAGTTTAGAGCTTCAGATTATATGGTTAATATATTTTTATGGTTTGAATGGGGTTTCAGGATGTTCCAGGTTCAAGTTTCAAACGTTGTGACTCAACCTTTGAGTAAAAACATCATCCAGTGCTCCAAGATAAACCTTGGACCAGAGAAGCAATGGTCAGTTTTTTTTTGTTTTGTTAGCCATTTAAAACCACAATTAAATAAATCAGCAGTTCTCAACTGGCTTTGGACACTTTAGGACACTGATTATACATTAGACCCAATGTGCAACCAAACACAAGACCAAAATAGTTTATTGTACAAAAGTAAACACTTAAAAATGTATTAAAATGAACACAAACTGCATTTTTCTTTCCTTTTAAAACTTAAAAATCTACTCAGCTATGAATTTATTATTGTATTATTAGCATTTCGCATAATTTTCTTCCTGCTGTTTGCAACCCACATTTGATCAAAATATTTTTGTTAAACATTTTACATGCCTGCAGTTTTTGGACTACTAAATGAATGTGATTGTAACTCAAAACAGTTTTCCATCTCACCACACAATGCAAAAGTAAACATGTGGAACATAACGTGAAAACAAAAGGTTCTGACCGGTGTTTATCTTTGGTCTTAAGGGTAGACACATGGTCGATTTAGTGCCTCTTTTCTCTTCTGGAGGGTCTGAAGGGATTAAGGTTAAGTACAAAAAAACATGAGATATTATTCATCTCATTGAAAGTTAAAAGAACTGACATCTACCAAAAAAAAGGCTTTGTAACTGTGACTGCACACCGACAGATGGGAGGTCAGGAATGAGCCGGTGTTGGTAGCATGTTGTTATTTCACATCTCTTAGAGATCAGCTTTAAATCCTGTATAGTGTCCGGGTGAAATGCAGGACTGGTTGAATTTAATCTGAGCCGTGATTCTCTGATTCCGCACAGTCCGGCCACCAACAGCATCAATTGAGACTGCGTGAGGAGAACCGTGAGACTGATTAGGAAACCAAAACAATGGTGCATAAAAAACTCTTTGACTTCTTTCACTCTTGAAAAAAAACGAATTAAGACATATTACAAAAAAAAAGATCCATATGATAGACAGACAGACTGACGTTGATAGATAGATAGACAGACAGACAGATAGATGGATGATAGATAAGACAGACAGACGATGATAAATAGACAGACAGACAGACAGACAGACGATAGATAGATAGATAGATAGATAGATAGATAGATAGATAGATAGATAGATAGATAGATAGATAGATAGATAGATAGATAGATAGATAGATAGATAGATAGATAGATAGATAGATAGATAGATAGATAGATAGATAGATAGATAGATAGATAGATAGATAGACAGACAGATGATAGATAGACACAGATAGATAGACAGACTGACGATGATAGATAGATAGACAGATGATAGATAGACAGACAGACTAACGATGATCGATAGATAGATAGACAGACAGACAGATGATAGATAGACAGACAGACAGATGATAGATAGATAGATAGATAGATAGACAAACAGATGATAGATAGACAGACAGACAGATGATAGATAGACAGATAGACAGATAGATAGACAGACAGATGATAGATAGACAGACAGACAGACAGATATACATTTTCATTGATCTTTTGACTTATAAGAGGTCTTTGCATCATTAAAACATCCTGCAAAGTGCACGATAAATAGTTATCGTCTCCCAAAAGAAAGAGTCGACTCTGAACCGCCTATACGAGTCTTTTGTAATTCAAATCTCACACTAGAAAACTAGAAAAGACTATTGCGTAATGCCTGCCTATGTTGTACGTTGTCCGCCAAACAACTTGACCAGCCTTCAAACGCCATTTTACTGACGACAGCTTCTCAAATCTCGGAGTTCAATGCGGATTTCGCAAAACGCTTGCTCGTGAAAGACGGGTCAGTCCTGGTTTATTTGGACCAGCTTGCTTCTCAGAATCACAACCTGTAAGTATGAATAATTAATGATGTATATATTTTCTATCGGGTGTTCAAATTACGTACTTATGTGATTTATATTGTGTAATTTTCCAGCTAACTCACTGATATACTACTCTTTGTGCTGCAGTATTGCCTAAAACTGTGTCTATTAATGTAGATTGTCTGTCGTTCTTACTACTTGAGTAAAGATAAAGGAGGGCGCAAGATTTCAGTCATGATCAGTCATTCACATTAGTCCTGGGCTAACGTATGTGCCGTTATTGATACAGTTCCCGCATGTGCGCTGCAATAAATCAGAAATATACAGATGGGTTTGTTAATGGACACACACTTGTTAATGCTGATGGTGAGGAATTACAGTTGAAACATCTCATAATGTACTTTAAAATGAGTAGCGTATCACTGAGAAACGTCCTGCTCAAGTCGTCCTCGCGTTGGAGGTTCGGGTTGAATAACTAGTTCTTCTAAAGTCCGGACTGACGCTCAGATATGGTAAAATCGACGTCATCGTTACTGTCTTCACAGTGTGTACCATCGCTGAGGAAAATCAAAGCTATCCCTTCTGGACTTATTCATTTGATGAGCAGCCATCTGTCCTATTATAAAGTTGATAATAAAGACTATGATTTCCTTATAAAGGGTAAAAATATATTGGATAAAAAATGCACTAACAAGGATATTAGACAAGTTTTTTATGAAAAAAGGAAAGTCATTCCAAGAGGGAAAATTTATTGGAATTCTGTTCTAAAGGAAGTTAATTGGAAAAAGACATGGCTGTTACCATACAAATTTTGTATTTCAAATAAAGTAAGAGAAATTCATTTAAAGATCTTACATAAAATATATCCAACTAATATTTTACTATCTAAGTTTATGGATATGGGAAAAGAATGCTCTTTTTGTAATAGTTTTGAAGAATCTTTAAGCCATATGTTTTTTGAGTGTCAAAATGTACAGAAATTTTGGAAAGACTGTTTTTACATTTTTTCTACCAAAACTGGGGTAATAATAACATTGAATGTGAAAGATATTATTTGTTATTATGAACACGAAGATAAAAATATTGACAATTTTGTCAATTTCATTATCCTAAACGGCAAATTCTTTATTCATAAATGTAGATTATCTAAATCTTCCCCTTTATGCAAGGTTTTCTACAACGAATTTATTCTGTTAATGAAGTCTCTTAAAGTTGTGAAAAATGTAAAAGGTACTGCTATTGTCACATACTTTGAATCTGTATTTGGCGTCTTGTGAATGTCTTTGTTATTATTATTATTTTCTTTTTTTTTATTTTATTTTCCTTTATCTTTGGAATGTTTGTATTTGGTGCCTGTTTTTGTATTGTTGTTTAATGGTTCTATAATAAAAAAAAAAAAAAAAAAAAAAAAAAAAAAAAAAAAAACCATCGCTGAGGAAGCCTCCAGAGCTGAAGTTCAGTTATGGTAATGGCCATTTCATTTCCGACGTGTGGAAAAAATCCATGTCATGACCCCTTTCATTCAAACAGCTTGAAATATTAAAAATGTATAGATTAATACATGCTACAAGTATTGCTGATATCTAATGAATTAACGATGACTTCCTAAATCTCGTTGTAAAAGTGTTACCAATGTTTTTAATAGCACTAAAATGTTAATACAGAACAAATTCAATTTACACTGAAAATTGTTCTGCTTGTGTTGTATGAATGGCTCTGCTCCAAATCCCAGTGAGCAAGGGAGCTCACACATGATTCAAAAGAAATCATAGTTTCTTAGTGTTCGCTTGTTGCTAGGAAAATGATATGCTACTCATAAAGCATAGAAATAAGCAGCACACAATTAGTCAACTTTCATACTGAATGAAATACAATTTAATTTCTCTTCGTTTGCCGTCTTGGATGGATTTTTTTCCAGGGTTTGTTGCATTATGGGATTAGCTTCTCTGCGGAGGAAACATGCAGTGCTAGAATTTGGCCAAAGTAAGCAATTTTAGATGGCAGTATAATTATGCTACCTACTTTTTTGGAACAAACTTTATATTTGCAGCAGTGTTGGAACGGAGAAATTGTTTCCAGAACAACTAAAAGTCTGGCTCATTTCATAAGCAAGCGCAACAGCAAAACCTCCCTGAGTTTTTAA
The DNA here is from genome assembly GCF_949357685.1 of Gobio gobio. Classification (NCBI taxonomy): domain Eukaryota; kingdom Metazoa; phylum Chordata; class Actinopteri; order Cypriniformes; family Gobionidae; genus Gobio; species Gobio gobio. Next base: position 53,815,901 of record NC_137099.1, on the reverse strand, counting down.
TAACTTCAGACAGACAGCAGAGAGAGAAACAACATTCTCTCCTCCACCGAGTAAAGGGAACACGCATCGTGGCTGTGCAGACAGTTGCGAGAGCATCTGGCACCGATTGTCAGGAAGATCGCCCTGAGTAAGAGTCTCAATTCAACCCAGACGGAGGTTCTTCAGATCCTCCTTTGATGGACTAAGTGCCTGATGTTGAAACTTCCACAGAGCGCAGCAGCTGACGAAGCAATGCAGAGCGTCAAGGTTAAAGACTTAGTTCAGCTAAGGTTGACTACCTTAGACTATTTTCTCTAACAATAGGTTTACATGCATCCAAGGTCAAAAACACTTTAATATACATTGCAGCACAACCTCTTTTCTCACAGCATATGAAAAGGATCTGATAAAGGATCTGGTCTCTCTTATCTCACTCTGATTGGTCAGACGGCCCAGTCCTTTGCCACCGAAAGCACCAACAGAACTGGACCACGGAGCAATGGAAGAAGGTGGCCTGGTCTAATAAATCACGTTTTCTCTTACATCATGATGGCCGGGTGTGTGTGCGTGGCTTACCTGGGGAACACATGGCACCAGGTGCACTATGGGAAGAAGGCAAGCCGGTGGAGGCAGTGATGCTTTGGGCAATGTTCTGCTGGGAAACCTTGGGTCCTGCCATCCATGTGGATGTTACTTTGACACGTACCACCTACCTAAGCATTGTTGCAGACCATGAGCACCCTTTCATGGAAACGGTATTCCCTGCTGGCTGTGGCTCTTTCAGCAGATAATGCTCCTGACACAAAGCACAAATTGTTTAAGGAGCAGAACAACGAGTTTGAGGTGTTGACTTGGCCTCCAAATTCCCCAGATCCCAATCCAATCGAGCATCTGTGGGATGTGCTGAACAAACAAGTCCAATCCATGGAGGTCCCACCTCGCAACTTATAGGACTTAAAGGATCTGCTGCTAACCTCTTGGTGGCAGATACGACAGCACACCTCCAGGGGTCTAGTGGAGTCCATGCCTCGACGGGTCAGGGCTGTTTTGGCAGCAAAAGGGGGACCAACACAATATTAGGATATTATTATTATTAGGTCATAATGTTATGCCTGATCGGTGTGTGTGCGCACATACACACGTATATGTCCATTCTGTTCTGCTGTTGTTGAAATTTTTCAGAAAAGCTGGTTTTAATCAGGAAATAAGCCCTGATCCAAGCACTAGGTTTTGTGATACACTCCAAGTTGCGACCTCACAGTTGGAGACTCTTCATAATTGTCAAGTAATTTCACATGTGCCAATCAATCATGAGTCAACTCTCCCATGTGGCCCGCAGTCCTTCCAAATCAATCACGAGCTTCAATCTCAGTGGTGTTTCTTTATCTGAAATAATAGAAAAAATGCTTCCCATCAACAGCCAATTGCGACAATGAACTTATATTCAAAATATTCCAAATCCCCACAGATTCTAATGCTTTGTGTGATGTTTAAAGCTTGACTAAGCACTCGTAATCTACTTAGATCAACAGTTCCTCTTCCGGATGCTCAGATGCTAGTTTATATGCGAACGGTTTTGGACACTTAAAATCAGAGTGACCTGGAAAAGAAATTCCTGTTGAAACCCTTCTCCGGTCTTCGGGGTCTTTTCTGACCCCAAAGGCGTTTGCTTAAATTAAAAAATATTTTCCCTTCGTCCAAATGGCATGAGACTTTGTACGGTTGTAAACACTCTCTAGATCTACAAATGAAAAAAAAAATTGGATTGATATCTGTTTTTATGTTCGTGTGACAAAAAAAGTCACACTCAACCCCGCTTAGAAAATGGACAAAATTCATCCTCAAAAACAGAAACAACACAGAACACGCATACAGAAATGAAGTGGCACAGAAATGAAGTGGCACACTTCCAACAATGCAAAATGATCATGCTCTCTCACACACACACACACACACACACACACACACACAGGAATACATTTGTTATTGCTTGTTATTGCTGTTCAGTTCATTGCATTTTGATGTTCATGTTGTGTATTTTTTACTCAATATGTAATACAACTGTTAATTTCTGTATTTTTTTGTTCTGTTACAGTTAGTAACTAAAGTAGAGAATACATTTGTAGATTTATAAGAAAATCAGATGTTTGAAATAAATGATAAACTCCAAAGACTCCAACTTTTCTCTCGTTCAGGTTTGATTCTAATCATAATGTAACATCATTGAAAAAAAAAACAATTTTCAGTACAAAAAAAATGCTAAACTTGACAAAATTAATTAATTTTAATTGTTATAATTGTGATTTCATAACATTTAGATATGAAGCCAACGGAAAAATACTTGTGAAAAGATGTCTTTCAGTCACATTGTAGAGCTCTTTTTAATTTTATTTTAAAACTGTATTTTCCAAAAGATGGGCAAAAATCTTACACTAAACCATGTCAAATTATCAATGTTATCCCCACGAGTGAGAGTTAGAAATGTGGGTCTTTTATAAAGTGAATTTTACACTTTTTTGTGTGAAAATCCATTAAAAAATATATTTAATTTATTTATATAAATTTAAAACTTTCTATAAATACTCCAAAAACTGCACAGATGTTGAGTAAAAACATTAATAAACAGAGTAAAATTACATTTGTTCTAAAAAACAAAACAAAACAATTGTTTTGTTACCAAATGACATTTTGTTGCCTGGGGTCTGTGGCGACCCCAAAGACCCTGAGTGTAATTCCCAAATGAAGAGTGTACAAGGGTTAAGACTTGTTTGTTCTCAACTCCATTTAGTCATTTGTAGTTGCTCAGTCACAGAAACTAACTTTTTGAAAATTGCAGCCCATAGGGTTTTGGCTAGAATTAGAAATTAAATACAGAAGTAATTCACGGTGATGTCTCTGCTTTCAGAGGCTGTGTTCAAAAACCATTTGAGCTGCCTATCTAGACAGCATTTTAAAGGTATCAAACGCGTCATTCTGATGTGAATGTTGTTCTAAAAGGTAGGCTGCCTTCTGATACCCCTTTTCCACCAAGGCAGTGCTGGTTCGGAGCCAGAGCCTAGTTTCAAATCGGTTCTTTGTCTTTCAACACCCAAAACCATTTTTGAAATAGCAGGTAAGCGATCTAATAGCTGCTCGATTGTAATCTCAGTCTATACAAATGATGGCGAGCGGCACAAATGCGTTGTATTCGCAGAGTTTTGATGCCGATGTAGGATCGCACAGCCATGTGCATCAATAGTAACGCTGTTGATGGAAGGCTTGTTCGAGACGCATGTGCATTGTGCAGACATCAAAGTACAGCGAGAGCATACGACTCCTTATGATTTTGAATCGCTCTTGCTGTGTTTTGATATCATGGTCTGATCGGTCTGATGCATCTCGAACAAGTCTGGTGTGTTTGTGTTTTCCACTGCCTTGCTAGCGCTGCTGAGAAAGATGAGACGTATACAGTGACCTGGCTCTGTGGTGGCTCTCTAGCCCATGGAAAGGTGAACCGGTTCTTAGAAGGCTCGTCAGTCGAACCGGCACTAGTACTGGCTCTGAACTTGCACCTGGTTCGTGCTGGTGGAAAAGGGGTATTAGGTACTTTCTTTTGGCAAAATTTTAAAGCTGCATCAGACAAGACAATGCTTATTCAATACCAAAAACTATAAATAGCAGTCTTATCCTGTGCTCTTAAAAGAGTGCTCTTTGTATGATGCATGGAGTTCCTCCCTAAGGGGTCATTTACAAAACACCATTTTCAACTAAGGCCCTGTCCCAGTTGGCACACTTCAAAGGCTGCCGCGTGCATTAAGTCCATGAGAACGTAGGATGTCCCATCTGTCATTTTAGGTGCTCGCGAACAGAAGGGTGCTTTGCGGTAAAAATGCGCCCTCGATGTGCACTTTTGCTGAGCCCACACAAGCTCCACAGCAGACGACTTCTTGACAGTCAAAGTGGCGTTGTGTTACGAAAGTGTGGACTCGCAGGAAGACCGCGAGTGTTTAGGGTGCCATTTGGGAGAGGACCTAAAAATAGAAACACAACTGCAAGACAATTTAACCCATTATAATCAGTCATGTTGTCTACACTGGATGTGGCACGACGCGACACATCCCCGACAGTAAACTGATGCCTCGTTCTATTTATGACGTACTGACATGAATAACAAATGCTTTGCAGCAATCGCTTTGTCGCGTCCAGTATAGATAACTTCTAGCTGTTGCGGAGCGTTGCGATATGACGCGTCAACGGTCGCGTTCGGTGTAGACATGGTGTTAGGGTCCCATTTCAAAGTCATCCTAGGTGTATATGACATTCTTCTTTCAGACGAATAAAATCGGAGTTATATGACAAAAGCCCAGGCTAATCCAAGCTTTAGAATTGGATTTAGAGTTGCTCTGCTTTTGAAGTCCATAAAAAGTGCATCTGCTCATCAAATAACTGCTCCACGCGGCTCCGGGGTGTTAATAAAGGCCTTCTGAAACAAATCGATGCGTTTGTGTAAGAAAAATATTCATCAAACTTTATCAAGAAAACTTCCGGCCGACCATTTCATAGAGACCTCAGTATCAGTATCAGTGATACTGGCCTTCATTCATAAAAAGACATTGCCATTATAACAGATATTTAAAATATTCTGTCTTGAAGTCGTTTCTACGTTAATTTGGAGAGTAACTGTGAAATTATTACAATATAAAAATATTAAAAACTCTGTTTTATTAGCGATTAAATCACAGAAAGAATTGTGATTAGTTTTCTTTGTATCGATTGACAGCACTAAATATATATATACAGTGAGGAAAATAAGTACTTGAACACCCTGCTATTTTGCAAGTTCTCCCACTTAGAAATCATGGAGGGGGCTGAAATTGTCATCGTAGGTGCATGTCCACTGTGAAAGACATAATCTAAAAAAAAATCCAGAAATCACAATGTATGATTTTTTAACTATTTATTTGTATGATACAGCTGCAAATATTATAAGTATAAGTATTTGAACACCTGAGAAAATCAATGTTAATATTTGGTTCAGTAGCCTTTGTTTGCAATTACAGAGGTCAAACGTTTCCTGTAGTTTTTCAGCAGGTTTGCACTGCAGGAGGGATTTTGGCCCACTCCTCCACACAGATCTTCTCTAGATCAGTCAGGTTTCTGGCCTGTCGCTGAGAAACACAGAGTTTGAGCTCCCTCCAAAGATTGTCTATTGGGTTTAGGTCTGGAGACTGGCTAGGCCACGCCAGAACCTTGATATGCTTCTTACAGAGCCACTCCTTGGTTATCCTGGCTGTGTGCTTCGGGTCATTGTCATGTTGGAAGACCCAGCCTCGACCCATCTTCAATGCTCTAACTGAGGGAAGGAGGTTGTTCCCCAAAATCTCGCAATACATGGCCCCGGTCATCCTCTCCTTAATACAGTGCAGTCGCCCTGTCCCATGTGCAGAAAAACAGCCCCAAAGCATGATGCTACCACCCCCATGCTTCACAGTAGGGATGGTGTTCTTGGGATGGTACTCATCATTCTTCTTCCTCCAAACACGTTTAGTGGATTTATGACCAAAAAGTTATATTTTGGTCTCATCTGACCACATGACTTTCTCCCATGACTCCTCTGGATTGTAAGGTGGAAAATAATCAAAGATATTTGAAATAGAACAAAATCATCTGCTTTGCTGTTTGTAGCCATCGTCGTGATCAAGATATTGAAATTGACTCAACCCCTTCCCCCTTAACGCCATCAGAGGGGCCAGTTGGAGTTTCTAAGAACAAAAGAATGACTGGCCGGCTGGCCAAAAGGTTTCGCACCTTTGATTCAATGGGGGAAGTTTTGTCTGATTGGTTACTTTCAAATGTCTCACGGTTTGGTCTGATTGGTCAGTTTTACAAGTGACATCAGGGAAGAGGATAAAAGAGGATTTCATCTGTAGCTCGCCCTCTTTTGATTCTCTGCTTTCTCTGGAGAGAGCTATTCTTTAGCTCTCTCTCTCTCCTTCTCTCTCTCTCTCTCTATCTCACAGGTAACATTCTAGGCAGAGGCCTACAGAGCATAATTAATGGTTTATGTTTACATCTATTTGAAACTATTTAGAGTGTAACCATAACTAGAATTTGTGTTTCCTTTTAGAAGAGATTTATGTCTATGATGTAATTGACATTTTACATTTACTTGATTGTTAATAAATTGTTACATTTTGATCCTTTCTGAATTAATCTGTAATTCAATCTCCAATGTGGAACGGTATAATTGTAACAAAGGGTTAAAACGGAACGATCAAATGTATGATTAACTATCAAATATAGATGACCAAACAACCGGTTGGGATTCTCTTCTAAATGCGACAACTATGATAAATGGAGTCGGATAAAGAATATTATAATCAAATCCATTCTTCCAGCTGAGACACTGAACGCGTGCGGCCTTCACCGCGGTTCGTTACCGATCCTTGGAGCGAATTCATGCGGTCCTCTGGATCATCCAAATGGTCATTGGCAAACTTAAGACGGGCCTGGACATGTGCTGGTTTAAGCAGGGGAACCTTCCGTGCCATGCATGATTTCAAACCATGACGTCTTAGTGTATTACCAACAGTAACCTTGAAAACGGTGGTCCCAGCTCTTTTCAGGTCATTGACCAGCTCCTCCCGTGTAGTTCTGGGCTGATTTCTCACCTTTCTTAGGATCATTGAGACCCCACGAGGTGAGATCTTGCATGGAGCCCCAGTCCGAGGGAGATTGACAGTCATGTTTAGCTTCTTCCATTTTCTAATGATCGCTCCAACAGTGGACCTTTTTTCACCAAGCTGCTTGGCAATTTCCCCGTAGCCCTTTCCAGCCTTGTGGAGGTGTACAATTTTGTCTCTAGTGTCTTTGGACAGCTCTTTGGTCTTGGCCATGTTAGTAGCTGGATTCTTACTGATTGTATGGGGTGGACAGGTGTCTTTATGCAGCTAACGACCTCAAACAGGTGCATCTAATTTAGGATAATAAATGGAGTGTAGGTGGACATTTTAAAGGCAGGCTAACAGGTCTTTGAGGGTCAGAATTCTAGCTGATAGACAGGTGTTCAAATACTTATTTGCAGCTGTATCATACAAATAAATAGTTAAAAAATTATACATTGTGATTTCTGGATTTTTTTTAGATTATGTCTCTCACAGTGGACATGCACCTACGATGACAATTTCAGACCCCTCCATGATTTCTAAGTGAGAGAACTTGCAAAATAGCAGGGTGTTCAAATACTTATTTTCCTCATATATTTGTATAATTGTAGCAATTAAAAAGCATTTTAAAAATTGTGTTACTGAACTGTTTTACTCATTCAATAAAAGACACGGCAGTAGAAATAAACAGCCAGTCGGTAAAAATAAAAGCTCACATAACTATAATTAACTGAATTCATACAATCAACAAAAAGAGACTTACAAAGTAGCAGCCTTCATATAAACACTCACAGACAGGATAAGACATAAAAGAAAGTAAAAACAAAAAACAAACAAAAAAAGTTGGCTCTGAAAAAACAAAAAACAGATTGCAGCTCATAAAAAAGCTCATTAAAATGATTCTTTATAATGTGAAAAAAGGTAATGAAGGTAATCTAAAACTGAATAAAATGCCTCCATGGACAGGGAGATTCTGTCAAACCCAGTGTCAGATGTTTCATAGTCTTTGTGAGATCAGTGTGAAGAAGCGGTGTTCGTGTAATCTACCCCAAACGAGTCACTTCTTCTTCCTGAGGAACGCTTTTGCCTCTTTCTGCAGCCGTTTAAAGTCCTCTCCTTTTCCACTGTCGTCCGATTCGGGCAGGTAATCCGAGTCTTCATCCACCTCTTCCTCCTCACTCTCGTCATTAATGAAACTGTTTTCGTAGTGATCTTCATCCTCTTCATCAGCAGTGGTCTTGGCTGGGGAAGCAGAACAACATGAAATGTGGTTTGAATTACACATTTTGGAGGCGTTTACACCTGTATTTCGCACTGACCCATTGTGATCACCCAAGACAGTGTAAACAGGGCTTAAGAAGAAACATCTTGCACAGCTGCGCGGTTGCACGCTTCATTTTTGAAGTACTTTCAGAGAACGATAATGTGCGGGCATCTGGGGTTCTGAAACTGGTTTTTGTGAGGCGTCCAGAAAAGCACTACGACGTTTTCTGGAGGAAAAATAAGCAAACCGTCTGCGTGACTTCATGAAGCGTTTAATGCCAATCACTTATCAGTGACGGCTAATAATGAAACAACAGCATAAATACTAGGTAGATGTTTCTCCTAGTATTTATGCTGTTGTCCATATGTACGTTCTGTTCTTCCTCAGGGTTCACACAGCATGTTCTCAATTAGTTTAAGATCGGTTTAATTATGTTAAATGTTCAGCGGAGCCTCGGGTTACTCACCAAACGCTACGCTCATTCAGTCCCCGTGGACAATAGTTCAGAATTTGGCTTCAGTGAGACGCAGGGATTTGCGGGTGCTAAATATGCATGAGTGGAACAATGACATTCTGAGCTGAAGAATAAACAATATGAGTAAAGCGATCGCATCTCAGAGAAGAGAAACTGCACACAGCGGTCTATGAAAGTGCGATAAAACATACAGAGATGAGACGGCTAAACCTGAGTGATGACTGATGTGACCACCTAGCCATTTTAAACTAAATTACAGACACAGAAAAGCCCAAAACCCTTCAGATGAAGATTAAGATGTCAGAGAGCCTTCAACAGGACTCCACTTACATTATATAACAGGGATTTTACTGGGACAAACATACTGTTTTGTGGTTGATTATGTGATAGAGTTGATTGACTTTACATTATTTCAACCATTTCAACACTATTTTAATTGTTTAACTTAAATGATTAAATACATATCCTATATAGGACAGAAAGATGTGTTCTGCTTTTAAAAGAAGTCTGCATTTATTTGATCAAAAGTACAATAAAACAGTAATATTTTATTATATTAGTACAAAGTTTTCTATTTGAATATATTTTCAAATGTAATTTATTCCTGTGATGTCGCAGCTGAATTTTCAGCCTCATTACTCCAGTCTCCAGTGTCACATGATCCTATATTGTCGCTATCAGGCGGAAACCTCGTATAAAAACGCTACTTTTCAGGAAATGGAAAAACGTTGTATTAATTAATTATACACCCCGTCGTCGTTTTATATATGATCAGAAACTTGTCTTTTGTCATGGTCAGACATCTGTCATTATATTATGAACATTTGCCCAAAATCAAGATCAAATTAGGTTTTTGACCAGCAAACTTCTGAAAATTTCATTAGAATGGCCACATCTGAGAGAGTAAGTGCATCACTTTTCGTTTTCATCAACTTGCATGTTATAAAGTTTACTGTAGCAATGTGGGCGCTCAGTTTTTTTTGTTGTGTCATTTGATCAAAATCTCATGTCAATAAAGACGTAAGGCTTGTTTGAGATGCGCCTCGCCTCGCCTGATATTCAGCCGAGACTAGGCGGCTGCAGTGAGGGGAGGAGTGAAAAAAGTGCAGGCAAGCCGGACAGTTCTCTCTTCTCGTAGTGGATCAGACACCTGCGAGATCAAAGGCGGATATCGCGGGATTCACACTCGTTCGCTTTGTTGCTGATAAACTGGATGTAATTTACGTTCTGTTACTTTTATATGAAAATAAATATTAGGAACAAGACAAAGTTGTTATTTATTTCCATTAGAAAGACGTGTTTATCAATAATTTTTACTTTAATTAGGCCTACATACATGTTTTTATATATATATTTTGTTATAAATATGACAACAATCACATAACCCACAGAGAGATCGCCTTTGTTAGAGAGTTTGGGAATATTCACACATAAAAACATGATATCAGAGTTTTAAAATAAAAAAATAACCATACATCACGGTTGTTTAAACCAATAGCATTAAGCTGTGTCGTCAGCAAGTCGTTTCCCATCATGCTTTTGCTCCGCGCAGTCGGTGGAGAGCAGCTGCGCTCGACTGCAGAATCCGACACATCCGCCTTTCGCTCGCGAGAGTTTTTTGACATACGTCGGCATGACATCAGAGCAAGGCGGACCGCCCTCGGACACTTTTCTAACCGGCATGCATCTCGCGCTGATCACCGGTGATCGGTTCTGCGCAGATTTCGCTCATCTCAAACAAGCCTGTAGTCTCAGCCTCAGACATCACGCCCACGGACCCAACCCTCTACAATGCGAGTAAATCACTCGCATATGCGAGTAAATCTTCACTCCGGGCGACTAAATAGAATCTATCATTAAAGTTCCCGTTCTTCGTGTTTTTTTGAAGCTTTGATTGTGTTTACAGTGTGCAATATAACATGTGTTCATGTTTCGCGTGTAAAAAAAACACAGTATTTTTCACACAATTTACTTATCTGTATACTGCTGTTTTCACTGTCCTAAAAACGGCTGGTGACTTCCTTGTGCTATGAAGTCCCTCCTTCAGAAATACGTAACGAGTTCTGATTGTGCAAGCGGTTCCTGTGCTGTGATTCGACCACAGCTTAGCGCACGTGAAAGCGGTTCCTGTGTTGTAATTTGACAGCAGCTTAGCACACGTTGGAAAGGTCACGCCTCTTAACGGAGAGATGTATGCGTTCAATAATCTCTACAGCGTCCCTGGGAAAGCCAAACAAAGGTGATTTGACTCCTGGATGAAAATAACAGCGTCTCGATGACATGGCGATAAAACACACTCAACGCAACAGTTCCTTTTCTCCACGCGACCGTCCGCTTCTCCACGTGGGACAGCAACAAGACCGCGCCCCCTTTTTCGCGTATTCTTTGTGGGCGGAGGTTGGTCTGTTCTACTGACGTAATTAAAGAAGGAAGTACCAGGATGTAGTCCAAGCCAGCCGTTCGCTGTAGGCTTTGAAAGGGAACTTCTGTTAAATAAAATATCTCGCTTGGCATTGAACTTTGAGCTTTATAATTTTACAGGTATTATTTATGCTCTAACAGCAACATTACACACTAACTAAAGTTTGAACAATGGAATCACGAAGAAGGGGACCTTTAATAAATTCTTAGATTTTACTCTCCAGTGTTAGAGGCTAAGTATAAGTTCAGCAAATATATATTTTCACTCGCTGAACACTCTGACTAAGCGCTTGAAAGTTTCGCTCTTTATCAAGCGATCTGTACCGTTTCAATTCGACTCAATGGATGCGAGCACATACTAGTATTTGACGTACTGTAAACTCTAGTGTGAAGTAGAGACTCGCCGTCGCATTGCTGAGAGCGCTAGCTGTGTGTCTCACACACACGCAGAGACAGAGAGTCTTACATACCACGCAGAAACGACGCGCTGCATGTAAACAATATACTTTGTTGCATTTTCCTGTCAAAATAACGGTATTCATTTTGAATCAGTTCGAGTGAATTATCAATGTGATTAATATTCTTGAACCCAGCAGCTCAACAACCCTTTGCATTGTTTGCCTACTATTATCTATTTTTTTACAGAAACACTGAATGACCAACAATATCTTAAAGCACCACCACCAGTCCTAACTTCAGTTCAGTTATGAATGACAAATACATTCATACACCGGGCTCCAGGCTGCGCCCAAATGGTCGCATGTTGCGACTAAAAATGTCATGTGCGACCAGTAAATTTGCCTGCTGTCTGTACTGAAGAAATTAAGAAAATACACTTACTATTTATAATTGATAGACGTTATATCTGGCAAATTCTATCTTTGCCAGCAGTTTCTATATGAGATATTAAACCATTTGTCCGTGATGCATTTTTGCTATTCGCAATCCAGAAGAGAGAGAGAGAGAGAGAGAGAGAGAGAGAGAGAGAGAAGAGAGAGAGAGAGAGAGAGAGAGAGAGAGAGAGAGAGAGAGAGAGAGAGAGAGAGAGAGAGAGAGAGAGAGAGAGAGAGAGAGAGAGAGAGAGAGAGAGAGAGAGAGAGAGAGAGAGAGAAAGACACCACAGTCATCTAAATGAGTGACAATGGCCAAGAGAACTACACAAAAGTTTAGTCTGCTTAAACTTTAGGGATGTGCTGTGATATTAATCTAATTTTATTTTCGATTTCGGTTTACAAGAATTATAAAAGATGATATGAGGTATAACTATTCCTATAGCCGTGTTCCGTCGAACTCATCCTTCCCGTCACAGCTGAGCTGACATTTCTCCCTAAAACCTAAACTTAACGTCAGGATCAGTGATTGTTGTAAACTGCAGTCTCTACTGTTGCTAAACTGCATGATGTTTGATAATAAAGAGCTATTAAATGCACAATAATCCGCGCAAGAGACGCGGTTTCCAACTTCAAGGCGGCTTATGTGTGTGTGCTGCGAAAAATGACTGGATTGGAGAGTAGTTACTTTAACAGTTTATATTTTAAATGGGCGTAAATAGTTTGGAGAAATAGGAGAATATGATATTATTAGTTCTGCTTTCGGTCTTAAAGGGGCAGCGTCTAATAATCCTGCTGACCATTGAGCCATTAATTCAAATCGAACAAAAGGCAAATAGAAAATATTCACATCTCTTGAATTAATAAATTTAGCTTTTATAAGCATTAATCTATCAATTTATACAGTGAAAACTATGCAGTGTTATTTTACATTTCATTACTTAATTAGATTTCTTTGTAGGTTTGTTCTTTCTAAGAAATATTAATGTTAGCAGACCTTCCGAATGCCTTTACACTGGTCCATTTACAAATGTTTTATATTTTTGTTCAAACATTGCTGTTTCTTTTGCTATAGATATTTTACTTTTCAGATTATAAAGCCATGTTAATTATGTTCTTAATTATGTTTTTTTTTTTCATTAAAAAATATATATACAGTATAATAAAAAGAACCGATAAGAATACCATTAAAGTACCGGATCGATAAGCAGTATGGGTAAGAGTAGTAATACCGTTAAAACCTTAACGATACTCATCCCTATTAGTAATACAGTGGAAATTAGTAGATTTAGTTAGCATGTTGATTTACGGTCTGCGCCCCTACATTTTCTGGTTGTGCCCCTAAAATTTTCAGTTGGGGGCCACTGTGCTCCTAGTGAAAAAAGTTAGTCTGGAGCCCTGATACATGGTTACCAAGTGTATGTATGTGTGTTTGTGTATATACTGTATGTATATATGTATATCAGTATGGCGAGTAAACAGAAAAATGTACTAGCCAATGGCGACTCTATTGCCAAGGTCTGATGCATATGGCACACTTTACTGGAAACACTTCAGGAGTTTCGAAGTAGTCATCTGATTAGTTGAATTCTACAGGATGTCCAGGCCGATGAACGGGGCCATGTACTGTAAAATCTTGGACGAGAACCTCCTTCCCAGAACACTGAGGATAGTTACAATGACCCAAAACATACCGCCAAGGCAACAAAGGAGGAGCTCAAGAAGAAGCCTTAATCCTATAGAAAATATAAGATAGCTGAAACTTTGAGTTGCCAAGCGACAGCCAAGAAACCTTAATGATTTAGACCAAAATCCCTCCTGAGATGTGTGCAAACCTGGTGACCAACTACGAGAAACGTCTTACCTCTGTGCTTGCCAACAAGGGTTTCTCCACCAAGTACTAAGTCATGTTTTGGATTGAATACTTATTTCACGCACGTTTATAACCTTTATATAATGTGTTTTTTCTGGATATTCTGTCTCTATCCGTTAAAATAAACCTACCGTAAAAATGACAGACCCTTCATTTGTCATTTCTTTGCAAGTGGGCAAACCTACAAAAAAAGCAGGGGTTCAAATAATAATCTTCCCCACTGTGTCTGTTACTTTTATCATTTATATAATATCAACCAAGCGCTTGGTCATTTGAGATATTTGACTAGGGATTTATGTGTCTTATTCAAATGACTCGAATTGTTTCCACCACACAATTTATTCCTAATGAAAACATAAATGCAGGAAAAACTCCAGGAAACAGGCCAGAAGATGATCACGGTTCACACCTCTCACATCAACGCCGCGTCCTACAGTGGAATTTCACGCTGCTCAATCGGTCTATCAGTCCAAATTAGCCACAGGGAAAGGAGAGGAGACAGGGAAGAAAGACTGATGGCATTTTTTAGGACTTAGAAAGCGCAACTAATATTTTCCCTCTCCTTCTTAGATAAAAACAATTTATTTCACATTTGAAAAGCAATCATTTTGAGATTTAGCATGAGCAGTCCAAAAAAAAAAAAAACTCTTGGCACAAATGATTGAATTCTGGGGATTTTCTCATTAAATCCATTTCTCTATATTTGAATTGATTGCCAATCGTCAGTAAATACGACATTGTTCAGTTTGAAGTTTAATAGGAGGACAGATAGAAACCCTACTCTCAATTAGTGGAGTCTTCTAAGGTAAGCATCACTTTTATTGTTGTTATACTTAAGAGCTAGAGATCTGAACAAACCCTTCATCTTCCTCCAAGTACGTAACTTTTGGAGACAGTTCACATGCATTCACATTTAAAATACTCACGTGGTGATTTAGTGTGTTTGTACTCTTTCTTGTGAAGTGGATTCTTCCTGAAATATTGAGACAAGCACACAGAACAAACTTTAAACAAAATGCTAGAATTACACTTAATGCTTTATTAATGTCACAGATTTTTTGTAGCATTTGATGCAAGACACTAGAGGCAAATCCACTGCTTTTTCATGCCAATTTTGATATTTTGGGCTATTTTGCTTCCATAACATGAAAGAAGATTTCAATTACAATGCATATCTTTGAAGGCGTCTTCTTTAAGTATTTTTCTAGCCTCCACTTCAGCAGTACATATGCACACTGAACGTTTTTCAAAGTGAATTCCCATTAGAGCTGCAGGATTCTTGATAAATTGAGAATCATGATTTTTTTTTTCTTCAATTCAGATAAGACAACAAAACAAAATAATTTACTAGAGACTGCAGTCTATTTAAAAAAAATATTTAATTAATTTGAATTCTTTTCTTTAAGAATTGGTTGGAATGATTCAATGACTCACTCATAAAGACTTCACTTGTTTCATTAACTGATGGATCAGCGTTTCTGAATGAATCTCTTGAGTCACTGATTCAATGACTCAAACACTTGTTTCATTACTGGATGAATCAGTCACTCAAGAGATTCATTCAGAAACGCTGATTCAATGACTCATAAATATGTAACGCGTTTCATTATGAATCATCGTTTTTGAAATAATGTAACTGATACAATCTTTACTTAAAGCATCAAGTAACTTTAAAAAGCTGATTACTGTATTTTCATTACCATAGACATCAGTGTTTATATTGGAACTATAAACTTTTATCCCAGTACTTCTGTGAAAATCGGAATAACTGTAACACAGAAATAGTGATACTATGTGGTTGAAAAGACTTGTTTGTAAAGCCGTTTCATGACAACTGCTTTCTCTGGATCAGCGGCAGCACCAATGCAGATTTTAATGTTCCGTTCAGTTTAATAGACATAGCCGGCTCGTTTGTCATTTAAGATTGTGTGGGTGTTTGAATCAAGGTCGCAATCGTGCAGCTCTACATTCTGAACGTTTTTACAGGGGAGGGGGGATTTATATATAAAATGCCTGATTTATATTACATTTTATTCCTAAAAATATGATTTATGGAGTGATAAAAAGAAAGAACTGTAATATGTCAACAAAATTAGTGCATATTTATTTAGATAATGCTTCACTTGTATATTTGGGGAAAAAAAGTGTAATACATGCATCTTAAAGGGATAGTTCACCCAAAAATGAAACTTGTGTCATCATTTACTTAAAGGGGCACTTCACCGCTGGAAAGATGAATGTGTATTTAAACCGGGTCTATTATGTAGTAGAAATGTGAAATTATTTTTGAAGTTGGTGCCTTCTAGACTGAGAAAAGACAGGAAATTTATTTTTGTCTCTTGTGGATGAAAGACAACAACTCCCAGAATGCACTTGCTTCGCTGCCCTACAAGGCCACTCCCAAAGCCACGCCCACCGGTTACATCTCTTGCCCACCGCACCGTCGTTTAAATTTTTATAGTAATAAAATAATTTCGTTCAGTTAGAGAACAGACAGTACAATTAAAAACTGAACGTGTCTGCTCAATACAGTGTGAGCCGAACGAGAGTCGCCACACAAACGCAGCAGGAGTCAGATTTCATTCATCAGAGAGTGAGGAGCTGAATGACAAGATTATCGCGGAAAATTTGGTTTCAAAGCGAAATGCGCCTATTTAAGTGAGTTTGTCATTGTACCGTTTCATTCAAGGCTGCTTTGTCGTTCATTCGTTTACAGTGCATGTCCAGTCTGGCACGTTTTCAGTTCATGCCTATGGAAGCTTAACTTAGCGTGATCATTCGAATATGCTACCGGGTTTCTACTGATACAAAGCTTAATGCTAATCGCTGAAGTAACCCTTTTTTTCATACGATGGAAGTCACTGGGGACCAGACATTTTTTGGTTACCAACATACCAAAACATCATCTTTTGTGTTCAGCAGAAGGAAGAAATTCATACAGGTTTAGTACATCTTGAGGGTGAGTGAATGACAGAATTTTCATTTTAGGGTGAACTATCCCTTTAATGTCTCAGGATTTTATGGAAGTCACTTTTTGCATTTTAGTGTCAAGAAATGTTTTGAGTTTTAAAAGTTCGGAACAGTTTTCATAGTACACTGAACTCATCTCAAAAGATACAAAAACTTTATTAAACTTCTAACTAAAAAGCATTTAAAGGAAGTATGGTGGTGTGTCATTTTATATGTTGGTGTTTTTAAGCTCATTTAAGTTTATTATTTATTTGACAGGGACCATGTGCAAGTACATTAATCTTACAAAAGAAAAGATGCTTTACACCAGATTTAGCCACAGCTAATTTCCATCCGCAGTCCCTGGGCAGATAAAACAATAAAATATATACATCTAAACATCAATATATATAACTCACTATCTATTTACAACCTCATTTACATTTACACTTCAGCCTAAGCTAACCCTGTACATACTGTTTACAATCAACCTTTTAAAATTGCTACAGTCAATTCTTACTAAACATTAACATAATCAGTGCTGACATAGTTGGTTTTCTAATAATACCTTTTTAACATTTTGAGAGAAGTCCCTCAGGTCAGAGGTTAATTTTAGACTATCTGGAAGATTGTTCCATTCTTTAACAGCTTTGAATGAGAAGGCTGTCTGTGCAAAGGCAGAGCATCTTTTAGGTAATCTACAGTCATTTCGACTTGTGGACCTAGATGTCCTGGTAGTCTGTTCTGAGCAGAGCTGTACTCAGTGGTGGAGGTGCGTTATTATTAAGAATCTTAAAAATTAACCTAACATTTGAGTATACAATTAGATTTTCAAAATTTAATATATTTAACCGCCTAAAAATTTGGCAATGGTGATGTCTTAATGTTTTTTTTATCTAATACTTTTACAGCCTGATTATAAAGTGATTTTAATGGTTTTAATGTTATTTGACTTGATTGAGACCAACAGGAGATACAATAGTTAACATGAGAAATAATCACTGCATCCAGATATATTTTTGCTGCATCATAAGTGAGCATATTTCGAATATGTTTAAAAACTGAGATATTGTATTTTAAAATATTAGACAATTTTTTTATATGTTTTTTAAAACCGAATGTTGGTTCTAAAATGACCCTTAAGTATTTGAATTCATCTACTACTTTAATCTTTTTTCCTTTAACAAAAACAATTTGCTGTCACCTGTAGCAGTGGGTTCCGTACGGACACTCCGGCCTGTCATCATCTTCAGCGTCCTCTTCCTCATCCTCATCCTCCTCATCAAAGTCGCTGTCTCCGGGGTGACTGCACTCCTGGAAGTGGAGCGGGTTTTTCCTGGAGAGAGGAAAAGCACAACTGCTGAGTGAACGGCAATGCATGCTAGAACACAATAAGACAAATGAATTCAATCACGAGCATTCATGCAGCTTAATTACACTGACAGCTAATCTAGTTGGAAATTAAACGTTTCCCTTCATTTCAGATTGCCGTTATCATTCTGTGAACCTTCACAACAGGAATATTTCAAATAAACTGTCAACAGAACAGTTTACTATGCAGTTTCTTCACGACTGTTTGTGAAGAACATTTTGGGGGGAAATTAACCAAAAAAAGAAGAAAACCGAAACTGCATACAAATGCAAATGGTTTACAGATTGTTGTCACGCCTCACCCCTGCGTTTGAGGACAGCAACCTCCGGCTAAAATACAGATTTAGTGTTTTTATCTCTCAGCTTTTTGGTATTAAAAATAAACGTCAGCGAACTAGACAGGAAAACATATGCGTATGTCTTTTAAATACCGCGCAAACCATTTCAGTCGCAGATTTACGCATCTTAAACATCTCAGAGGAGCTTTTGCTCGTCTTAATCCTCATCTAGCATTTTATCTTGAGATATTATTAACTACATGAACTTATTTAGCATGTGCAGTGTTGATCTTCAAGGAATATTTCGAGTTATATCATGTATGGCATTATAGACGTCGAATGTCTAAACACTGGCTTTGTTTAAAAAGCAAAAGTTCAATGGAGGTTATTGAAGTACCTGTAGCAGGAGCTGCCGTAAGCACACGGCGTCCGTCGCTGTTTTTTCACCTTACTGGTGCTTGTTTTGCTCTCGGCCCCCATGATCTTTGACCTCTGCGAGGGTCCCTGGCTGACCTGAGAATCACTGGGGTCTTCTGCTTGTGTCTTTGAGTCTTCAGCTTGAGCTCCTCGTCTGACCTCGGCTCCTCTCGTCTCCCCATCATCACGCTCCATCAAGCCAGTGCTGTTCTCTCCGTCTGGGACTGGACTGACTCTACTGCTCTTGGGAGCTGCTGCATCCTCCTGTCAGGACATGCAGGCACACAGTAAGTACTTCCATTTCACTGCAACAACATTCAGGTATTAGCTATGTGATATAATTCATCTACATCTCTACCAGGTTTTATTACGGAGCCCTGCGCATGACATGCGGTCAAAAAAATGTCTCGTTTTAGTAAAATTGCACGTTTTAAGTCGTTCCCTCGTTTTAAATAATTGTGCATTATATAATAATGTATTCCATCATTTTACTAAATCATGCACATGATATAATATTTTGTTCCCTCCATTAATAAACCGTTTCCAAGTTGTACTAATTTGTTCCCTCATTTTGATTGAACTAAATAGTGGGAACAAATTATTTTATTGTGCGCACAATTTACATTAAACTGCCGCATTAGTAAATTGTGGGAACAAATTGTTTTTACATATTTTTTTCGCATGTCTTGTGCGTGGCTCTGTATTTTACAAATAAAATCTGGCAAAGATTTAAATTATATGAATTAATATTATTATTGTATCCAGAAATGTAATGTTTGGAATATGTATATTGTTTACAGTTTATACTATTATATATTAAATGTATGATATAATAATTAATAATTGTATACCTATATATGATAACATTGTCCATTTTATACAGTCAATTTTATACAATAACAGCAAATTATAAAAGTTGCAAGTAGTGAAATGTGATATTAATTTTAATAAATCGTGTGTTTCCATAAAGTATTCGCAAATTAAAAAATTGCAGTCTGTAAGTCATTTCAAATTATTATTATTATCATCATCATCAACAATTATTTTAATACAAATGTTATCATTATTATTATTTGTTGTTATATTTAATAAACAGTGTGCTTCCATCAAGTAATCAAAAAATTGCAGTATGCAGGTCATTCCGAACTATTAATATTATTGATGTTATTTTTGTTGTTATTTTTATTAATAATTATAATTTAATAAACAGTATGCTTCCATCAAGTAATCACAAATTAAAAAACTTTCAGTCTGTAAGTCATTTCAAATGATTATTATTACTCATATTATTAACAACAATTATTATTTTAATACATATTTGATCAACAACATCATCATTATTATTATTGTTTGTTGTTATTTTTAATAAACAGTGTGCTTCAATCAACTAATCAAATATTAAAGTTGCAGTATTCAGGGCATTCCAAACTATTAGTGATGTTATTGTTGTTGTTGTTATTAATAATAATAATTGAATAAACAGTACACTTTTACCAAGTAATCACAAATTAAAAACTTGCAGTCTGCAGGCCATTTCAAATGATTAAGAATAACAATGACCCTTTTTATACTAATATATGTAATGATAATACAGTAATATACTATAACGTATCCCACCGGAGACACCAGAGGCACCGACTCCTCTTCAGAGTCACTCTTCAGTCTTTTTGTTTTCCTTTTGGGCATCTCTTCCTCCCGCTCCTCTTCCTCAGATGACAGCGGGGCAGCTCGGGCTTTTTTGGGTCCAGTTGCCCGCTTTGGTGTAGCTACTCGTTTGGGTTTTGTAGGAGTCCCTCTCACTGCTGAGCTCCAAAAGGACATGAAAAAAGAACAATGTTAATGCTTGGACATGTTTATGCAACATTCATTGGTCACATCATAATCTAAGGCAAAAAAACAACAACCTGATAGTAATATAAAGAGTACAACTTTATTTTTCTCAAATCATGGTCTTCTGATGCAGCGATTACACACTGTACGATCTGTGGGACCACAAGAGAGTGAAAAGACCTCAGAGGGCTCCAGATGTGAGCCGTGGCACTGAGAAGGTCAGAGATGAGAGGTGACTTGGATGTTTTGCAGACAGAGAGAACAGTACAGCTAATGCATGCCTCATGAGTCAGTCTTTCCAAACATCCATCATCGATCACGGTAAGTGTGTGCAGAGGAAAGAAAGTTTCTGATGCAAATGCGTGTGTGTGTACTGAGCATGAAGACCGTTGCTCAACTCTTGCTTCAGTCCAAAATTACTGTTGCAGGTGCAAACAAGAGCTCAAGTCCTTTCACACGCTTAACATGCACACTAAAGCATCCATAACAGACAATTATAGCAGATGTTTTCAACTGGAGTCCTACAGACGGCCAAAGCTATGCTTTTAGATTAAGTGGGGGAAAAAAACTAGTTAAAAAGTTTGGGGTCAGTACGATTTTTCTTTTCTTTAAAGAAATTAATACTTTTATTCAGCAAAGGACGTATTAAATTTATCAAACGTGACAGTAAAGACGTATTCATATTTGTGTGTACTGAAAGAAATATCTGTATTGTGTATAGTTCACCCAAAATGAAGATTCAAGTTTACAAGTGTTAGTGTCAGTATTACTGCATTAAACTACTATATATAATGTTGAATATAATGGGGGAATATTTGTGGGTTCTGATAATGCCAAATGTCTTTTGTTACCAGTAAAAAGTGGCCTACATTATTTGAAATATATTTAATCAGTGACAGTATTTTCAGCTTCAGAAAAATTTATATTTTTATTCTAGTATCACCATTGTCCTGTTCATTGTGTTACCAGCACCAAGTGCAAGCTTATTAATTTCCACCCCCTATGTAATACCACATTTAGCATTTTAAATCAACAGTACATTTTTTGTTCACCTTTTACCATGGTTTGGAGTATCGCAATAATATGGTATGGTGAGTTCACTATCGTGATACACTATATTGCCAAAAGTATTGGGACACTCCTCTAAATCATTGAATTCCAGTATTTCAATCACTTCCATGGCCACAGGTGTATAAAATCAAGCACTAGGCATGCAGACGCTTCTACAAACATTAGTGAAAGAATGAGTCGCTCTCAGGAGCTCAGTAAACTCAAGAGTGGTACCGAAATAGGTTGCCACCTGTGCAATAAAGACCATTCGTGAAATTTCCTGTGGCCGAGCAGCTCATCCAAGCCTTACATAAACCAAGTGCAATGCAAAGCGTGGGATCCAGAGGGGTAAAGCACGCCGCCACTGGACTCTAGAGCAGAGGAGACGTGTTCTCTGGAGTGACCAATCACTGGCAATCTGATGAACGAGTCTGGGTTTGGCGGGTGCCAGGAGAACCGTACTTGCCTGACTGCATTGTGCCAAGTGTAAAGTTTGGTGGAGGGGGGGATTATGGTGTGGGGTTGGGTTTGGCCCCTTAGGTCCAGTGAAATTAACTCTTAATGCTTCAGCATACCAAGACATTTTGGACAATTTCATGCCCCCAACAGTTTGGGGACGGCCCCTTCCTGTTCCAACATGACTGCACACCAGTGCACAAAGCAAGGTCCATAAAGACATGAATGAGCGAGTTTGGTGTCAAGTCCTGACCTCAACCCGATAGAACACCTTTGGGATGAATTAGAGCGGAGACTGAGAGCCAGGCCTTCTCGTCCAACATCAGTGCCTGACCCCACAAATGCGCTTCTAGAAGAATGGTCAGAATGCCCATAAACACACTTTGTGGAAAGTCTTCCCAGAAGAGTGGAAGCTGTTATAGCAGCAAAGGGTGAGCCAACTCCATATTAAACCCTACGGATTAAGAATGGGATGTCATTACAGTTCATGTGCATGTAAAGGCAGGCGTCCCACAACTTTTGGCAATATTCATGCGGACCATGTGACGTCAACTGTACTTTATCGCCGCCATTTTTGTGTCCGGTCACAGCTGCGCGACGTGTTTCAGCAGCCACAACTACCAGAGGAAGATCAGCGAAACACTCCCCGAAGGTTCACAACAAGGTTTCAATATGCCCGGGTCGTCAGAGTACTAGTCGTCAGAGTACCTTCGTACTACCACTGGTCCGTGGAGATTGCTTAATAGGTTGGTGTGGCTCTAAGGCTCCGCCTTCGTTCACTTGGACATTTTTTCTGCTTCATTTCTCCAATTCAGACGATCGAGGTCAGACATCCTCGAGTGAAAACATGAACACACTGGAGAGCTGCTTAATAGAAGAAAATGAAGTACTTCGGATGAAATGAGACACTGACACTGTTTTTCATGTTTAATACGGTAAAGCTGCTTGATTTTAAGTAATTTATATTGCATAAAGTGTTACATAAATAAATGCGACATGACTTTTCTAGAGTGTCAAATTGCAGAGCTTGTGCAAACATATCCACGTTGCTATGATCAGACACTTATGCTTTATTTTTTCTAAATTTTGCTGCGTGCTTTTGTTGTTATTGACTGGAAAGTTCATGTAACCGTCACTCTTAGCGGTGTGGGTGGTGTTGGATGAACAGTATATCGCTGCTCACATATTTTTTTTATCCCTAAGTGAAGAAAAACGAAAAAGGACTTTGCCATGAGTATATCAGGGCCTTAAAAGACACATTGAACGTTTTGCAGTGCCACGAGATCCAGGTGGAGTGCTGAATATGACAGGTTTTTTAGCTAATGAGGTGTTTATGAAGTCTGAGCTGCAGGATGAATCCGAGAAGCCCTGAGGATGAGGGAGACATCTGGGCTGAATCTGGACCCAGTCAGGCTGGTTTTGGAGTCACAGCACTATAACTGATTTGACAAGTGGAAAGTGACTAACTCTCTCTGCCTTTTCCAATTTATCCCTTAACGACTGGCTGAGTACATCACTGTGACGACTGGACACTTGACAAATGTGGGGCTTTATTCCGTCTGGGTGTGAATATGCCATATAGAGACAGTACCTTTGGCAGTTGATGGGCTTGTGGATGCTGAAGTCATCATCCAGGCTGGCAAGATACGCTTCTTCTGCGGCCGATCAGACTCGTCGTGTTGGCTCTTTGTGGGCACCTTGAAAACACAAAATAGATTAGAATTAGATGAGAAAACTATAGGACTACAGTCAAGTAGGGTATAGAAGAGCATCTGAAAATATAGAAAAATATAAAACAGTAAGGTACAGAATAGATAAGAATTTAGGAGTACAGAAGAGTAGGGCATAGATTTATATGCATCAACAAAGAGAGGTATAGAAGAGAGAAATTACAGAACTACAGTACAGTATGGTATAGTATGCAAGATAAAGAATTAATATGTATAGAAGAGACTGGTATTAAACACTTATATCATTTCTGAGGGGAAACAACACAGCAAACAGAGAGCACATGATGTGACAGGAAAATAATAGCAAAAGCAGCCGTAACAGCAGGGTGAGTCCTGCTGCTCCAGTCCTGGCAATAAAATATTTCCCTCTCGCAAAGAACTGTTAACTGGAAACAACATCAGGATAAACTATAATTATGCATGTGTGTCAATATGTTTAAATCTCCAAAACCCACATCTATAGCTACGGTAGTTTGGAGTCAGTCAGATTTTAATACTTAAATGTATCAAAAGTGACAGTAAAGACAGTTAAAATGTTACTAAAGATTGCAATTTAAAATAAATGCTGTTCTTTTGAACTTTCTATTCATTAAAGAATCCGGAAACAAATGTTTCAACAAAAATTTGAAGCAGCACAACTGTTTTTAACATTGATAATAATCATACATGTTTCTTGAGCATCAAATCATCATCATTTCTGAAGGATCATGTGACAGACCGAAATATCACAGGAATAAATTACATAGGAAACGGTTATTTTAAATTGTAACATTTCACAATATTATTGTTTTTACTGTATTTCTGATCCAATAAATGCAGCTTAGTTGAGCAGAAGAGACTTCTTTCAAAAGCATTCAAAAATCAGACACACCTCAAACCTTTGAATGGTAGTTTATATGCAGTATGCAAACACACACACACACACACACCTCGGTTAAAGTGCAAAGAGTGTGTGATGAAGCTCCTTTATCTCCTGTGAGTGTGGAGCTCGTGGGCGTGCAGCTGTTGGCTTCAAGTGTGGCAGCGTCTTCAGGGAGCTCGGCCGTTCCAGTCAAACACTTCTCCACCTCCATCTCCTCCTCAAACGCCTGACTGTTTCTGTGAGGAACAGCAGTGGAAAATCTTAAAGAGGCCCTATTGTGCCCTTTTACAAAGTCTTGGTTTTGGGCTCTGCTAGAATAGGTTTTCATGCTTGAACGTTCAAAAAACACATTATTTTTTCTCATATTTAACAATGTTGCAGTACCTCTTTTCCCAGTCTGTCAGTAACACTCTGTTAAGTCCCCTCCTTCTGAAAAATCGCAATGTGCTCTGAATTGGTCAGCTGGACCAGTGTGTTGTGATTGGTCAACCACTTTGAGCGTGTGAATTTCAACACACTAATGACTCAAACAGACCTCTCCCCTTCATTTGCATATGGCTTGGGCGGGAATTATTTAAATGAGGAATATTGTGACGTGTTCGTTCCTGGAAGAAAACTCTACAATGGAGGCGTTTCAGGGAGTTCAGAAACAGTGACACTGATATAGAGAATAACTCCCTTTGGACAGACTTTGTGATTTGTAACTTTACAGACCTTTTTCATGCTCAAATAGCAACATTACACACTAAAGAAAGTTGAAAACGTAAAAAAGCATAATAGGTCCTCTTTAATGCCTGCAATTTTTATACACTATACGACACGGATCTAATAAGTGTGGGTATGACATGCATTTTGACTGTATGATGATGACACCTATTGAATTGTAGGCTACGCCGCAAGTTAGTATAGAAGAATAAAACGTCATCAGCATCCGCTAGTGGTAGACAAATAGAGCGAGATGAATCGCACTGTGCAATTGTGGTTTTTATGTGCGCTGAAAAAAAGAGGAGGAAGATAAAGAGGAGAATATGGATGAGGTCATGGCAAGGGAAAAGAGGCCAACTTTGCATGCCAGTTTTGCAAATGGAGCTTGAGGTAAGGAGTTTTAAATTCTAGCGCCAGGTCGCGTTGATCAATACGCCATTTCAGGCTGGATTTTTATTGGCTAGTCAATAGACGCAGCGAGATGATCATGATAAATTTCTGACACTTACAGAAAATTATCACTATCTTAAGGCTATCTTTTGACAACAGCCGTCTTTGAATCTCTCTCACTGAATGACGTAGGACCACCGTTTAGGAACCACGACCACAGAAATCGCAATATTTTGTCTGGGAAAGCCCAAAATCGTACAATGTCAGGGCTCGACATTAAGCTTGTTCACGTGCTTGTCCTTCGGACAAGTAAATCTGTCATTCACTTGTCGGAGTAAAAAAATGTGCCTGTCCGGAAAAAAAATTGTTTTGTGTGTTGTAAATAAAATGTATTCTGAAGCAATATTCTCACCAGTGTTCAATCAGCTTTGACATATTTAAATCTGCATATTTGTGATATTTTTACCTTTTATAAAGGGCATTTTTCCCCTAATCTTATTAAATATAGGCTATGCTTCAGCTTTCCTTTTATATTCTTAAATTTGATCAATAAATTAAATTAGAAGATGACACTGGCTGTTACCAATCAAATTAAATAATTTACACTGAAAAATTACAACAGCATTAAATAATGTTATGAGGTTGTTTTAAATATTTTTTGAATATACAAATAAGAAAAGTTGGAAAGAATGTTTAAACAACAACTAAAACGCCAGTAGGTGGCGGCAGGTGAACGTCTGAATGAGTGAGTCATTGAGTCGATTCGTTCAAACGGCTGATTCGTTCAGGAATGAGGCATGCTGCGTCCCAATTCGCATACTATCCGTACTAAATAGTATTCGAAAAAAGAATTAGTATGTCCCAAATCGTAGTATGCTGAAAAGAGTATTCCAAAGATTCCCGGATGGTTTACTTTTTCCGGTCATAATTCAAAGTGCGGATCGACGCGCACTCTAACGGCTGATATTGCCCACAACCCATTGCGAGATGGACGAGGATTCGATTAGAACTACAAATGCGGATAAAAAGTGTTAAAAAACTACAAACATGACGGTTACGCGAGTCTGGCGGTTAAGTGGAGAGGATTAGATAAAGGGGTTTGAGTGAGCAATTATCAGTATTTAACCTGACGAAAAGATATTTCTTCAATGTTAACCACATAATATTTCACCTGCAGCAGCATTGTGAACTTTTGTAATGATACGTTTGACCATTAACTTTGCAAACACATGAGAGGAGTCTCTGCATTAAAGACCCACGAATGTCAGATCAACGTGCGACTACGCTTCTCTCCGATATGGTAAGAAATTAAATTGAAAGTGGGGGATTTGAACTGTGACGATGATTGACAGGGCAGTTTAAACGGTGACGGGACTCACGTAACAGAGTCCGTTAAAGATGACGAAGTAGTATGTCCCAAAGCTTGTCTACTTTTCTGCTACACACTAAAAAGTATGTACTTTTTCTTCACAAAAAGAGTACATACTTTTAGGACGTAGTATAAGTAGGCGAATTTGGACGCAGCAGCAGTCTTTATGAACAGGTCATTGAATCTTTGATTCAACCGATTCATTCAAACGCTGAATCATTCACTAACACGCTGTTGCGGTGACACATGACACGCATGCGTCTGCTGTGATCTTTGTTTGGAACTATTTTCGCTGCTGAAATAGAACAAAAACATATTGCACCGATGAAAAATAGCCTTTTGGCTAATTCTGGCTTTTTTTGCTCATGTTTGTTCATGTGTTTTTATGAAATTGCATTGTCCCCTTACAAATAAATTAATCTAATCTAATCTAAAATGTAAGTGACTTAATGTTAATAATTGTTTATTCAACTGTCATATATAATCAGTGTCATTTTCAGTCGTGATGTTATTCAGGAAAACAGCACTCTTGGTAATGTGACGTTGCAACTGTATCATATAAATATAAATAAACTCCACATTTCTACATTTTTATGGCAGTGTGTTAACTGAGTTTCTCTGTGTGAGCGGTGCACATTTGTTTCGATTTCTCCTCGAGAGGCTGCGCAATGTTATAGTTACCGTCAGTTCATTATACATTATATATTATTATCCACTATTGATCGCCACTAACACTAATGAATGCGGAATCATTCTTGCATTTTGGTGATTCCCTAGTTATTTTTTGGTAATGACGTTTTATCAGGATACTTGTCCGGTCGGGCAAGTAAAATTCTCTTTCACTTTCCCCTTCAAAAAAATCCACTTGTCCCGGACAAGCGTTAATGTCGAGCCCTGAATGTGTACCGGGGCGTAAGCCTCGAATAATCTTCAACAATGTATAGCACAAATCAAGACACAACAATTACGCCCTTTTGAGAAGACAATCAGGCTTAAAATCTGGCCTGTCTTTAAAACAATTCATCACTAACAAAAACAACAATCCCTCGTCAGCGTGAGCACGCCATAAGAAAAGACAGCCACCTAATAGTCTAATTTCACAGATGAAAGGCATGACTTTTAAATGCATGCAAATCAGCACATTCAGAATCAATTCGCAACAGCAGCACTTATCATTTGTGTTCTCAGCTGATCATCTGGGTGTAATTCATCTGTTTGAAGGTGTCCATTCAAGACCAGTGTGCCTGTCTGCTCTTTATAGAGAAAGACAATAAAAGTATCCTTTGATCTAAACTCAGCGGGTCACAGATCGGTAACACGTTCAACCAGACGCTGATTATCATGACCAGAGGAAATATGGAACGATGAGATAAATGACTGGCCTTAATAAAGGGCACTATTTTAAGATGACAAATAGCGATAGCACCAAGTTAATGAATGTGTTTGAATATTCATAAGGGAGAGAATATTCATAAGGATCCTTGATTGAATCTAAACCAATTTCAGTTCCATGTGACGAAATGTACAATATTCAACAATAAAACAACGTAGCTCTTCATTTTATCCATCAGGAATTCATTTAGTTCATAAACGTGAGTGTTTCAAACAGAATGAGGCCAGTCCTGAATGTATTAAAAAGGTAGATTGTGTCAATAATATATTAACCCTTTCTTTTACGGAGTGAAAATAAATAGAGAGGTTGTTGTGAACATGATGTTCTGTCAGATCATATTAGCTCTGTTGTTGTTGAATAATAAATGATTGGCTTTTAGTAAAAGGCTGAATCACCTGAGGGTTTGATCCTCTTCTTTGATGCGCACTCTGTAAACGTATTTCCCGGGCATGAGAGAGAAGATGTCGCCCTCCTTTAGGCAGTGCCACTGGTCCTTCTCCAGCGGCTGAGGGCTGGCCACAATGTTCGTCTGAATAAAACATGGGTTCAGGTGTATCTAGAGGACAGAAACCAGAGAAATGCAGGTTGATCGCATGCACATAATTATTTTTGCACAGGTCTTTATTAGAGATGCCCCGATGTATCAATGTAATCGATATTTATCAATTTACAACCATCGGCTATAGCATGAAAAAAGGCAGATATAACAAACCGATGGTTTATTAATTATCTGTGTGAAGGCACGGAGCTGTATAATGTGTGTTGCATAATCCAGCATTCTTCTCTAGGTAAAAACTACACAAAATATCTGTCCCAATCGGGCCAGTGCTCTAAGTGTATCCTTTGCATGTAGTTTTAAGTCAAGCACACATCCATAGCGTGCACCCGGAAAGCAGCGTCTCAAGACAGCGTGAAGCGTTCTCCTTCGCTTCTAATTCACACAAAATTACATCAAAATGGCCGTCTTGGTGAGTATCCTTGTAAACATAGTCGGTTATGTCTTAAAAGAGTGTAAACAGAGAAATAAAACGCTTGTGTAACAGTATATTGGACGCGTGCAGCTCTTAAAGCCTAATATTCTTAATCAAACTTAATCAAATCTTGACTAATTAACATTTGTACGTTTCATAAGGATTAATATGTAACTAGTTTATACAGTGAAGAATATGCAGTTATTTGACATTGGTTTACTTTATTTCTGTACCTGAAACTTTTAACCTACCTAAAAAAACATTTTTTTGTTTCATATGTTTTTATTCTGTTTATGTATTTATGTTGGCCTGCTGAATGTTAAATGGATCCAATCCATGTTCATTTGAAATTATTTGATGACGCAGCCATAAACTAGCTAGTATAACTTAATGCATGCGTTTTTAAACTTGGCTGAAAACATGATCAAAACACTGTCTATTTTAATGACAAAATATTAAACAAGAGAGCAAGTGACACATATCAATATCAGAATTGGCCAATAATTGTTTATTTAAATTGGTGCATCCCTAGTCTTTATCATACTATTCATAATTTTTTGCCATTTTGCGTTGTTATAGATTTGTCTCCTACATGAGTACAATAACTGATACACAGCATTGGCAACAATCTCTCTCAAAAAAAAAATCACATAATTGAGCTGATGTTATTTCAACATTATTTATATTATTATTATAGTATTTATTAATATTTTGAATTAGCTTTTTAGTTTTAAATTTTCATTTTAATAAAATACTTTTAGTAACTCAGTTATGTGCTTTTGTCGTTTTTTATATTTCTACTGCTTTATTGTTTTTGTTTTGTTTTTTATGTTTAAAATGTTCATCTAATATTTATACTATAGCCTTTTATTTCAGCCGTATTTTATTTCAATGAATGAAATTGACTATTTTGGTGACTCAATAAGGTTTAATTTGTTAACATGAACTAACAATAAGCAATACTTCTACAGCATTTATTAATCTTAGTCAAGTTAATCTCAGCATTTACTGATGCATTTTTAAGATCAAAAGTTGTGTCTGTTAACATTAGTTAATGCACTGAACTAACATTTTAATAACTAACATTAATAAAGGATAAATGCTGCAAAAATATATTACTCATGTGGGTTACACTTTATTTGAAGGTGCCCTTGTTACAGTGTAATTATACATTTATGTAAACTACTCACTATAGGGTTAGGTTTAGGGTTAGTTGCATGTAATTATGCATAATTTGTTGTTATTATTATAGTAAGTACATGTAACGTGTAACAAGGGAACTATAAAATAAAGTGTTACCAAAATTTTAATAGTTTTAGTTACAACAATAACAAAACTGAGCTGAGCTTATGCAGTAAGAAACATTTGTATACTTGCCTAGAGTGTGTTTAATGATTGAATTCAATTAGTTAAGATATAAATAATCTGAATATTCATGAGATGCATGCAATTTTGAAAACAAGGGCTTGTTAAAAGCTCAGAGTCAAAAGATCAATAGAGGTGAAAATGACCCACATGCAATCATTGTTGCTATGACAGCATGACTAGGAGGCTAAAATGACATGTAATTAAGAGAGAGAGCTGCTCAAGAGAACAAGAGCTCATATTCAAGAACTTTTGATGTCTTAGCATCAAAGGCGAGTGGCACTTTTGTTCGGCAGAAGAGTCTAAAATGACAAAACAACCATCACCTGCCCACATCAGCCAACTAATAAAAACCTACAGGCTTCAGACGCAGTTGACCATTTTGGTTCTCCAGGATACAGTGGTTCCTGGACACCCTCTTATCGTTCACCTGGTGGAGGAAAATAAAGACATGGTGAAACAGAAATATAATTCTTTGAAAAACAATAAAGTGTGTTTTAAAGGGACAGTTCACCCAAACATTTTAATTAGCCCATGATTTACTCACCCTCAAGCCATCCTAGGTGTATATGACTTTCTTCTTTCAGACGAATACAATCCGTTATATTAAAAAATGTCCTGGTTAATCCAAGCATTGGATAATGATAGTTTTATAATGGATGGATGCACTTTTTGGGCTTCAAATGTTGGCTGCCATTCACTGCCATTATAAAGCTTGGATTAGCCAGGACTTTTTTAATATAACTCTGATTGTATTCACCTGAAAGAAGAATGTCATATACACATAGGATGGCTTGAGGGTGAGTAAATCACCCTAATATTCATTTTTGGGTGAACTAACCCTTTAACTTAAAGCATCTGGTGATCTATGGTTCAAAAGTTTGGGGTCAATAAGATTTTCTTAAAGAAATTAAAAATTTTATTCAGTAAAGTGACAGTAAATAATTTTATGTTACAAAAACAATTATTTAAAAAAAAAACACAGTTTCAACAAAAATATGAAGCACAACTGTTTTCAACATTAATAATAATCATAAATGTTTCTTGAGCAGCAAATCATCCTATCAGAATGATTTCTGAAGGATCATGTGACACTGAAGACTGGAGTAATGATGCCGGAAATTCAGCTTTAATCACGAGAATACATTACATTTTAAAATATAGTCAAATAGAAAACAGTTATTTCAAAATGTACTTTTTTTTTTTACTATATATTTGATCAAATAAATGCAGCCTTGGTGAACATAGGTGACTTCTTTCACAAACATTTTAAAAATGATTCTGACCCCAAAATGTATTCTTATATGGAGAGAATCAGATGACACTTCTGATCATAAATGTCCAATGGCACCCGGCACTATCATAAACAGATTCATCATACACTGTAAAAAAAATTCAGGTCGCTAACTGAGAAATTTCTAGTGACTGATCACATCTAAATTTTTCAGTTGGTCAAGTTGAAATTCTGTGAACTGATGCAATTTAATTCACAGAAATTCAATTTGGCCAACTAAAAAAATTAGATGTGATCAGTCACTAGAAATTTTTCAATTAGAGACCTGATTTTTTTTTTTTACAGTGTACATGTAGCAGAGCACAATGACACACTTCACTCAGATCTGGATGATTTAAAGACCACATGATATGAAATGGCTCGTATAAGCTTTCTGTCTCGTCTTGTCATATTTCCTAATGAATAAAGAATACTTTTTTTTAAATGTGTGTAAATGCTAAAAGGTAATCAACTAGCTTATTGACAGCTAACACGCATTCAATAAAAGAGAAACATTTCAATTTTTTATATTAATAGATCTTCAAAATATAATATATGCTTTATAGCTGTTGTCAGGACTTCTGAAGTTTGTTAAAACAATGAAGAATGCAGTTCATGGATCACTCCATGAGATATAAAGTTATAAATATGGATATTTTCTAACAAAAATGCATCACTTCAGAATGCCTTTATTAGAGCCGTATGGATAACTTTTTTGGGCTTCAAAATCTCAGGCTCTATTCACTCCCATTGGAAAACTTGCCAGGATATTTTATAATATAACTCTGATTGTGTTTGACTGAAAGAAGAAAGCCATACACACCTAGGATGGCTTGAGAGTGAGTAAATCATGGGCTAATTTTAATTTTGGGGTGAAGTAACCCTTTAACCTCAAAAGCTTATATTTCTAACCCTCAGATATAAGAGTTTGGAGTGCCATCTTCAGGGCTTTGATTGCCATTGCTCCAAAATAAATGGCTTCATCATGCATTCAACTGAAAGTAACACATTTGTTTCGAGAGTAAAACAGCAACGAAAAAAATCAACAGGCCAAAATATTATATTCCAATACACATCAACTCACTGCACTTGATGCCAAAACATACAGCCTTCCCATAGACTCGGCTCTATGCTTATTGAGCTTTAAAACAGCATTTCTGTAAAAGCACACACACTAAAGGCACTAAAGTGTATTAATTATAACTTGATAATTTGCACAATGGCAAAAACCACAGAGCAAGGTTAAGATAGCATGTTGTCTCATACATGATCAAGACGTATAATTGAAAATAATCTGCACAGAAGTAATGGCTCACTTTACCCCCAGAAATGGTCCTCTCCCCAAGACGGTTTCTCCATTGGGAAGATCTATAGGACTGCCATCGTCCACCTGCTCCAGCTCAAAGCCTGGCATCTGTGCAGAAGAGGAGACAGAGATCTGTTAGGGCGAAAAATATAAGTAATAAAAAATAAAATGCATACAACTGCTATAAAGTACAGTAACGTTACAAACTCTCCCATTATTCGTTTAAAAATGACTTACTATTTAATTAGGTTGCGAAGACGAACTCGTTAGTGTTGTATGCAACTTTTCGCTGCTTCGTGTACGTGAACGTGCAAAATAAACTCTGTGTGTGTGTGTGTGTGTGTGTGTGTGTGTGTGTGTGTGTGTGTGTGTGTGTGTGTGTGTGTGTGTTGACTGACTATGAAGTGCAGTCAGAAATGAATAATAATGATTACTTTTCGTGCGCGAATAAACACTTCCGGGGAACCACCATTAGCATGCGCTGTAGAAACACCACGTCGCACCTATCCAAAGCTCTTGTCGACAAAGGTGCGCAAGTTTTTATAAATTATATTAAAAAAACCTATAATTCACATTTTTGCACTACAACAACAACGAAGAATCAAAATAACTCCACATTGGCGCTGAAGAAACGCGCATGCGCAGTAAGAACTGGGCGAGGTTTGTCTTGTGACGTGTCTGTCTGTCGTAAACAAACAGAGACGTTTAAATCCTCAGCTGTCAGCGAGACGCGACTCTCGGTATGAATCTTTACAAATAACACCTTTTTTTATTATAATTTTTTTTTTTATATCATCTTAAATATCACCTCATGCAGTTATATAGATGTGACCGTTCCGTGGTTGTTTTTAAAATGGTATGTAATGTTGTTTTAGCCATTGGTTAGCTAGCTAGATGTAACGTTACGTTATTGGTGCTGTCCGCTACGAACAGATACTGCGACCGTTCACTTACACGCACAATATAGCCTTCGTATTGCTTACCCAATAATGTTTGATTTGTAAGTCAGCGGTTTTGTCATGTAAATAACTGGGTTTTTGGAAACTGAAACTGTTTTAGGTCGTTGAGAGATGCAGCATGTCTGCAAAAGGAGCAAAAGCGCCACCTTCAGCCCAGATAGAGACTCGACCATGATCCCTGGTGGCCAGGATCCCTTTCAGCAGGACTTTGCAGAGACCCTGCCAACAGAGATGAGTGAGAGGATCTTCAGTGAGCTGGACGTCCGGAGTCTGTGCCGGGCCTCGCTCACCTGCAAACACTGGAACGGCATCATCGAGGGCAGCGATCACCTGTGGAGGAGCCACTGTCTTACGGTGCTGGCCGTTTGCCGGAGGGAGGGGAATGGGGACAGGCTTGATGGGTGTTCATGGAAGGTTTGTGTTATTGTTCTGCCTGAAAACATCTGCTTCATTGTGTACCTATACTAGGGTGACCATATTTTGATTACCGAAAACTAGGACACTCGGCCCGGCAATGAGATACTCAAATGATACTCGAAGTTTACTCAAAGATTCCTTATTAATTTCCAAGTATGCCCCCTCTGTATGGATAGAAAATTGTTATATTAGGGCTTGGACAGGACTTGAAAACAGGATGTTTGGTCACCCTAACCCAGGGGTTTTCAAACTTTATCATGGCAAGGCCCCCCAAATATGTTGAACCTTGTATGAGGGACCCCCGTCCTAAAATCCATCTATATATCCATCTACATACATGTACGAAAAAACAGAGATAAATAGTAAGTGTGACATTATAAATACAACATATTGTTTCCAAACTTAAATTGGCTATACTTATAAACTCGAAGAAGAAATGTTCTATTAAAACTTATTTTTATAAGCAACTTTCACAATAAATGTATGTAAGCAGCTTACGTACTGCGTTATGAATACCGCCTTACAACCCCAGTGAGCGAGATAAAGGACTATAGTGAGAAAAACTCACTAGAAAGATACAAAGCAAACATATACAATTCTGGAAAGTAGGTTTAGGTTAAGAAAGGAGAGAAATGTTTAGATGTAACATGAGATTTAACATTTATCATGAAACAGATAGAATGTTCGGTAGACTTTATCCAGTTTTGCTTTGTCTTTTTTTTCTCTAAAAATTTTCTGGGGACCCGTTAAAACCTTCTGGAGGACCCAGTTTGAAAACCCCTGCCCTAACCTACACCTCTGCTGTTTGTTTACCTTTCTTCTTTCTTCCGTCCCAGGTTACTCTTGTGCGTAACTACAGGAAAGGCTGTGTAAAGAGGAGGTGGCTGAAGGGCCGGTACAGTAGCATCCGCTCAGCCGACGATATCCCGCCCAACAGCATGTGCCCACTGGACGTGGAGACCTGGGGAGAGATACTAGAGGCAGAACTGGAGAGATAAGAGACTTTCGGGATCATGCCAACAGACTGAAATATATCAGATGCTGCGTTTAAAACGGAGCATTTTAACTGAAACACTTGCTGGATTATTTTATGGGATGATTTCTAATCAGTGTTGGAAAAAAACACATAGACTGAGGCGGTCAGAAGACATTATAATGTGGCTTTTGTAATGGAAAATGTTGTCTGTATTACTGAAATATGCTAGAGACTGTATGGGAAATGAGGTTTTCTAGCTGGGACAGAGAGAGAGAGATCATGTCTTTTTATAGATCAACAAAAGTGTGCAACAAAAAGTTTTGATTTTATAATCAGTGTTGCGGTCAGAATACATGATAATGTGGCTTTTGTTATGGAATATTGTTATTGTAGTTGTATTACTGATATTTCCTTGAGACTGTATGGGTTTTATCTAATGGAATCATTTTATCGCTTTGTGAGCTTTTCTGAACAAAACTGTGCACTTTTTTTAATTTTTTAATTTATTTGATTTTCAGAGTCACCGCCAAAAGTGTTCTGCCTTAAATCATGCAACTAATATTTTATAAAAGCTAATATATTATTGAAAATCATGTGTCTTTATGCTATACTTCTCTCCTCATCCCCGGTCTCCAGTTCTGTTTCTGCTGCTATCTGTCTGCATGTCTTTATAACCACATAGCCATTTAAAACAATATAGAAATATTGTCATGTTATGAAATGGTAAGCTGTTTTATTTTGAAATGGAGGTTTTGAAAGTAAATGAGTATGTTTTAAATAGTCTCGTCAGACTAATTCTAAAAAAAATGGTGCTATATGGCACTAAAAATGGTTCTTGGCTCGTAAGCATACACTCTAAAAAAAAAAAGGTTCTATATGGCACCAAAAATGGTTCTTGGCTCGTAATCATAGGGGAACCTTTTTTAGTGCTATATAGCACCAATTTTGGTGCTTCAGTGGTTCTTCATCGGTTCTTTGACTAAGGTGCTATATAGCACCTCTGAAGAACCGCTGAAGAACCACTGAAGCACCAAAATTGGTGCTATATAGCACTAAAAAAGGTTCCCCTATGATTACGAGCCTTTTTTTTAGAGTGTAGGGGAACCTTTTTAAGTGCTATATAGCACCAATCTTGGTGCTTCAGTGGTTCTTCAGCGGTTCTTCAGCGGTTCTTTGGCTGAGGTGCTATATAGCACCGCTATCATATACAGAACATGTTAAGATGGTGCTATACAGTGTTGCCATAGTTACTTTGAAAAAGTAATCTTATTACTGATTATTCCTTTAAAAAGTAACTTAGTTACTTCACAAATTACTTGATTTTAAAAGGAACCAAGTTAGATTACAAGTTACTTTATTAGTTACATTCAGCAGCTGCCGACAACACCCCTGCCGCCTCAACATAACACTCACTTTATTGGAAGTGCATTTTTAACAGTAACATCAACAATGTATCTCCTGACATTTTAAATTGAAATTAAAAAATATTCCCTGAAAAAAAAAAACATGTTTTAATAAGAAATGTAATAAAGACCGTCTTTCTTGACTTCACTTAACAAAAATACTCTCCCCGAGACGCAAGAAGAAAGCAAAAATATAGGCCTATATTTTTACTAAGGAAAATGATGAAAAAATAGTAACGCACAGTGACTTGGATAAATTACTTTAATCTGATTACTGGTTTGGAAATAGTAACGCGTTAGATTACTCGTTACTGGAAAAAGTAGTCAGATTAGAGTAACTGGCACAGATTACTGGCATCACTGGTGTTATATAGCACCAAAAGTGGTTCCCCTATGATTACGAGCCAAAAAACACTTTTAGTGCCATATATAGCACCATTTTTTTAGGGTGTATGGCTTTAACTGCTAATGAATTGCATTATGCCATCTCAAGCTAAATTAACATGTTTATTTATGAGTGAGAAATTTGTGATATATAACTAATTATGAATGTTAAATAAGAATAAGACTTGATTTCTCAAATTGCTGTATATGTCTATATGTCACTTTCTCTTTATTATATAATTTAAAATGACAGAAATGGCATTTAAAATGACATATCCATTCAAAATTCACAGATATGGTTTTATATCATTGTTGTTATTGCAAATCTGTTCTACAGAGACAAAAAAATGCATGCAATGCATATATTCCTCCAAAAACATAATTAACAGCCTATTTAAAAAAAAAAAAAATTATAGTTAATTTGGTTAATTATATTAATTTCATGTTAATATTTTTAAGCTCACCAAACACATAAAAGCAGCTTTGTGTGTGTGCGTGTGTGTACCTGGTATTTCCTAGATTATGGGGAACAAATGTCCCCACAAAGATAGTAATACCAGTAATTTTTGACCTTGTGGGGACATTTTTTGGCCCCCATGAGGGGAAACAGCTTAAAAAAAACAACTTAAAATTATACAAAATGAGGTTTTTTTGAAAATCTTAAAATGAAGAAAGTGTTGTGATGGGTAGGTTTAGGGGTAGGGTTAGTGTAAGGGAAGGGCATATTTGTACAGTATAAAAATCATGTCTATGGAAAGTCCCCATAAAACATGAAAACCTGTGTGTGTGTGTGTGTGTGTGTGTGTGTGTGTGTGTGTGTGTGTGTGTGTGTGTGTGTGTGTGTGTGTGTGTGTGTGTGTGTGTGTGTGTGTGTGTGTGTGTGTGTGTGTGTGTGTGTGTGTGTGTGTGTGTGTGTGTGTGTGTGTGTGTGTGTGTGTGTGTGTGTGTGTGTGTGTTTAGTGTAATATAATGTTGAGGACACAAATGGCACAGCATTAGTGTAGCACATGATTCTTCAGTTTCAGCACTTTGGACAGGGACTGTTTTAATCGCGAGAATAACGGAGATGGACACTAACACATTGGGATTAGGATCTAAATCTAATGCTTTATAAGCTTTTTACGATATCTATGACTCCTAGAATACAAATATAGAAAATATAAAAACAGTTTGTAGGGTTGCCTGCGTTTGTTTACCCAGCGCGCGCGCGAGAGAGAGAGAGAATAATGGGCACTGCACTGGTGTATTATAGGCCTACCTTATGCATAAACATAGATGAATGCTGCATGTCTGAATGGGTGTGATGGCTTGTGTAGACGTCACAGCATCTCTCAACAGCTTCCTGGGACCATCCGCCATCCCTTTAATGACGGGGAGCCCTGGAAACACATCGACCTCCGCCGTTATCTCGCGACCATGGCCGACGTTCCAGCGATAATAAACATCGCCATTTCATTGAAAATCCAACCTAACGACGGACCAGTGTTTTATAAAGTGGACGGGACGAGGTTCGGCCAGAGCAGGACAATCAAAATGCTAACAGGATCGAAATACAAAATCGAGGTGATCGTGAAACCGGGTAGCACGGAGGCCATGTAAGTCGGTTTAACGTGAATACGCGACTGAATTCATCGTGTAAAGCCTGTATTAGCTATGCATCTGATAGGCTATGTTGTTGCGTATAAATAGCCTAGCTCTTAGGAATCGATGTTTTGCCGTAATATTGTAACGATGTCGAAATATGCACCTGCGCCCCTGTAAGAAATGAAATAGCCTAGCCTATAGACTGCGTATGTGCATTAAATGAGATTCTTTATTTGGGAAATACGATATTTAGAAACGTCTAACTGAACCATGCGACAGTGCATTAGTCTTTAATGTTTTATCGACAGAAGGAATTTCAGATGTGTGCTAGATAGATAGCCTGACTCTTGTTTAAATGTGTTTTCAGCACAATGGGCATCGGTGGAAAGACCTTCCCGATGGAGCAGCAGTCCAAAGATGATGAGCAGATCGTCTACAATGGCACCTATGATACTGAGGGTGTGCCACACACCAAGAGCGGGGACAGACAACCTGTGCAGGTCTCCATAGAGGTAACAAAACCAGCAGAGAAGAATTATCAGCCTTTACTGCAATCATGTGGAATTGGTGGATGCTAAGTTGCTCAAACAGAGGATTAGGGATTTGAAGCTAAGTATTAAGACTTCAACTGAACTGGCGTGCATGATGCCTCCAGTCACTGAAGACATTTATTTGGTTGTTTATGATTTGCAGGTGAAAAAACAGGCAAGAAATCGTGCAAGAGAGTGACAGGGGTCTGTGGAAAAGTCTAGAAAAAAAACTGTACAAAAAATAATAATAATAATAATAATAATTAGATTAAAATAAACGAGTAAAGCAAATAAAAAATGTGACTAAAATAAAAAAATATATTAGTTAGTTATTCATCTATTAAATAAATTATATTAGATTAAAATAAATGAATACAAATTATTAATATAAATGAATAAAAAGTAGATTAAAATTAAATAAACAAGAAATAAATAATACATATAACAATACATTACTACATTGAGTAGAACAAAATGTATAATAATGTAACTGAAACTAATTTTAGTGTTTTTTGACAGATGCTGTATACATTTTCCCTCACAGGGATGATCATATTTGGGGGTCCGTGGGATCTAAAAGATTGAAAACCCCTCCCTTAAGGGTCAAGATATCACATTGGAGTGCATGGCCTCTTTTGACCTTTTGTCCATAACCACATAACAGCACCCTGGCATCCACAATCCTGACATTTACATTTACACACTTGGCAGACGTTTTTATCCAAAGTGACTTACATTGCATTTAAGCTGAAACTTTAGAGTTCATGCATATCATGGGAATTGAAGTCACGATCTTGGCGTTGCTAACATCATGCTCTACTGTTTGAGCTAAAGTGATTTTTTATAAGCAATCACCTCTTACACTTTCTTCAGAAAACAAACACATCTAGCTTAAAATAGGTGGATTTATTCAATAGTCTCTAAAATTCTAGGTCCTTTAATTTTGAAATCAGAATGTTAAGATTCATTAAAACATTTCAACACAACACTGATTATTATTTTCTACACTACACTTTCTGCAGTTGATGCTTAAAGGGATAGTTCACCCAAAAATCGAAAATTTGATGTTTTTCTGCTTACCCCCAAGGCATCCAAGATGTAGGTGTCTTCGTTTCTTCAGTAGAACACAAATGAAGATTTTTAACTCCAACCGTTGCTGTGTGTCACTCATATAATGCTTGTCAATGGGGTCGAATTCTATTAGAGTAAAAAAAACATGGACAGACAACTTCAAATGAAACCCCGCGGCTCGTGACGACACATCGATGTCTTAAAGACACAAAACGATCGGTTTCTGAGAGAAACCCAGCGGTATTTATGCAAATATATCACCTCATATCAGACGAACGCTTCAGCTCAGCAGACTGCCATCACTTCCCGTCAGTGAGGTCAAAATTCCGGCCAGGTCATAGATATGTATACATAGATTCCGCATTCGAGCGATCCACGCCATGATCCACGTAGGCACTAATGAGGAATCTATGTATATATCTATGACCCGGCTGCTATTTGACCTCACTCACGGGAAGTGATGGCAGTTTGGAGAGCTGAAGCGTTCGTCTGATATGAGGTGATATAATTGCATAAATACCGCTCGGTTTCTCTCAGAAACCGATCGTTTCGTGTCTTAAAGGGTTAGTTCACCCAAAAATGAAAATTCTGTCATTAATTACTTCCCCTCATGTCGTTGGACACCCGTAAGACCTCCGTTCATCTTCGGAACACAAATGAAGATATTTTAGTTGAAATCTGATGGCTGAGAAAGGCCTCCATTGGCTCAATGGCACTTTACACTCTCAAGACCCTTAAAAGGCACTAAAGACGTCGTTACAAAGTCCATCTCACTACAGTGGTTCTAAAATAACTTTATGAATCGGCGTCAATAGTTTTTGTGCGCAAAAAAACCCTAAATAACGACTTGCATAGTGATGACGACTTCAAAACACAGCATCATGAAACTTCGAAGCGTTATGAATCAGTGAGTCGAATGATGATTCGGATCGCGAGTCAAACTGCTGAAATTTGGCGATTCAAACCGCTGATTCGACTCACTGATTCATAACGCTTCAAAGCTTCATGAGGCCGTGTTTTGAAATCGTCATCACTATATAAGTCGTTATTTAGGGTTTTTTTGCGCACAAAAACTATACTCTCCGATTCATAAAGTTATTGTAGAACCACTGTAGTGAGATGGACTTTGTAACGACGTCTTTAGTGCCTTTTAAGGGTCTTGAGAGTGAACCGTGCCATTGTGTCAATGGAGGCCTTTCAGAGCCATCAGATTTCAACTAAAATATCTTCATTTCTGTTCCGAAGATGACATGAGGGTAAGTAATTAATGACAGAATTTTCATTTTTGGGTGAACTAACCCTTTAAGACATCGATGTGTCGTCACGAGCCGCAGGGTTTAATTTGAAATTGTCTGTCCATGTTTTTTTTACTCTAATAGAATTCGACCCCATTGACAAGCATTATATGAGTGACACACAGCAACGGTTGGAGTTAAAAATCTTCATTTGTGTTCTACTGAAGAAACAAAGACACCTACATCTTGGATGCCCTGGGGGTAAGCAGAAAAACATCAAATTTCCGTTTTTGGGTGAACTATCCCTTTAAGGATGCAAAGCCTATATTTTTGTTATTAACAATATACATTAATGGTAATCTCCAAAACATATAACAAACTTAAAAATAAATTCTATTTTATATATATATATTTTTCATTTTATTACACACTGCCCGGTCAAAAAAAAAAAGTTGCTGTTTGGATTTTAAATAGGAGACTGCATATGAGTCTATGATTGGATCAAAAATTTGATGCACCTCTTGATGGAATAATAAATGTTGTGATTAGGGCTGTCAAAAGATTAATCGCGATTAATCGCATCCAAAATAAAAGTTTGTGTTCACATAATATATGTGTGTGTACATGTTAATTATTATTTATATATAAATACACAAACATTCATGTATATATTTAAGAAATATTTGCATGTATATACTGTATATACATTTATATAATCTGTTTTATATATAAAAAATAATATTTTTTTCTTAAATATATACATGCTTGTGTGTGTATTTATATATAAATAATAATTAACAGAGTACACACACATATATTATGTAAAAACAAACTTTTATTTTGGATGCGATTAATCTTTTGACAGCCCTAGTTGTGATATTATTTCTATCAAGAGGTGCATCAGTTTTTGGTCAATATCTTGTATTGACAATGCAAGAGTCCAGCTCTCTGTAAAGTCTCCTCCAGCACATCCCAAAGCCTTTCAGTGAATTTAAAGGAACACTCCGACTTTTTGGGACTTTAGCTTATTCACTGTATAAGCTAAAGGAGCTCTGTCTGACGCTA
This sequence comes from Gobio gobio, assembly GCF_949357685.1. Taxonomy (NCBI): domain Eukaryota; kingdom Metazoa; phylum Chordata; class Actinopteri; order Cypriniformes; family Gobionidae; genus Gobio; species Gobio gobio. Next base: position 53,773,076 of record NC_137099.1, on the reverse strand, counting down.
CACACTCCATCAATGAGAGTTAGAAGAACAATTGCCAAACATATAACATGCTAGAAACATAAAAATCCCTGCAATAATGATCCAATCATAGACTCTTAAGCATTTGCCTGTTTAAACCAAACAGCGACTATTTTTCTTTTGGCCGGGCCGTGTATTTAATCTATATTAATTTGGAAGCAAATACATGGACAAGCAAGAAAAACCTGTAACACCTAACATAATAGCAATAAAAAATGTATAAACTGTGAGCTAAATCAATTTAGGATGCTACATGTACATATTAAGAGCATCGTGTGTAATTTTGCATTGTTATAGAGCGCATGAAGAGAGCTGAGCTGAACTATAAAATGTTCCTAACCTTCCATCTCCCTGTCGTCGCCAGTTCAAAGATGCCGGCATGTTTGAGACCGTGTGGCAAGTGAAATACTACAACTACTACAAGAGAGAACACTGCCAGTTCGGCAACAGCTTCAACTCCATCGAGTACGAGGCCAAGCCCAACGAGACCCGCAGCCTCATGTGGATAAACAAAGAGGTCTTCCTGTAAAACACGGCACAGAAGCAGCAGCAAACATGCACAATATGTCCTGTAACCATCATGGGGCCGCTGTGTGTGGGACGGATGACTCCAAGCTCCTCAGTGGACATTTAAGGCCGATCCATCAGGGTATCTGTTCACCAGTCAAGCAATGCTCCTTTTTGTTCTACCACTGGTCATGCATGATTTCCAGTTTCAGTTGTCTGTCGCTCTGGACTGAATTTCGCCTCATTTGCTGTATGTCTCAAGCCCGAGCTGGTGAAACTCTGAAAAAGATGAGGATTTTCAGCTCTCTCTTGGTCATTTGCACATCACATATCTGCTCTATTATGGTTACAAATACACTGAGACCATCTTTCCACCAGACTCAGATGAGAAGGCTCAGAAGGCCTGTATTTAACCCAGTCATTTGCTGTTAAAGAGACAGGCAATGCTTGCTCAAAAAGGTGCTCTATGAACGTACACAGGCTATACATGATACTCTATATTAGTGTGTATAATTATAAAAGTAAAGACCAGTCAGTTAATATTGTGGTCTTTTGGAACCAGCGTAAAACAATTATATCTCTGACAGGCGTGCCTGTTTATGGTGTGAATGGATGATTAATTATTTCCCATTATTGTTGTTGTTTACTGCTTAAACTGTTATTTATGTTGCCTATTTCTTCACAGAAGCATTAGTTCACTGGTGAGAGTTAGATGTGAATCAGAAATGAAGTTAGTGCTTTATTTTGACTTAATTCTATTCCTATTTTCACTCATATTCTTATTGTTTGTTTGCCTATGTGTGTTGCTGAATATCAGTCTTGATTTTAATCAGTCAAGTGTGACTTTGAGCCAAACTTTTGACTTCTTTTTGTAAGAATATAAACAATATTGTTGCTTGAAGTTCTGTGCTGTTTTAATAAATGTGTTTCAGTTTAAGACAAAAGACCAAAAGAAGAATAAGGAAAGAAAAAAACGCACAAATATGCAATAAATTGAAAATAACATGCTGATTGTTTTTAGCAACGCATATTAAAATACGAATGCATTTATGTGTTATATTTAGCCCTGATACCAAAAGCACTTTTATAGTACTTTTAATTTTATAACCAGGTACTGCAGCATTTCAGCATGAACCAATACTGAAGGCTGACTGACTTAAAAATGTACATTCTTAAAGGGATAGTTCACCCAGAAAAATGAAAATTCAGTCATCATTTACTCACCCTAATGTTGTTCCAAACCTGTATGAATTTCTTTCTTCTGCTGAACACAAAAGAAGATATTTTGAAGAATATGGGTAGACAAACAGTTGATGGATCCAGAAAAAAATATATATATATAAGGAATGAAAAAAACTCACAAATATGCAATAAATTGAAAATAACATGCTGGTTGTTTTTAGCTACGCATATTAATATAATTGAGTAACCTTATAGCTGACAGGCATTATAGGTAACTATAATGACCATCATATGAAGCTATTTTTGTCATCCGACAGCTTGTGCAGATTAAATACAGTATATAGGTTGTTATTTTTAATAAGTATGTTTATAGACACACACCTGCCACACTTTAAGGTGCAAATACACCAATATTTGTAATAATAAAAGCAACAATAAAGGGCCTTCATGATATATATATATATATATAAAATGTGCCACAGCAAAAACAAATGATAAAAAAACACAAATGAAAAAACATTTCATGTAAACACAATTTAAAAAGAGAGAGAAATGTATTAATTGCACTTGTAAAACATTGCAAAAAATGCATATATGTGTTATATTTAGCCCTAATACCAATAATATTCACAAAAACAATTTTATTGTACTTTATTTTTTGTAATTATATTAAAAAATATAAACAGTATTAAAGGGACAGTACACACGTACAAAAAAGAAAAGAAAAGAGAATTCAGTCTTAATTTACTCACCCTCATGTTGTTCCAAACCTGGGGGAAGTCATACTATGGGCCCATCAACTGTTTGGCTACCCATATTCTTCAAAATGTCGTCTTCTGTGCTCAGCAAAAGAAACAAATGAATGCAGGTTTGGAACAACATGAGTGTGAGTAAATGATGACTGAATTTTCATTTTTTTGTGTGTACTGTCCCTTTAAGTAACAGCATAAAATAACTATCCATCCATCTCCTCTTCAGCAAAGTCAAATACTAGGTTTCTCTTTCTGACTTAAAATACAAAATCACTTGATAAGCGTTAATGATGCAAATGTGTTCGTGTATATTCACAGGGAGAGAAAATAAGGCAGAAATGCCCGGATGTGAAGTGCTGTTCTAATGCACCTCCCCCCTCCGCTCGGTTCAGTCTTGCTCTCTCCCTCCCTCTCTTTTCTCTCTCCACCACCAGCACCAGCACCAGCTCAACCCACTGCCTCTTCCCCCTCCGCTGCGGACCTACCGAAGCCACTGCAGTGAATCCGTCATCCGTCGACTGAAAGACCGAGGAGAAAACCCGAGCGACGCGCTATCGCGACTTCCTCGCTCAGAAGAATAACCGTCACCGAGAGCGACAGTTCAGTTCCGCGAGATTCTGCACAAGGCGAAGACAACCCCGGCGACAGAATGGTAAGGATCCCCAACAGCTCTCGCTAAACCGCTGCAAATAGATCCGAGATAGCGGTTACTTCCTATACTGTTGCGCTTCGTATGAATCGCGCGTTAACGCGCTTTTCTGGTGCCGTGGCGGACTGGAAATGCGCTCGCGGTGTCGTGATCAAAGCCACTGTTGATAAAACAGAGCCATGGCTGTCAGTGTGGCCCACGTTCAGGCTCTGTTAGGCTATGAACGGAGAAACACACACGGAAAACACGTCGCTATCTTATATATAACTTATATATTCAGTGCAAATGCTGTGTTTGCCCCGATCAGTGATCAAATGTAATGGCGCGGCTGGGAAAGAGAAACATTGTGTGTGTGGCTGAGGCTCAATCGATACCGCTGTCAAACTGATCGAGAGCTGTTTTGCGCGTAAAATAGATCCTTTGACAACTTGAATCGACTGGTTGATTCTCCAGAAATGATTGACTTTGCTGGGCCATCAGTTTTAAGACGGGGTTTCCTACATTTGGGGAACTTTTCTACCCCCCCGGCATTATTTTAAAGATGTGCTTCTTCATGAAACAGTCATTTTAAACGTTTAGATTATGACAGATTGAGATTTTCACTCATTTTTAGGGTTTCTTAAAGGGACAGTTCACCCTAAAATAAAATTCCTGTCATTTACTCACCCCCAAACTGTTCCAAACCTTAATTTCTGATGAAAACAAAGGAAGATATTATGAAGAATGTTTGCAACCAAGCAGTTGTTTTTTTCCCCCATACTATGGATTGATTCAAATATCATTCTTGGGTGAACTATCCCTTTAAATGTGCTAGACTGTGTCTGTTTGTGCTTTTCTGTCCACCCAGACTTTTCAACTCACCCTGTATAATAATTTTCTAAAAAGTCCTAAAATTAGGGAAATTGCACCTTTTCATTTTCACCTCATTTGATATTAAAGTCACAATATGTAATTTTTCGCCGCTACAGGTCGCTTATTCAAAACAAAGGCGTAGTTTGATGGCACGTCTTGATTTCGCTGAGCTTTTATTATGCCGCAGACGTCCACTTCTTCCACTCATGCGTACGTGGGGTAACGCAGCGCTGTTTTATCATATAGAAACATTATTTGTACAGTGTGTTGAAAGTTGTTATAATGCTGCTCTGCGGCGACGCTGAGACACTTGTTCACACTGCAGTGAGCTAGGCATCAAGAAAACGAGATTTAAACTGTAAGACTAACTGTGTTGAGCTATATAACAATGATTCGTTTTCTGTCTATGAATGTATCCAAAGAGTTGCTCACATGTCTAATAAAAAAAGTAAACAAAATATATAAAGTGCTCGAAGTGGGGCGGTACTCACTGGTACTACATTGTAGTACCTACCTCGCTTTTTTAACGGATCAATTGTCTGTGCAATATGACTGTGACTGAAGCCCAATTCACCCTTTGCCGCAAGTTTGATTGACAGGTGATCTGACCAATCACATCGCTGAATCTGCCGTTTTGTCCGACAAAGCAAAGTTCGTAGATTAACGTCGGTGGACTTGAACTTGAAAAAACGGTGTGTACTGACGTCTTTCCGCGGTTGAAACAACATTTCTTTTAGTGTTCATTCATGTTTATTTTCGTGCTTATCAATGAACTAGAAGGAAGAGATAATCGGTTCACGAGGCGCTACAGCGATCACGACACTTTAAAGAGCCACAAAACGCTATTTATTGTTTACATTTCTTAAAAAAATTACAATTTCAAAGTTGAAACTTTGTTTCATATGAAAAGTATCTTGCTCTGTCCTGTCTGTCTGCGTGTTGTCAGTGTCCTCTTTGCTCCGCAATGTATTTTCTCTGCGTGAGAACGTGTGTGTGTGTGTGTGTGTGTGTGTGTGTGGTGTGAGAGCGCCATGGCTTGTCGGACATAGCAACAGTAACTAAAGGAGGCGGGTCTTTGCGCTTCAAAAGTGTTCAGATTTGCACGAGCCATTCCTATGCGACGCTGATGATAAAATGTGCGTCCCATGTGATTGCTATTGAGAATGTAGTAAAACACTACAGAGAAAGTCCAACATGATCTAAAATGACTGATGAAAAGAGGAGGAAACCTCATCCTGCAAGCTTTTTAAACTCCTGATGACCACATTTACTAGAACTTATCAAGTTCCATTGTATTTATTGTGGTACATTTTTGACTAGTTGTATAATTTATAATTGATAATCAGTTGTTAAGGGAATAGATTTTTCACTAAAGATGTGTATTACACCTGTGCCATGTTGTAGCTATTGTTTCTAACTGTGTTGCTATCTTTCATAACACATGCTATAGATTAAAAAAAAGAAAGAAAAAAGTTAACATTGGCATGGTAATGAGGAGCCGTCAATGGTCTTGCTTTGTAAATAAACCCTTATTGTAACAAATGCTATAGTTAAACAATTGCAAGAACTATATGTTAGTTTTAAGGCTGAGTACAAGTTAGAGCTTTAAAATATGGACCTTCTTGAATTATTGACTAAACAATCCACCCCCAACAAAGCCCCGCCCCATTTGTGAGTACCGGCACTTTATTTTTTTCCACTTCAAGCACTGAATATATACCATTCTAGTGGTTGTTGGGTATTTTAATCCAAAAATCTTACACATTGTGCCTTTTAATATGTGCATTTCTGTTGTTCTTATAACAAGACAATCACTGCTGTCATTAGATTACAATCGTGTTTCTTCAAAAACCTAATATTTGGTTATTATAGAAATTGTGAAGTGACCGGGATGTTTTCAGATTTTTACATCATGATCTGAGAGTGGATTTATTAGGTGTCGGATAGAGTTTATTAGAAACATTGTTGGTGAATCATGCTTATGTGGCCTCACTGTAATATTGAAGTCGTATCAAGTTTTTGTTCATACGTTTATCTACCAATATACAGTAAGCGGAAGAAACTAGCAAAGGGTTCCCTCAGTTATGCAAAATCTGGAAATATCCTTTCAGTCATATTAGTATTAGCCGTATTAACAAATGAGAGATGAATTTGTGCCAAAATAGGGGTTGATTGGATGTACAGCCATTGAGGTAAAGATATGGGACGTTGATATTTATTTTGCCATCCTAACTATAAATGATTATATTGTATTTTGTTTTGTTCCCAGAACAGATCTGCAACCCATTTTTGACTCTTTCTTTTTTGACTCTAAATTGTTATCTAGTAAACTGGATTATGACTGGTCAAATAATGGAAATTCATTGGTCCAAAGGTGTGGGAACCCTGAACCTGTTGTTTGTGTCTTGTTGGCATTGACTTGAGCCTCAATGTACTCCGAATTGCAGTCATGAGCAGGGGGGCCAATTAGGGGTGTAACGATTCGTTTTAACAACGATTCGATTCGTATCACGATTTGAGGTTGTCGATACGTTTCAAGGACGATTTTGGTTCATTTAGAACGATACGATCCGAATCGATTCAGTAACTTTTTAGCCAAAAATTGTGTGACTGAAATAAATATCTGGATACTGGTCAGTGCAGGTGAAGTTTCCAAGATTCCTGTTGTTTCTTGTAAGGGAATCAGGTATAAATTAATGATGGATATAAACAAACAAGTAAACAACAATTAATGGCAAATGCATTCAAATTTTATTTGAATAAAGTGCAACCAACAGTTTAGGTTGAATTAACAGGAAGTTAACCTTTTCTGCTCTCATTTTCAATATTCAATACCTTTTCAATAAAAGCCCAGTAAGTGCAACCAACATTTCAACAGTAGGTTAACCTGCTACTTCTGCTTTTGTTATCCAACATATTAATATTACAATATTAATATAAAAAATAAAGTGCAACTAACTTCTCTTCAGGTTTAATTAATAGTAGGTGTACCTGTTACTTTTGCTGTTGTTTTTCAACATTAAAATAATACAAATACAATATTAATATCAAAAATAAAGTGCAACCAACATTTCTTCAGGTTGAATAAACTGGCTGAACCTGCTACTACTCTCAGTTTAATAAACAAACAATATTTAACAAAAGATAAAATGTAACCAACTACTCTTCAATGACTCTACAGATTTCTTTTTCAAAAATATCAACATGATCTGACCGCAGAACACTTCTCTGTGCGTTCACTATGTCGCCAGCAGTGCTAAAAACTCGCTCTGCTGGCACACTGGTGTCAGGAATGCACAGGTAACAAGCAAGGGTTGAAAGTACAGGTAGCTGTTTCTCCTGGTGGCTTGATAATTTCTCGCTCGTTGGCTTCTCCTCTGCCATCCGCCATGCTATGTTTTGTTTTCTTAGCGCTGGTGCGTGCGTTGCGATGATGTCACAGATAGGCAGACTGAATCGAGTAACGTTTAACGCCTTTATCATTAAAAGTGCTAAGAAAAAACATCCATATAAAGTCTGTTGTGCTTAAATCCAATGCGTTATTTCCAATGATCGATACAATCGATTGATTACCTTTTAAAACGATGTTAGATCGATATATGTCGTCCGGAAGGCCAACTTGCCGAGCACAGATCGATGTAGTTCGATCGTAGGAAAATAAATCGATACATCGATGTAGTAGATGAATCGTTACACCCCTAGGGCCAATACAATGAATATGTATGTATAATTAATGAGAGCTAATAAAAGATACACAATGTAAAAGTTTAAAAATGACCTTAGTTGGAATGAGCACTTCTTCTAATCAGATGCTGCAATCGGCCGATGAGCTAATGGCAGTCTGCATATCTGTGTATCAATGCAAATGACCCTAAAAGAAGACACTCAATGCACTCAATTTAAAGAATAGAAAAGCATGCATACTTGGGATGCATTATGTTCTTCAAGGACTAGCTTCACAGACCCAGAATTAGCCTAGTCTCAGACACTACCAAAACCATGTCTATATTCATTTTAGATTTTATCCCCTGTCCCAAATATTTCTTCTGTAGTACCTTAACAGACAAAATCAGACCTTTTTCATATTTCCAGGGCTGATTTGGGTGGAAAATGAGTTGAATAGATTTTACCGTGGTACCATACTACCATAAAACTGTATAAAATTACCTATTGACTAACTTATGTTAACTTCATGCTAGCGTTTTATATTCTGAAATAATGGCAAATTAACAGTAGCTTGTATTTGTTGTTGCTGTGTCTTTAGGATGAATCCCTTGATCATTATTTTGTTGCATTAATTCATCATTTTAAAGTCGTAATGAAGCTGAAGTAGCGACGGGATTTGCTTCGATGCATTGGTTGTTGATTGGATGTTGAGATGTGGCCGTTGCACTCAAAAGTAGATGCAGGCCCTGTTCCAAATGGCACACTTCATGTGCACTTACAGTCTTGTTGACTTACAATGGCAGCCTTGTGCGTGTGTCCGTTAAGTCCACAAGACCGTAGGGTATCACGCGTGTCATTTTAGGTTTCACAAGTGCTTGCGAGTGCCCCCTTTGTGGGCTGTATGCGCACTTTTGCAACAGACTTCTACCCGACAGCCAAAGCGGTGTTATGTCACAAAAGTGTGGACTTGGTGGAAGATTGCAAGGGCTTAGGGTTCCATTTGGGACGGGGCCGCAGATGAACATGAGCTTGAAGGGCCGGTTTAAGTGCACTAAAAGTCTCCAGAGAGTCAATTACTAGGTCAAAACAACTGTTTAAAAAAATGAAACCTGCACAGATGACTTGTTGCATTGCATTTTGTAGGGGTCTAACGGATCGTAGTTGATCCGTGATCCATGCGAACCAGGCTCCGCTGTTCGGCATGCGGATTAAATGCAAGTTTAACCGCCATAGAGTGAAAGGTTATCATTAGCACATGTTTTGTCTTGCTAGTTTACGCATTCAATAGATTTTAAACCATTCCAGTGCTGGAAAGGCTGAGGAGAATTTAATTCGGTACTCGCACAGCCGCGCGCACCAGAAGCGCGCACACAGATAGCGTAAGAACTCCGAATTGATTCTAACAACAAAACATATCTTTAACAAAGATTAATCTATATTAAATGTATACAGTAAACTTATTTTACGTTTAATTATTACATTTCTGTACCTGAAATGAATACAGTTAGACCGTACTTTATTTGTAACTTTGTTATATTTGACCCTAAACCACAAAATAAGGGTATTTTTTTTTTGTGAGATTTATACATCACCTGAAAGCTGAATAAATAAGCTTGATAATTGATGTATGGTTTGTTGGGATAGGACAATATTTGGCCGCAATACAACTATTTGAAAATCCGGAATCTGAGGGTGCAAACCAAAGAGCATGGCGACGCCCAACCCATGTAAGGAAGATAACAGTGTTCAAACAGAGATGGCGACAAAGAGGTAACACTTACAGACTGCAGCTTTAAAGTGAGTTTTTCTTGCTGATCCGAAAATGTATCCAATCCGTGACTCAAAAACCGAAATATAAGTTTTGTGATCCATTGAACCGTTAGCATTTAAAAAAAATACATGGGGTGAATTTTAATTTCATGCTGACTTTGAAAAGTAAATGATGCAAATGTGTATCTGTTGACGTCATGTTTAGGGGTGATTTGCATATTCGTTTTATATCATTACTTTTCATCTGCTCTTTCCCTTTAAAAATGCTTTTCAAAGCATTTCTTCCCAAATAAGGCACAAATCACAAGGGTTTCCCTTTTGGTCATGAAAGTAAAGACAGATGCCAGTTGGCTAAATAGGGGTGCACGATATTCACAAAAATGTGATATTGCGATATCGATAATGAATATTGCGATATCGATATTAATTTCGATATTTTTAAACCTAAGTAAAATTATAAAAGTTACAGAAAACGCATCAAAATAGATTCATAACAAATAAAACAAATTCTTACAACACAAGGTTTAAAGGTTTTCAACTGACAGTCATATTGGACTGGTACAACATGAATAAATAAATAATAATCATGTCTGGTTTTACAGTAGGGATGCAACAATACAGTTAGAACAGAAAGAGTTATTATTATTTTTATTATAATTTTTTGTTTTTATTGCAATATTCTTTTTTAATTTTACTTAAAAGACTTGGAAATACCTTACTTAACTTTACTTAAAAAAAACATTGTACACATTCCTAGAGTATAATATAATATAATATATATATATATATATATATATAAGATTTACAGTGGCAGCTCAGAGCAGTACAGCATGAAAGTGTATGAATAAATGTAAAATTAAAGAGAGAGTTCACTCAAATGAAAATTCTGTCATCAATTACTGGCGCTCAAGTTGTTTTACACCTGGATAAAGTTCTCTGTTCTGTTGGACATAAAATATATTTTAAAGAATGTTGGAAATCAACAGTTGCTGGTCCCCATTGTAGGAAATAATAATATGGATGCCAATGGCTACCATCAACTGTCTGTGTTCAACAGAAGAAATTAATACAGGTTTGAACAACATTAGATGAGTAAATAATGACATTGTTTTAGAGGTGAACTGTCCCTTTAAGGACAAGCGGAAGCATGTTCACTATGAGGCTGCGCAGCTGTCAATGTAAGACCTCTACACATCTAATACACAGACACACGCAATTTTACTTTCACTTTAGACATAACTGACTGTGTTTATGTTAACCATGTGTGTATTTGACAGTATTAGCGCAATAAGACTACTTAGTCCAGTAATCACGTGTTTGACAGGCTTTTAGTGCGCGAGCTCAGCGCATGTTAAAACAGTGCATGAGCATGCGAATGAAATGTTTAACCGGTAACGTAATGCTTTAAAACGCATTCAAATAATGAACTTTCGTGATTGTGAATAACTATAGTGTTCCGTGAGTATAACTCTCTGACACCAGCATTGCAAGCGTGGCTAAACACCCCTAACTTGTGCATAGTGATCGGATATCTGCTCATATCAGCGTGTAGACTGAAAGGCACACTCAAACAGAGCCGAAATAAACTGAGAGAAATATTTAAAACGGAGAGAAATAAAAAGTGGCTTGTGGTGGTTCTTAACGATTTCATCTTCTCCCTGAGCAACACTCATTTTCTTACTTTTGTGTTCTTTCTTTTGCTCCACTTGCTCCCTTCGCTCTCTCTTTTAGGTCCTTTCTTTTCTTTCGCTTCGTTTTGTCGTGCGCTGGTGTGTGCGTCGAGCCGGCCCGACAAGAGTGTGTGTGTGTGTGTGTGTAGAGCGAGGGAGAAGTGAGAGAGTGACGGTTAGCTTTGGAGCGAGTAGGAGGGACCCGGTTTTAAAAAAAATAGATCCGATAAAGAATGTATATACAGTGAAACGAGTCTCATTTTGTCATAAACAAAATATCGCATAATTATCGCGAGAATTACGATATAATATCGGGCAACGTGATATCGCGATAACGATATTGAATCGATATATCGTGCATCCCTAGCGTCTACCGAAGAAACTTCCTGATTGGACATTTGAAATGATTGGGAATGTGGTGATTTCATAAAGGGTGGGATGTAGCCCAATCGAAAGTTCTGCGACATTTTAGCGGAGCAGTCATTCCCTGTATGGAAGTTTCCTCCAGGTTTCGTCTTTCCTTGCCTGGTGACTTGCTCACGCTTGAGACTATATGACCTGATGAAGTAATCCTAAACCCTCAATCCACTTTAAGTTAATTTGCTGTCGCTCTACCACTAGTCAAAATAGCACAGGGCACTCAGCCTTAGCTAACCTACTCTAGCTGAGGCAAAGCACTGTCTGTTTGTAGTGCACGTGTGCGGACTGACTAATTTTAGAGGGAGAGACGCACTGAAACGGCTCTATTTGAATACAGCAAATTAGAGAAGTCACTGTTTGACCGCACAGTAACTGAAGTGACCTGTCCCACACGGGTTTAATCTACTTCTTCCACGCCACACTCAAAAAAATGATTCTTTAAACTTACTTAATTTAATTATGGACAGTGGTTCCACACAAGCAAATTGCTTTTTATTAACATTAATGGAATTTTTCTAATCTATGTAAACTCCTTGTGTTGGGACAACACGACTGAATGGGGAAGAATCTATGTGAAATAGTAATGTTGAACTAAATCAGTGGAATTGCTTCCCTATAAATAAAATCGGTTAAGTTAAATGAACATGCACACTCAAAAAAATAACTCATTGGACAAACTCAGTTTACCTGAGGGGAGGTTTTCCATCCAATAAATATGTGTAACCCCCAACTCATAAAAAACTAATTCATACAATGAAATGTAATTGAGTTGGTTCAACTCAATTTTATCTAATAGTTTAATTGATATTTATATATGTATAACATTACTTTTTTTTCTTGTCAAACTTAAATTTAAAAAAATAATTGGAAAACCAATTATAAGCAATTTAATTCATCATCATATACAATGTATATAATGAATATATAAGAAAAGAGGTTTGACATTAGCATAGATCACTGGCGCCACTCTTCAGCATAACGGTAACCACAAAATTAAAAAAACATTACAGAAACCTCTCTAAATGTCCAACATAACTGAACATTAAACACTAACATTACTAACAACATCATTCCCTTTACAGAAAAACATATAAAATAACACTTTAATCGCTAAATTTACTCTCCTAATGGAGTCCCTTGCAAAGCATGCTGGGAACTGCCCAGTTAGTTATGTCAACACAAATATTTAATGTAGTTTTAACACAACTGAATTAAGTAAACTTCAGTTTTAAATATATTAGGTTGATTGAACACAATTAAATTAAGTTGTGACAAAATTAGATATGTTTAAGTAAAGTGAACATAATTTAAATGTGTCACATCTATGAAGGGCTTAAATCATTTTTTTGAGTGCACATGTGCAAACACGCACTCCAAAAATACACCTCCTCTACTACACGTTTTATCAGCACCAACGTGTGCTTGAATTTTTATATTAGAACAGAAATGGTAACATTTTTTGTTAAGTTTCTCCTCTCTTGTGAAATGGCTGTATCACACAGCCACACAGGAACTTGACTTTGTAAGCTGTGAAACTATGTGATACACATTTAATGGAGAGCTGTAGATATTGTGGAAGTTGCTGTAGAACCTTCTAGGCACAGCAATGCCCCAGTTTATCTGTCCCGCTCTCTATATTGGGTTGTGGTAGCTTTGGTTTCTTCCTGCAAGTCATAACAGGCCTTCGGCACACCGCTCCACCACTTGCTGACTTGAAACAACTTGATTTTTGTCTGGGGTGTCACACCTACAAAGAAATCTCTTGCAGAAATCTTGCCCTCTGGCTATCTCATTGTTCGTTTAAAAATGAAATTGTATCATTTACTCATGCCAATAATCTGAGCCGTATTATTTTTCTTCCCTGAAACCCAAAATTACAGATGTTAAGCAGAATGTGCTCTTTTTGGAAGAAGTCTCTTCTGCTCACCAAGGCTGCATTAATTTGATCGAGAGTACAGTAAAACTTGTTACGTCAAATATTATTACAGTTTTAAATAACTTTTATTATCTTTTTGTTAGTTTTTGTGCAGCATCAGATTAATTTTTTTTCTAGTATAACAGCATATTAGTGCGTGTGTGCGTGCGTGTGTGTGTGCGCGTGTTTGGCGTGTGTGTGTGTGTGTGTGTGCGTGTGTGTGTGTCTCGCACTCATAGTAATATGCTGTTATACTCCATATAAAAGTCCATAGAAAACACCATTGAAAAGCCAGAAACTAAGCTTTTTTTGCACAGTCCTATCTGAAGGGGTAATGGTGCCTCCTGGTTATCAACTGTAAAATTTACACATTTTACCTCTTCCCAACGGGGAAAACCATCAACAATCAAAAATGCATGAGTATATGGTGTTATGGCGTTGCAATCAAAAAATGTGGTTATAATGGAAGTCAATGGGGCAAAAACAGCCACGAACAGCAAATGAGGGAGAAAAATGTAAAATCTGATGCTGCACAAAAACTAACAATGCATCAAAGCCAATGTTGTTTCTAATCTTTGACATGTCCAAGACTGTGATTAAAAGGTAAAAAAAAAATCCAGTCCACAATCAATTTTTATATTGAAAATAGTAATTTTGTGTTTTTTTTTCCTCCCAAAATCACTGACATCATTTATGAATTTGGCAATTAAAGAGTTAAAATCCAGATTAAAAAACATTTAGAAAAATTGTAAAAAAAAATATTTATCTGATACATTTTTACAGCAGTTTAATTTAGTGGCTGTTTTCATCCACGAACATAACGAAAGGGTAGTGAAACCGTTTTTTCAGGATTCTTTGGTGATTTTTTTCAGGATTCTTTGGTGAGAATCCTGGGAGAAAAGCACTGCTGTCCCCTGTACAGTCTCTCTCTCTCTTTGTCCTTTCTTCCTCTCTTTCTGTGCTAAGTTCTCTCTATCCTGCTGCTCTATCATCGCATGTTCTCTTCTCTCTCTGTCTCCTGTATTTTGTTTCGGCTGTCCCTGTGTGCTGAAACTGGATGGTTATGGGGTGGCCTGATTTCTTGCCTGGCTTATTGCTGTGTGTTTTTTAGGGCTGGAGACCTTATATTTGGTCTGGGTTAAAAAAAATCACAACAATTTAGATTGGGCCAGATATTTTTGTAATAACAGCTGATTTTCAGCATCCCCAAGAGCCGCCATTCATTGGGGAACTTAAACAGCACAACGAATTCCACACAAATACTTATTTACGTAATCAATTATGTTGACACGTCGTTCCAGCTCCAGTGTATTTCCACTCTAATATGTAACAAAGGACCTCTGGCTTGTATGACTCTAGAATGTGTCAGTCGGTAGAAACCGTGCAATACTATTTATATTGTGGTTGATACTTTGCATAATTAGAAGTGACCTTTTATAGTCAAGGTTTTCCAAAAAGGTGTTGTAAAGTGAAGTACTCAAATAAGGTTGGCAATCGAAAATCAATACCAATTCTTAAATCAGATACTTAAAGGGATCGTTCATCCAAAAATGTAAATTACCCCATGATTTACTCAACCTCAAGCCATCCTAGGTGTATATGATAGATGCACCGAAGTGAAAATTCTTGGCCGAAACCGAAAACCGAAAAAGAGGAAACCAAGGCCGAAAACTGAAAAACCAAAATAAATTATGCCAGTTATTAGTAGCATTGCATTTATGGCTATGACTGTGTACTAACTTTACTAAAATCAAGGCATTGCAATTGCATAAATTAATATTAAAGTTTCAAAGAATAAATCAATTACAAATTATGCCAACATTTATTTAGCACATTGCAACAATGCACAGTATAAAATAAAATTCAAACTAAAATGTTTAACTTGACCCCACTCATTTGTACATTAAATAATAATGTACAGGCCTACAGAAAGGTTTTAAAATTAAATGTTCTCTCATAAAAACAAATTGCATTTTGGTCTAGTTCATTTTTTTTCTCTGTAGGACTACTACAAGAGAGTGCATTCAGAACAAGTGCAACTGCTTAAAGATTAGAGCCCGACCGATAAAGGATTTTTAAGGCCGATACCGATACAAATATTTGGTCACTTAAAAATCCGATATTCCGATATATCAGCCGATATATATAAAAAATAAAAAAATAAAATAACAGAAACGCGTAAAAAAACACAAACAGATTTCCCTTATACATCAGTTATTTGTAGTTATTCATGATCCCTCAGCCTCTCTAAAATAATATGATAATGCAGTTTAAAAATAAACTTGTTTGTTTTATTGTTACAACAGAACAGAGGAACATAAAATATATTAAAGTTCTGATAAATAAAATGTATAAAAATACAAACTTAAGATATGAAACTTAAAGTCGTTTGGACGAAAACACAATAGGCTAACAAAAACAAAAAATCAAAGTTACCAGTATTAATAGATGTGGTAAGCTTTATAAATATAACTTTTAGCAAGACTGGAAAAAAAATATTCAGTTAAGTTCTAGAAGTTCTGATAAATAACAACAACAGCAAAACATAAACTATATACAGTATAAATATGAGCCACCTTATAATTACAATGTCAACTTGCTTATCCCTTTACATGCACTTTTAATTCTATCCATCAAGCTACCACAAACCATTTTCAATCATCATTTGCTGCCTGCCTTCTAAAATCTACTAACGTTACTGATGATGACTCGTGTAATCCATTATTTGACTCGTTAATGCGGCGTCTGAACGAAGTCACGCACTTTCGTTCACTCTTCACGAGCCTAACTTACGATTTACAATGCAGAGACTGGAACTACAAATATACTAGTTATAAATACAGTAATCATTACTTTATTTAGGCAGAATAAGTTTGTTGTGTTTTTCAAGGCGCATTAATGTTAGCGGTCTCCCACTGATAGCCATGGCATTAGCTAGCTTTGTGGTTAGCGTCTATGATAAGTTATAATTTAGAAATATGTATACTTTTTCAAAATAACGGGCAGGGGAGAGATGATACGTCTCATGATGTCAAACTGTCAGACTATTAAAGAAATACATTTTATTCAGTCACATTGTCCGAGGTAAAATAAGTCAGTCAACTGTAACCTAGCGTAATTACCAGCTCTCTTGGCTTACATGTAACTAGGGTTGCCACCCGTCCCGTAAAATACGGAATCGTCCCGTATTTACAAGCAAAATGACGCGTTCCGTATCAAACCAATACGGGACGCGATTTGTCCCGTATTTTACACAGGTCCACACATAGTTCAATAAACACATACGGATTTTGCAGTGTGGAGAATACTGATAGCAAATATAAAGAATCAATTTCACAATAAGTAGTACAGGAGCTCATTTGTGCGTGATTGCGGGCTTTGTTGCCATAGCGGCGGACTCTCGAGAACATGCGCTGTGCCAGAGTGTGCCTGCTGTAAACTTGCGCGGTTTTTTGAAAACATGTCGAGCTCGCGTCGCGTCCACCGTTTGAAGAACGCAAGAGGATCTCCAGATATAGAGCTGAATAGAAAAAAAGGTATCAATGGGTCTGTCCAGTAACTCATGATGAACCTCAGGCCAACTGCACACTTTATGAGAAGCATTTCAGTGTCTCAGACTGTCTGACTGTGGTGACAGACCGGTCTATGTGACAGACACATCCGTGCTTCTAAAGGTAGGCCTATACATGGATTTCTCGGCGACGTCATCACTGCTTGCGCACGCACCCGAGAGGCAGAAAGAAGAAACCTCTCGTGTTGTAGGTTAGTAGCGGCGTGTCTGTAAGTCAAAATGCCAAGGAGTTGCTGCGTGTTTAATATTACCAACAGAGCCAGTGCTGGGTGCCTGATGTTTAACATACCTAGGGGGAAGCATGCGTTTGCCAAAAAATTATTACCTAACATGATCATTCATACATGTATCACAGCAACACTGCAAAATTAAAGACAGACAAACAGATCCAACTAAAATCACGTTTTACTGAGTCAGCAGTTATATACAAACAATAAGGAAAGCTTCAATGTTGTTGCAGTAGCGGACCAGCGATCTGTCTTTCTGCCTCCAGGATGCGCACGCACCCTGTAATGTTTGTAAACAGGAAACCCGTGTATACATTTTTTTTAATGGATAATATATTAATATAATATTCCAATACATTATCAGAGCTTGGCAGACAGAATTATTATTATGTCTATATTTTTAGACAGGTTAATTTAATTTAATTAATAGATTATAGCCTAATAAATGTTATTATTAATTTATCATTTAGTTAGGCTATATCATACATAATAAATAATCCTGTCATATAAAGTTTATGACATTTAAAAAATATTTAGATAAAAATGGGACAAATAATTACACGATAATATAGTCATAATTTCAAAATAAGTAAATTATTCAAAGAAAATTCAAAAGAGTGATTAGACCTGGTTCAGAATGACTTCTTAAAGGGACAGTTCACCCAAAAATGAAAATTCTGTCATAATTTATTCACCCTCAAGTTGTTCCAAACATGTATACATTTCTTTATGTTGAACACATAGGAAGATTACTGTGGAAGTCAATGGTGCCCCAAAGCAGCCTGGTACAAACTTTCTTCAAAATATCTTCTTTTGTGTAGGCCTACAGCAGAACAAAGAAACTCATACTGGTTTGGAACATCATGAGGCGTCATAAGTGCACCAAATAAGCTAAGAGTTCTTTAGAATTAAATAAAATAACCAAATGTAAAATAATATAGCATGTGTTCTCTTGCAAGTTCACGTCCTTGATCTCATGTTTTCTTATGGTTTATTATTGAGCTGTCAAGTTGTTAATGTTGAAATAATCATTTCATGATGTATTCTTTATATCTGTCCTTTATGCAATTGTTTTTTAAGGGGAAATTTTTTTGGGGGGGGGGGGGGGGGGGGGGGGTCGTGAATGGGTGTCCCTTATTTTGCCACACTGAAGGTGGCAACCCTACATGTAACAGCAAAACTGGACTTGGCAGTTACAAATTGTGTCATGTTATTTGAGTTAAGAGAACTGATGGGGATGTTCTTTTAACTGTTATTCAATTCAAGCAATGTATGTCTCGTTGCCAACTTACATGCATTTCGCGGATGATCTGTGTTGTGAATGCAGCGCTCAGAGCGCTGAAGCTCAGCATGACTCTGCTGGATCAGCTGGTGGTGTTGCCAGCCGGCACGTTGTAGAGCGCCCTCTGGTGGACAAACTATGAAACGCCAACACTCAATGTGTTTGAGAGGTGTTTCGTCCGGTTTTTTTATTTTTAAAAAAATATTCATTTATCGGCCATCATAAATGCCGATACCGATAGTTTGGAAAAAGCCTAATATCGGCCGATAATATCGGCCCGCCGATATATCGGTCGGGCTCTATTAAAGATACAACTATTTTCTCTGTAGGCCTTCAACATAATAGTGTATCAAAGCCTTCAACATAATAGTGTATCAAAGCAAAGACTGCCATAGCCCATATGTTAACTGTAGAATAGGGGTGTAGCGGTGCACAAAACTGACGGTTCGGTACAGCAGTTTTACAAAATGGCTTTTATTTATTTTTATTGATTTACTGAAAAAAAAAAAAAGTATCTGTCCTTAAATGAATTAAATTATTACTAAAAGTTTATTGAAGATATTGCTGTAAACTATATAGGGAGCCCTTACTTGCACATTAATATTAAAGGTTGACAACAGAGCCCAAACTATTAGCCTAAATTCAGTTGATATTTATTTTTAGGTCTAATAATCAACACTCAAATAACATAGTACGCAAACATGTAAACTTCACATAAGGCAGTTTTTGCAATAACTTCTAAATCTAATTATAAAATAGCTTTTTATCCAATTCGTTGTTGAAATATAATCATTTATAGACAGTGTCTGTCATTTTCATGACAGGTTTATTCAAACATACATGAAATAATCAAGATATCATTAACAGGTTGAGTAGAATATAACGAATATAACGGCTAATATAGTGCATATATTTAGTGAAAGAGTTGATTTACTCAAGTGAATAAAATTCTGTGGACACTGAATGATTGCCTGAGGTAAATGTGATGCTAAAGTTACATGACATTGTTTAGTTTAGTCTCCGCCGTTGAAACACTGACTGAGCGATTACACCACATATGATACGTGACAGTAAGTTGTATCCTCAATGTTCATTCATGTTTATTCTTAAGGAAGAGATGATCGATCGCGCTCACAGATGATCGCGTTCACACACACGCGCGCGCCGCCGCTTGAACTGTGATGTGATCAGTGATGCCACATTAAAGAGCGTCAAAACGGCATTTATCGTTTGAATTTCGTGATCGATGTTGGTGTGGGAACTCGGATTGAAGTGTGTTCCGCGCTTAAAACATGCCCACTGTTAAAGATTGCATTCAGGAACTGTTGGGTTTCACAGTGAAGTCTGGTCCTCTTCTCATCGAGAACATGAGCTCTCGCTGTCAGTGCTTGTGCATGGAGCAGACGTGGGTGTTTCTCAGATTAAATACGTCCACACCGCAGACATGTTGCTTCAGACAAGCACGTGCAGGTCGCGGTTTCTGTTTGCGTCATCACAACATTTCGGCCATGTTGTTTCGGTGATAAAAGTCTTTCGGCCGAAAATGGCCCAAAAGTGCATTTTCGGTTTTCGGGCCATTGTCACTTTTGGGCCATTTTCGGTGGCCGAATATTCGGTGCATCCCTAGTATATGACATTCTTTTTTTCAGACGAACACATCAGAGTTATATTTAAAAATCCTGGATAATCCAAGCATTATAATGGCAGCCCAAAATTTGAAGCCCAAAAAAGTGCATCCATCCATTATAAAAGTGCTCCGCACGGCTTCAGGGGGTTAATAAAGGCCTTCAGAAGTGAAGCCATGTGTTTGTGTTAGAAAAATATCCATATTTAACACGTTATAAAGTAAAATATCTAGCTTCCGGCGGACCGCCTTCCGTATTTAACTTGCGGAAAAGGCATAACTGGGGCGACGTATGATGTTGGACATAGCGTAAGCGTTTTGAACTGTGAGAGACGGAGTTAATAATATGATTTTAAAATAATTAATACTTTTATCCAGCAAGGATGCATTAAATTAAACAAAAGTCACTGTAAAGACATTTCTAATGTTACAAAAGATACTATTTCAAATAAATGCTCATAGATATCCTGAAAAAATTAACTCTCTTCAACATTGTTGATAATAAGAAATGGGCAGCAAATCTGCATATTAGAATGATTTCTGAAGGATCATGTGAGTAATGATGCTGAAAATCCAGCTTTGACGCGTCACAGGAATCTAGATATTGGCGTTTATATCTGTAAAGTCAACCAAGTCATCAATAAAGGATGTTGCAGTTTCCCTTTCAGTATACTTTTGATAATGTATTGTCTATAGCCGCGTAAAAACTCCTGAAAAACTCAGGTAGTGAATATCAGCTGTTATATTACCATGGTCAAAAATAGCGAATGCGCAAGACGCCAGAACATTGCTTTGTTTACTACAGTGTCAATCATCGCAATTTTAAGAGAGAGTTCGATTCTGTACACACACACACACACACATAACGATACTCCTGCAACTTCACAGTGTGTTAGTCGCCTGTTTGGTGTCACCGTTTACATCTACAGTAATACACACAGCAAAATCCAATTCCACTAGCCGTCTGTAGCACTGTAAACTCACTCCGCAAATCTGATTAGCTACTTAACTAAGACACGTTAAGTGCCATAGTGGTGACTCTGAGGACCCTTTCGCCTTGTGACTCTGGTGACAGCTATGTGTCATGTAGTGAGAACGTAGGAACTTTAATGAAAAAGTTCATAAAAGACATATTATGCTTGCTTGAGGTATTTGATGAGACAAAATCATTATATATAAATCATATAAATTAATTTATTCCCTCAATCAGTATCAACGACGACATTTAAAAATGAACTCCCCTTGGTTAACATGTTTATTGTCATGCTGATTCAGACTCTTGTTCTCTCTCTACAGGGAAATGAGGCGAGTTATCCATTGGAGATGTGCACACACTGTAAGTAAATTGGGTACTATATTCTAGTACTTTTCCATACTTTTTATTCTTGTAAATAGGCTAATCCAGTCATAGTTTATGCAGGTCGAGCACTAGATCTAAAACGATGCCTTAAACGCCACCTGTCCATGTCTGGATTTGTTTCAGGACTCAAAAACATGTGTTCGGCATCAACAAAATAGAACATGGTGATTTATGTAATTATTGATCTAAAGATTATGTAGGCGATGACGAGGTTTGGAAAGTGTCCAGAGCTCGTGCATGCATTTTGTATGCTAGGGTGGCTTAAAATCCCTTTAAGGCAAGTCAGTCCACATGGAGGCCATCTTGACAGGGCCCTCGGGCAGTGGTTGATTGAGGTTTGTTTCCTTCATACAAGAAAGAACAAGACATTGCATTATATTGCACTACTGCATAAAGTAAATATCTTTAAAATAGTTTGTACTTTTAGGTAATATATGTACTATATATAAAATTATGTACAATATGTTAAAAAATAGCATGCTAACCTATTAACCCAATAAACAAAGTAATGAACTTTTTAAATTATAATTTTTTTAATCGCTTTGAAGGGATGATTTAACGACTCCCTCATAAATACAGTTTGAACGAATCTCTTGATTGAAGGATTCAATGGCAAATACATTTTGATATAATTTAAATATCTTCAACACCGAAATAATGATACTGTGTGGTTGAAAAGACACTACTGTGTCGTTTTTTTTATACATGACAACTGCTCTCTCTGGCTGAGCAGCAGCGCCAACACAGATTTGATTTTGTTAAAGGTTTACTAGACACGTTTAGGAATGAGATCCAGTGGGTGTTTGAATTGAGGTTGCGATCTTTTAATGATTAATCGCGCAGCTCTATTAGTCACCTGCATATTGCTTGTCGTTGGTGATCATTAGGGCTGCCTCTTAATATTCGACTAATCGTTAGTCGACCAGAAGAGGCCTAGTCAACCAAAAAAATGATTAGTCGGTTAGTCACAGAAAAAAACCCACTGGTGGCGAAGTCCATGGGAGGCAATCGTTAACGGTGGGTCCTTGTGGTAATTACGGTATGTCGGGCAGGAAATCCAAACGTTCGCATATCATCCATCACCTCAAATATGGCTAATCATTTGAAACCTGTAAGTAGCAACTTTATATGGCCGCTGGCTCTAACGTTAATCTAGATAAATGTGTACAATTATCAGGCGCTGTTTGTGTGGAAACTAAAGACATGGACGTGATCACTTAGCCTGGTCTTACCAGACTCTCGTACATTTCATTTGTACAGAGAGTCTGGCCACTCTCCATTGACAAGCGTTTACTTCCTTGAAGGCGGGTTCTCTGTTGAAGTATAAAACTATTGGATCTGCTCAGAGCCACTCTGGATCTGCCATAACCAATCGCTAACGTTTGGTCGTGACGTATGTCATGTGCTGTTTGCCTTTTGATTCTCACATCAGTGTTGCCAAGTCCGGGAATGTGAATTTTTGCAGGGAACCCTGCCAAAAAAAAACACACCTTTTACCCCCCGAGATGCGATTGGGCTTGTTTTGAGTAGCAATTGGGCGGGTTTTGTTGTGAAAACCTGGCAACCCTGTCTCACATGGAAGTCCACAAATAAATGTGCAGCCACCTCATTGATAAAACCTAAAACTTGTGCATTCGGATTGTGATTTATTCACGGTGGCGGGGAGAGTTTTGTGATCGGGAACGCGCTGCTCTCGTGGTCCGTAAAATGATTGTAAATGCTGTAAATATGCTGTCATATGCTTGGTATGATAAGAATAAACGCTGCCGTAAATAACGGCCCAATTCAAATGTTTACGCGCTTTTCTTCTTTTTATTTTTTTAACGGGGATGAAATATATTGCTCTTGTAAACACTTGCCAGCATTTAAAGAAATACTAGTCTAGAAATGCATCCAAATTACAGCAAAGCGCAACCACATGGTGCTCTGCAGGGGTCAAAAAGGTTATATTCTGGTCAAAGATATAGATAAGATATATTCTTGAAAACTCAGAGATGTGGATTCGGAGAGCAATTAAATTACCACACGACCCTGGTGTTTGTCTAAAACAGTAGGTAATTCGGCCGGGGATTTTAACGTGGGTGGTGGGAGACTGACGGCCTCTGCCAACTCCTTCACCACTAACGGAGCAAGCTGGAAAATCAAACTTTTCCCGGGCCACAACATCATGGCCACCAATAAAACTCAGCAAAGATTGTTCTTGCTCCGGCTTTAATTTCTGGATATTCGGCAGCGGTGCATGAATGGCTTTGCTCGCATCTTTTCTCCGCTGCTGTTACTGAACTACAACTCAAACTAGCGCACAACATCAACGTCATCGTTCTCAGCCACTCCCTCTGTTCGCTGATTGGACCGGTTCGGAGAAAACCTAAGCATGTACAGCAGTCACAGACGGAGTACTGAAGGAAAATAAAAGTTGAGCGGAAGTACGTAGGAGGGCGGAGCCAGGCTAGTGATCACTTGCATTTAACTTAAAATACTCCCATCATTTTTGGTCTTATATCAAGTGGTAGCCTAATACATCATTCAAAACTGACTACTTTTATGTGTGTGCTCTGACATTATCAACTAAACGTTGTGCTTTTGTAAAATAAAGAAAACAAACAGGATGCACTTTCTGCCGTCTCGTTCTCCGTGAACTTGTGCGCGTCAAAAAACTAACCAAAACTCTGCGTGATCTTTCCGCACAGACAAGAGAAATGTATCTATCGAAAGCTTGAAATGTCTATTTTTTTTTTTTTATGAACCAATTCAAATGGAAAACAAATATTACAGTTAGATATATATATCAATATATAAGCAATTAAAGGCTCATTATTTTGATTTATATGGCTTATTAATGTACACGTGCGATTTAGTCGACTAATCACTTGCATGAACGACTACTTGTCAACCAGAAAAAGTCTTTAGTCGAGGGCAGCCCTAGTGATCAGAGTAAGCAGCAGTCAGTGTGGTCCTTTAAACACCTGTGCCTGCTGCTTTGGGATCAGCAGGAAGATCAAGACATGAGGGAGAGGGCTTTCCCTGGATCAGTGGGGCTCTCCAGGTTTGGAGGACGGCCAGTGCTAGTGCAGCCACCAGACTAGACAGGGTGGCGTAAGGGTTCTGCTGTGGAAATGTGGGCTATAAATGCCTCCAGCTGGTAAAGGTTTGTCTCGGGGCAGCGGGAAGCACGAGTCTGTTTATTTTTAGAAGTGGTGGGGGTGAGTAAAAGATCATGAGGTGATGGCCCGTTTTGCTTTTCAATGCTTTTCAATCAGAGAATTGCTGAAAGAAAGACAGTACAGCATTTGTTTGAGAGATTTACTTTTTAAATGTTAGGGTTAGCGTCTTTCAGATTGCACCACTAAGATCAGCTCTGTATAACTACATTACCCAGAGTTCCCTGGGCACAAGCACAGGGTTAAGTTGCTATGGCAACTTCACAGCGATGGGGTTAAGATGGGTCTTACGCACACGTACAGCACACAGCAGAGAATGAGCTACATGTATGTGTCCTGTGAATAAGAGGACACAACTCTTTCAAACATTTGATGGCACTAACCTGGCCAATCCAGTGATTTTATTCTTCCTCGTACTGTTCAACATAGTAGTGATTAAAGCAGCGGGAGGTCAAAGGTCAAGGTAAGGCGTGAAACGAATTCCCAGGAGATTATGCAGCAGAAAGAGGTTACAGTAATGAACTGTGCAGGACTGTAACTGGGTGATAACGAGTGAGCTGCTGTGAAACTGAGCCACCTGTTGGTCAGATGAGTGCTTGGCAACCACAAGGACATCATAAGGCCTCTCAAATTAGCAGCTGTGGTAACATGACACGCATGACATCATCCCAAATCAGATTTCGAGATGAGATGCATCTGGCAAAGAGAAATGATTATTCTGGTCACCAGCCTCTACATTTACCACTGCACTGATTTGTTGCATCATGAAAAGGCTTTATAGTTTAGAGGGATGTGCACACGACATGAAATCACCCCCTATACCCTCATACACTATATTAATATACATTAGTCCACTAATATAATCCACTTGAGGGAGTGAATGAAAACGAGTGAGTGAATTCAGACACTGAGTGTGCCAGAAGGGCCGCTGCTTATGCATAGTTTGTGCTTTCCGTTTAATAATCATGTGAAACGTCGCAAACTGGCAGCTCCAGTAATAATGAAAAGATTTATCTTGAACTCTACCATGGAAACTAGCATGATAAACCTTATTAAACAATTTAGTAATGAATTTATACCTGTATGATATTACGCTGTACCCACATTGGACCAGCGGTTTGGAAGATGGATGGATGATTCGGCTGTGGTCGCCATCTTCTGGTCCTTCTCCGTGCGATACGAGAATCAATACGCCAAATATCGCTCAAAATAATTTCCCTGCTCCCAGCGTCGCTACTTCATGGCTCCTCGAGGTGACGCTCAACACATGAATGAGGGAAACAGGAACATAAGTTAACTAGCCTAAGAAAAAGAGTTTTTCAACGGGATGACTGACAGCAATGTGAGTAAAATAATAGATGCCCAGCCACGTTTAAGTCCAAATTCTGGAAAACCTGCATTTAACCTTTTCACGGACATTTTGTTTTCACAGTTAGACGGAGTAGAGCCCTGCACGGGACTCAAATCTAGGCCCTAGCCCGGCCCATGTCCGACAGCTTATCAAAATTCTCGGCCCGAGTCCGACTGGAGCCCCTGTTTTTTATTTTATTTTTATTTTTTTATCCTCCCTATTACACATTGTTGCAGCCATTAAAATAGTTCAGTTTTGTTTGTATTGTCAAAATAAAGAAACGTAACAAAATATAACTACTAAGTTAATTTAGAAAAAATGTTTGAAGCATTTTTTTTGTCTGTTAAATTAAAGTTTTTGTTTTTTAAAGTGACGACCAGCGGCCGACAGTGAGTTAACCACATGTTTGATCAATTTAGCCTCTCATATTAACACTTAGCTTGTCTTGCTTATAATAAAATCCATAGATATAAAACACTTCAAGCATCACAATGTTAGTTTAAACGTTTAGCCTACTATCACCACCACCACCACAGTAAAAAGGCATTTATGACAAGTTGATGTTAGGCTGATGCTGCTCACAACGGCGCTCATGATTAAATGAATGTCTAAAATATAAAACGAAGGAGAAGCCTAAAAAAGGCCCGAAGCCCGGCCCACGTTTGAGGTACACGCAAAAAAAAAAAAATTCTATATGGCACCAAAAAATGGTTCTTTGTCGTAATCATAGAGGAACCACTTTTGGTGCTATATAGCACCATATCTTAACATGTCCTGTATATGGTAGCGGTGCTATATAGCACCTTAGTTAGCGGTGCTATATAACACCTTAGTTGAAGAACCGATGAAGAACCACTGAAAAATTGAAACCACTGAAAAACCACCAAAATTGGTGCTATATAGCACTTAAAAAGATTCCCCTATGATTACGAGCCAAGAACCATTTTTGGTGCCATATAGAACCTTTTTTTAGAGTGTATGACATGAAAATTGAGGGGTGTAAAAAAGTCGGGCCCAAGGCAGAAATGCAGGGCTCTAAGACATATATCCTCTATATGTATCATTTTGATATGATATTATAATAATAAAGATATTATCGATATCGTGAGCCATTTATCTTATCGTGTCATGACTCATGAGGTACCCTGCGATTCCCACCCCTACACTCGTTATTGCGGTGCATTGTGGGAGTGAATGAGTGCACTCGATAATGTCCTCTATGGTTTCGGACACCACTACAAATGGCTGTGCTCTCAAATAGTGCCCTATTTGAGGGAATAGGGGGCGATTTCGGACACCGCCACACTTTCAAAATGATTTATTTCAGTAAGTAATATTGTTCCAGGTTAAACAAGTTGATAATTGACAGCAACAACAAAAAAATTCCACACACCCATCATTTACTTAAAATCAAGGTTACGGTGCGGTTATGATGGAAGTGAATGGGGCCAATTTTTGGAGGATTAAGTAATTCTGTTTTTTTCAGCATTAATTATTTTAACTCATCATTGTTTTTACGATTCATTGTGTTACATTGAAGTGGCGACAAAGTTGTATAATTGGATTTGACTTTATACACGTAAACGTGGTTGGTATGCATTTTTTCCCCACATTAAAATAATATTGTTTAAATCCTGTGGCTGTACTATTGAAACATTGAGTATTTTAACTGTTACCAATTGACTTCCATTGAAAGTGCGTCACGTTTTTCTTAAAGAAAAAGGAAGAACAGGTGAAAATGAATGTCTGTGGTAATTGTCACAAATGCTGTATACTGAACCCAGAATTTTCCTGATTTTGGATTTCACCTGATCCCACACAGACATGTTTCTTAGAGACACACTTACATATGACCCCGTTTTTGCATGTAAAAACATCTAGTTGGAGCTCAATGGAGCACGATCTAGTGTCAATAAACACATTTTAAAAGTGAAACATTAATTAAAGCAAAAATCTGCAGCACAAACGATAAAGCAGAAGTTGACACTGTGGCATTTCTGTGAACCGTCATGCACTAATGAGCGTGTGCAGATGTGAGATGTCTGTCCTTGTTGCTAGGGGGCTTTTCTGAGAGGCCCTTATCAGCCATTACAGTGGGTGAGTGTGAGAGACCAGCGGTTCAGCCCGACTGCTATAAATATTTTCCCATCTCGACATTGTTTGAATGCTGTGGCTCAGTGATGCAACAGCCCTTGCTGACGCCCGTAATAACTCAGAAATGCAGATACTAAATTTCTTTGCTGATAGCCGGGTCATTCCAAATTATATCTGCCGATGCTCATATCTCTCCCAAATAATACTGCAAACTATACAGGAAACCCTCTCATTTGGTACATTACTATAAAATTAGAGGTTAAAATGAACAACAGTGCTTTTATATTCAACGGATATTTATTTTCAGATATAATAATTACTCGAATAAAAACTGAAATGTTTGTATACAACTCAGCTCAACATAAGGTTGTTTTTTAAACGCTTGTCTTCATTACAAATTTATTCAGGCGTGCATATATAATCAACAGTAAATAAGCTCCTCATAGTGTTTTTATAGCTAGCTAATGATCTGTGAACTTTCCTGAGGTACAATGTTAAGCGACATATTGTTCCCAAGCTGTTTTATTGATGTCTCTCCGTGGTTGAAACTCTGATTAAGTGATTACATGAGACATTTCAGTAAGTTGTGCTATATCTTTCAACATATCTCATGTTTTTCTTGCTATAACTTGCATTAAAGTGGAAGAAAAGACTCCTGAGGCGCTACAGTGATCTGTCACGTCACATTTAAGAGCGTCAAAACGTCATTTATTGCTTGAATTTTGTGATGAAATGGACAGAATTTGAAAGCTAAGACTTTTTCTTATCAGAAGCACAAAGCTCTTTATGATTATTGAATGGGAGGCGCTACAAATAATGTTTGGTGTCGGGATAAAGCGGGGTACGTCGGGGTATTCATAGGGTCCGCTTTAACATCGCTGTTTTAAACTGTTAATGCATTATTGTAACAGCCATAAATTCAACACGAGAGATTTTGTATGGGTGGCAGTCTGACATGTTTTTACTCCTCCTTTTGATTGACAGGATATAATCAGCCTTGACCATTGGCTGGCCGATACCAATTATTGACCAATACATCAGTGCATCTCTAATTTTTGTTCTTTTAATGCCTTTAAATCACCTTTAGGTAATGCAAATCTGATCCGAAATGGCCCCATTCAGCACTTTCAGTATGTGGACTGTAACACTGGCATTGTCCTGACGTCCCGCGGCACGACAGATGTGTGATGGTGTAATACAGTCACCTGGTTTATTGACACACATTGGCACTAGCTGTGTCAGGGTTAATCCATGGCATATTAATAGATATGAAGAATGAGCAGTTATATCATCTGCTTTAGGGTAATCTGGGAAGTGTCCACAAACTCAAAATAGCACAGTGGAAATCCACATACGTCTCTTTACCTCTCTTGAACCATGGAGAATAATTGGATGTGCAACAGCAGTAACTCTGAGCTCTTTTTCATCTGCTTTAGTAGTGACAGGATCTCAGGCTGCTTTTCTTTTTCATGGCTGTTTTTTTGGAACCCATTCAATTTAAACGATATGTACTTAAATACTGAATATTATTGTCCTCCCGAGACCCAGATATTCGCTTTTGTACTTTGTAGAAGACTTTGTTTGTCTGTCGGGAGGCCTGTCGCAATATACATATATTGTGCGATATATTGATCATGACCTCAATAATTTTGTGATGCAATTTATCGCCCATTATGTTTACATGATAATGAATGTCACCAACATTTTACTCGATTGTGCTGTCATCTTGTATGTTTTCTGTGACGGAGACGAAAGTGGTTCTCGGGCAGTTCCTTCATACACAGAGCGGTTATCGACAGGTGAAAAAAGGCGCCATTTTAGGCGTTCTAGTGTTTTCCTGACAACTACTGACAGTTTGGAAGAATAAGCTCAAATGGACTCGATTTCAAAGCCGCAATCCCCTGTTCCAGTGCACATATAAATGTCAACGCAGAATGTTACGAGTGTTAATGCCGTTTCACAAGGGAAAATGTTTATTTACTATTTATTAAAAAAAACCTAATTTTTATTTAGGACAATATATTTTTTACCCTTAATTTCCATGATCTAAAGAATTAAAAGGTCGTCATTTGAAAGTGTGTAGGTCTACTTGCATTATTATGCTGTTGTATTAGGATTATATATTCAGTGGCATAAAATATCTTAAAATGACTAATATCGTTTATTGCAATTATTTCTGGGATGATGTATCGCAAAACAAAAAGTAGTTATCGTGACAGGCCTATCTGTCGGGAATATTTAAATGATTTAAGTTTAAATGTAATTAGTCAAATATAAAATACTGAAATCTAAAACTTTGAATGAAGGATTCAGTTTTTTCTTCTTTTTTTCTTGTAAATTAAGACTAAAGCTGCTTTCACACGAGGTGGCGGCATCAACGCTTCTCATTTACTTTGAATGGGTGACGTCATGCGTTGCCGAACTGAATTGTGGGTTCCATTGCATCGACAGATGTGTGGCGTTGCTCGCAACAGAAGTTGAAAAGTTTTCAACTTTTCAAGCGCCAATGCAGGCGTCAACCAATCAGATCGCCTATGCATCAGCCATCGTTTTTTCTTTGCTACAACCACAACCGCGGTCATCTCCAGCACATCCATGTTTTATTAATTTGTCATGCGTCTCCTAGCAATGAGGCGTGTGTTTGTTGGAGCGATTTGGAATGTGTCTGGTAATGTGTGACCCTCAGTCGTTCAGTGTATGTTGCCCAGTTTTTCTCTTAACCATTTACAAAGTCGGCAAGTGCATGTGTGCCTGAGATCTGCTCAGATGTTAAAAGTCGTGTAGTGTATTCCAGTTTAGTTGAACATGCTGAGTTGCTTGGTGCATATGTATTAGTGAGGCCTGAGAATATTATCCCTGACACTGAGGGACTGAAGAGTGGCAAACGTTGAGAATCGCTGCTCTCGGCCACATTGTGATTCCGACGTTTAATTCGATTAACCGCACAGCGCTAACAGCAAACATCCTGACAGCTGATTACTGGAGGTGTTGTACCACGTGGCTGTGTGAATGAGATTAGGTCATTTAGCAGTCCGTGGCACGCAGCACAACACTGAGCCGTAGTTGAACGGGGCAGTCCTCTGAGAGATGACCATGACTGCCAGGCAGGAGAAACTGGGTACGGTTCCTTCCGGCTTTCTGATGGGAGCCAAAGATGGATGCAAGTGTGTGTGTTTGAGAGCCTTGGATGTGGAGTTTTGCCTCCCTGTGTGTGTGTGTGTGTGTGTGTGTGTGTGTGTTAAGACTTGTGCAGACCGTTTGAGATTGGCGTTTTGAAGGTGATCTATTATTGATGGTTGTAGCTGAGAGAAAGCTAAGAGAATGAGAAAAGGATGTATAATTTAGTTTGTGTTTTGTGTTGCGCTCCTGTCGGAACTATTGAAATGACTTGTTCTCACTCTGGGTTCTCCATCTCTCTCTATTTCAGTTGACGCTGATGAGATTAAAAGACTTGGAAAGCGGTTTAAGAAACTCGACCTGGATAACTCGGGCTCTCTCAGCGTGGAGGAGTTTATGTCTCTACCCGAGTTGCAGCAGAACCCACTGGTGCAGCGAGTCATCGATATATTCGACACAGACGGCAATGGAGAAGTGGACTTTAAAGGTTAGTAAAAGGGTCATGCTAGTGATATAATTGCAAAGCATACTGTCTTTTCTATGATTGGTCTTGTGTTCCTTGCATATACTGTATTTAACCATTCAAGCCTAAAATAGTTTTTTTTGTGGCCCGGGATTTGAAACGTTTTCTGACAAGTTGAAGTTGTTGCACTTTCTTGGAAGCACAAGCTTCATGCTCGTTACAGAGGTGCTCTGTGTACTTGAGGAGTTCAGGTGCATCAGCATAACTTGGTCTGGTAAAGGGTGGAGTGGGTAAATAGTTACCTCACCCTTCCATCTGTCTGTCTTTTTTTTCTTGCAGAGTTCATTGAAGGCGTCTCTCAGTTCAGCGTCAAGGGCGACAAAGAGCAGAAACTCCGCTGTGAGTCTCTTTCAGCTTTGAATCTCACCAGCACTTTTCCTAGTTAACCCTGTGAAGCCTACTTTATCATTTTTGATGCGCAAAATTTCGAAGGCCTCTAAATTATCAACATAATCAAAACATTGCTGAAAAACTCGCATTCTGATTGATAGTTTATACCGTTTCAGCAGGTAAAAAGCTTTTAGTATCATTCAAAAAATGTCCACCCTCAGGTCGTGGTATACGTGCATTTTGCTCTAAATATCTTTTTATAAACTAAGCATAAAAATAACTATATATTCAAGATGTACACTTACTGGACTGAAAAATCATGTACCAGGCGTTTGGCGAACGTTTATTTGTTAATCTCTGTCATTGCATTGCATTGTTTTGCCCCCCTACAATTAAAAACTACAGATCATAAAACTAAGCATTTAAATATTATCTTGCTACATATTATTGAAAGAAATAGAGTGACAACCTATATTTATTGCTATACTGTTATAAAGATCCTATTAATTTACATTACAACATATCAGAATTTCATCTTGGTGAAACTGCAATAAATTTAATAGTTTTGCTCCGTTTGTGCCTCGGAATAAAATCAAGCCATTTTTTCCTTCTAGAGTTTGAGCTCCATATTCTCACTATATCATACAAAGGCATGTGCAGAGAACTGAGCGTGTGGGCGGGTGAACCGCTAATATTTGATGTAATGGGTGGAAGAATATTTACATTGTCATTTGCGAAGTGGGTGCAGGTCAGTAGGCGAGGGCGGACTGCGCGTCCAATAGCCAAGGCTATTTCGACTCAGTTCGGTACACGCTGATAGGCAGCTGTCAAGCGGTCCCGTGCATATTAGTGTTCACAGTCTGAAGACCGTCAAAGGTTTCTATATACAATGCGTTCAACTTATATACAATTTAACATTGAAGCCAACCAGTGATTGACAGCTTCAGTGATTACATAGGGATCAAGGGTCTTTGTTAAACGGGTTGTGTCAGGTACAGAATTAAATTAGGGTTGGGGTCGGATAACGGGTCGGGTGTTCTGTTAAGTACTGCAGGTGCTCTGGCATGATAAATGGTCATTTATCTTGTTTAACACGTTCATTTTGTCATCACTGGCTATATCCAACAAAGAAAAAATTTAAGGCCGATTCTCACAAAACTGTATTTTCTGCAAGCTTCAAGGACCCTTGAAGACTCCAAAAGGACACCAAATAACCAACTGATATAAGGAGTAGAGCTGCAACTAACGATTATTTTTTCTGTCGACTAATCTAACGATTATTTTTTCGATTAGTCGACTAATCTAACGATTATTTTTCCAGATTAGTCTTATTATTCTTTTTTTACTGATTATTGTATTTCAAAGAGGGTAGTGAATTTGTATATTATTTTAACATGAAATCAATGAATGATGACAATATTAATTGTATTTCAGGAAGGGTAGTGTACATAGTATGCCATTTTATAATGAAATATATGAACACAAGAAGCTTTTTAAACATAATATATAATGATACTATTCATCATAAAATGTATACAGAGTAGGCCTAATTAGGAAAAGTTGTTTACTATAGTAGTTGAGTATGATTTACTTATTGATTTGTGTCAAAAGTAAACGAAAATGCACTTGTATTTATCTGCAAAAGGTTCACATACAGGAGCTTTCAGCATAGTTTTAATGTATAACTAGTCGTCTATTTTGAAGATACATGTGCATAAACAACAACTAAAGCTGCCAGAAGTTTTTGCCCAAACTTCAAAGACATATTTAAATGATTAAAGCTAGAGGCATATCTTAACTTTAATGTTACTTTAATCATGCAAACTACCTATATACAGCATGTTATTATGCATATGTGTTTAGGACAGAGGGGAACCAGGTCGCATTAACAGGAGATATATGCAGCCCATAATAAATAAAAGCACGAGACGTACAGGGGTCGGAGAAGAACCCCGGAAAATGTGACCGTCTGTTGCAATACACGCGCCACGGTTCAGCTGCGTGAGAGAACACTGGCAGCAGGGTTGCCAGGTTTACACAACAAAACCCACCCATTCGTTCCTCAAAACAAGCCCAAAACAAGCCCAATCGCGTTTCGGGGAGGTTCTCTGGTAAACATCGCGTTCGGGGGGTTAAATATGTGTGTTTTTTTGCTTCAACCCGCGGACATGAGACACAGCCCGCGGCAACAGTGTAGAAGTAGCCCAATTCCGTGGGAAAAAAGCGGACTTGGCAACACTGACTGGCAGTATGAAAGCTCCCGCTCTCCACGCGCACAGCTTCTGCTCTGCTCAGTGTGAAACCGGCGTTACAGAGCGAACAAAGCACAGTTTTATTTGGCTTCTGTTTAAAGTACTCCCACACTTTTGAATGTCGCGGTCTGGCTTTATATGATAAATGATCATTTTCACTATGCCCGGGAGCAGAAGCTGCCATTATTCTAGATCTTCTGTTCCATTCTAGAACGTAAATAATGTGCCGCCGACGCGTCGACGCATTTCACGCACGCATTGCAGCCCTAATAAGGAGTCCGTATAATTCTATTATATAATAAATCTATGCACACCAATGCTCCCATGAAAAAGAAATTGTGTAGAGAGCTTCAACAAATAGCTTGTTTTCAAGCAGTCAAGCTGCAATATCAAAGAGGACCACATGGAGATGCCAAAACTCCTAAATCAACCGCCTTGACTTGACTGCATAAACCTACGATTACTAAACACAGCAACATGCACATGATAAATCAAACATTATCCTTCCTCAGTGTGTGTGGAAACAACGCGAATGTGTGCGGTTAGTGATGCACGATTTGTTGTTTGTGCATCAATATAACAGACCTTCACACACTTACTGTACGTCACCAAAATTGCGCTCTTCAGAAATACTGAATATGACAAAGCACACACTGGAATGAATAATTCACTATTCTCTGATATTGCTGATGTAATCAGCCTGGCCTTCTTTACATTTGCGCTGTTTTGGACTGCTTGTTTGAATGGATTCGAATACTCGATCACTGAAAACTTTCCCAGAGTTTAACAGCTTAAAATGGTCTGATCACAAACAGAGAAGCGGAATCGGTGTAGAATGGGTTACAGGTGCTTGTAGATTCTCAGTGTGATAAACTCCTGACTTCTAAGGTTCTCAAACTGCGTGACGAAAATTGCGTTAATTATTTGCGGGATTTTAAAATTAATTAATATATGGCTTGATATGAAGTTTATTTGCTCACCAGCCACTGTGGCTCGTGGTTTTCCAAAGTTACAAGCCACTCAGCATTTTCACTGGCCACAATTTTGACATCGATACCATGGGGAAAAACTGCCATATAGATATTTTTAGCAGCAGGTATATTAGGCTGCTGTCTCTTTAAGAGCTGACGCACGGATCCATTATACTTTTACACATGCGTTTTCTTTCTCAACTGTTTACATTCATTTAAAACAACTGACTGTGTTTACGTGAATACTCGTCAAGACCGGCATTTTGACATTATTTTGTGTGTATTTGACTGTCTTTGTATTTGATTTTTCGGACTATTATGTCAGGCTTTACAGGGTTAAACTAGACATTCTAAGCATCCAAAATAAACAACAACCAAAAAAAGTCTGTAGTGCACGTGAGCAAAGTGCGCTATAACTGTTTGTCATGTTTTTGATTCTTTGTTTGTTTCTGCAGTTGCATTCAGGATTTATGACATGGATAAGGACGGCTACATATCCAACGGAGAACTCTTCCAGGTGCTGAAGATGATGGTAGGAAATAACCTAAAGGACACTCAGCTGCAGCAAATCGTAGACAAAACCATCATCAACGCAGACAGGGACGGGGACGGGAGGATATCCTTCGAGGAGTTTTGTGCTGTGAGTCTCCCATGGGTCATTTTCATTTTGGGTCTGGTTTCTAATGTAGGGATTTCTTTGAAAGTTGACACACCCAACATTTTCATCTGCAAATGCCATTTTCACTGCAACAGAAAATCATTTTAAGTTTAGCATTGCAGGGCTCAACATTAATGCTTGTCCGGGACAAGTGGGTTTTTTTTTTTTTTGAAGAGGCCAGTGAAATTTTACTTGCCCGACCTGACAAAGGAGCCTGATTAAAACTTCAGTGACAAAAAATAACTATGATTTTGATTTTATTACATTCAGTGTAAAGAGCGATTGATTTCTGTCTCTTTGTGAGAGACTTTCATGGAGAAATCAAAACAAACGAGCTTAACAGCACACAGAAAGAAACATACTGAGGTAAAAATATAACATGCTGACTTATTGTATTTATAACATACTGTATGATAGAGTAACACAACACGACCAAGGGAGCTATTGTGCAGAATATTATCACGATTGATAATGTTACATTGATTTTACAGTTCAATAAACAAGTAGTTAATATTAAGTTACTTACATTGCAAGGTTATTATAGCATTTTTCATTAGTTTTTATTTTTATTCCGTTTTGACTTTTTGTTTTCAAATTCAGTTTAGTTTTAATTCGTTTTTAAAGTGGGTTTGCTAGTTTAGTTTTTAGTTTTTTGAAAATGCTTATTTTTAGTTTAGTTTTTATTACTTTTAGTGTTAGTTTTAGTCTTTTTTTGTCATTTGGGTTATTTGTCAGGGGCAAGATTCAAAAAGGTCAGAAAAAGTATTGTGTAATAATAACTCAACAAAAACATCATTCAATTTTTAGAAAATATTCATTCAAAAATAAAACCAGTACATAAAATGTACATATGGGCACACGTATGTTAACAGTTTCAACACTCCGCAGTGCAAAATATGTTAGTGACGTGTGCCAGTAAAAAACCTAAAGAGCCAAAAGACTAAAGAAGACATGCATGAACCGCATGTATTCAACCCGTTTTTGAGCTAAAATACAAATATACAGCTAAACCTATACAAATACCACAGCTGTACACGCGTGCGTGTGTGCGAAATGCAGCTGAACATTATTTGCTCTATGAAAGACATTGACAAAGACGAAAACTAAGGACATTTAATCTATAATTTTATTTTATTTTAGTTAGTTTTGCCAAACACACATTACAGTTTTGGCTAGTTATCGTTTTTTTGTAATGCCTTGTTTTTATTTTTATTTCAGTTAACGACAATTTCCGTTTCAGGTTTTATCCCACATAGTTTTTGTTTTTTCGTTAACGATTATAACCTTGTTACATTGTAGACACAATATTGACTGTTTTTGTTCTAGTTCACCAATTCAGCAGATCTACGCATTCTCAAAGCAACACTATGTTTTGTTACTGAATGGTTCAAAACGTTGAATGAATCAGTTGAATGAATGACTCAATGACTCACTCATTAGGTGACTTGTCGCCAGCTACTGGGGGATCTATTGTGAGGATCTATTGACAGAAATGCAATATAACATAACTATGTTTTCAGTGGTGTATAAAGACCTTAATGACATAATGAACCGTTATGTTTTTGTTACCTTAGAATGAGGCATTTCTATCTCCATACACCGCAGGTCTCCTTACAGTGAAGTCGCCATTTTGCGCAGTCATGTTTCTACAGTAGCCCTAAAAGGACAAACTTCTCTACAGAGTGCTAGCTACTCTCTATTGTCTCAGACGATGACATTTTTGTCCCGTGTCGGCCACCGTAGCTTCTCTGTGTGCTTTGAAAGGGAGGGGTGGGCGGTTGCAATTCACAACCTCACCGCTAGATGCCGCTAAAATTTACACAGTGCACCTTTAAAACATTAATCTCATAACATTATTTATTGCAGTTGTAATTTAGCAGTCTAAATTATTTAATTTGATTATTCATCAGTAACTTTTTTACTTGGACAAGCATGTGACAAGGCTTAATGTCGAGCCTTGCATTGGTTATTATTTGTTTCATTTACATTTACATTTATGAATTTGGCAGACGCTTTTATCCAAAGCGACTTACATTGCATTCAAGGTACACATTTTACATTTTTGTCAGTTCTTGCTTTCCCTGGGAATGGAACCCATGACCTTGGCATTGCCAGTGCCAAGCTCTACTGTTTGAGCTACAGGAAAACGGTTTCAAAGGTATTTTATTTCATACAGGGTAGAGCTGCGCGATTAATCGTTAAAAGATTGTGATCTCGATTCAAAAACTCGGGCGATCATATTCCTACATGACGATTCACCTGTGTCTGTTTTAGAGATCACCTAAAAATGAAAATGCTGTCATCCTTACCTCACCTTTTTGGAAGTAACTTGGCTCTTCAAATAACGATTGTATCGATTATTTACACCAGTAGGCGGCGACAAGTGACCGTTAAAAAATGTATTTGTCATTGAATCATTCATTCAAGAGATTCGTTCAAACACGCTGATTCAGAATAATGAATTATTTTGTTATTGAGTTACTACACCTTTTTTTTTTTAACACTCTGATTATGAAATGCACTGACATTTTTCCCCGTCACTCTTTTTCTTCTCTTCCGCAGGTGGTTGGTGGCTTAGACATTCACAAAAAGATGGTGGTGGATGTGTGAAGAGATGAAAAAGGCCCTTCACTGAACGCCCTCTTTTTCACTTCTCCATTTCTGAGAATCAGCTCCAGATGTTCCGCTAACACGTGCTCTCTCTCTCTCTCTCTCTCTCTCTCTCTCTCTCTCTCTCTGTCGCTTTCTCTCTTTCAATGGAAGTATTTCTCTGAATGATGCCTCTATTCCCCGTCTCTACTCCCTGAGCCTTGTGACGCCTGCCATCCTAAGTGTTAAAGAGCATGAGATTCTTCTGTCCACAATCTCGGGTATTTATGGACAGTCAGAGGGACAACGTCTCTGACGATTACCGAGCGATTCATTGTGGTGGAGAAGGAAGAGAGGAGTGTGCGCGTGTGTGTGTGTGTGTGTGTGTATGTATGCATGTGTCTACAATCTTTATTTTTCTTTTTGAAGGGGGGATTTTTTGTATTTATTTTGGTCCTGTCTTTTTTAAAGACGATCTAGGTCTACAGGGAATACACGTGTATGTGAGCGATATGTGACTTGACACTTGATTTCAGTGCAACACGCTTCAAGCATGAAGTGCCAATCGAAACATACAATAGCTGAACATTGAAATCG
The DNA here is from genome assembly GCF_949357685.1 of Gobio gobio. Taxonomy (NCBI): domain Eukaryota; kingdom Metazoa; phylum Chordata; class Actinopteri; order Cypriniformes; family Gobionidae; genus Gobio; species Gobio gobio. The sequence continues at coordinate 53,733,968 of NC_137099.1, read as the reverse complement.
CTATCTGATGTTCTTCATGTTATGAGGAGATTAAAAAAAAAGTTTATTAACGAGCTCTGGTTTGATATCTGCTCCAGATCTCACGCGAAATGCAAATCCGAATTTTCTACCGAGAATGCGTGCGTGTATGTAAACGTGTGCTGTGTTAATATCGTCAGGGAGTTCATCTACCGTCTTGCTTTCTGATATACAGTAGACTAGGATAAAAAAAGTACATATATTTGAAGTTGTGCACATATATACGTATGGTTTACTTTTCAAGACAGGTGTTTTATCGCAGGGGTCAGGTGGGGAGGGACGATCAGATCACACCACATATTACTGTAGGATGGAACAGTGCCATCATCTTTCTCAACTTTTGTGTGTGTGTGTGTGTGTGTATTCTGGATTTATTACCATTTTAACACAGCAAGCGAGTCATTTTGATTTACCTCTCGACATTGTAGTTACATACAGTGCATATTGTGGCAAACTGAATCCACAATAACACCTGATTTGAACATTTGTGTGTGGAAATGTATGGTTAATTTTTCCAACTTGACTGCAGGCAGCATTGTAAAGATCTTAGTAGCTCATATTTGTATATTAGGGACTGAAGGACAGAATGTGTGTTTTGTGGGTTCGGGTTTTTTAAGCTTTAATCGAGTTGGTTCGCGGCATGTAACCGTCGAAAGTAGGCAAAACCAGACCAGACTGACCAACAGTTTCTCTCTTTTCCTTCATCATTTCAAAGACTGATCGATGGGATTCGATCTGTTCAAAAAGGAGAGACCAAACTAAACGCTGTCAAAGCGGATGAATAAACTCGGCTGCTCCGCTGGTTTGCTTTAAATGTGAATCTCCCGTGCAAACCGGCGCCATCTTATGCACGGTGACGGTGCTTGTGTCTTTCCCGAAGACCGGTGAGGTCTAGTGATGTGCTTGCATGATACGGGAGGGTTTCTCTCTTCTTCTTTTTTTTTTTCTTTCTATTGTGCATGTAGATTTGATTTTTTTTGGAGGGGGAGGGGGGTTCTCTTGTTTACATATGAATCGTACTTTTGAGATATTATAATCTGAATGACAGTTACATATAAATATATATGGACGTTGCCAAAGTTTTGGTAAATGTTTAAATATGGAAATTATTTTAAAGCGAGTTTCTTCACTACATTTATCCATAAATATTATTATTCTGAAAATAAAAATGTGCAAGTTATTCTGGATTGGTGTCCGTCACTCCCAGCAAAGCTTTTTTTTTTGTTCTTTCCTCTTTTTTTTTTTTTTTTTAAAGAGGGAGTTATGTTTTTTTTCCGTTTATGGTTTGGTTGAATTGTTTTGTACAGAATGTGTGGTTATTACTGCTTCTTGCTTTCGGTTCTGTTTTGTATTTCTTTAGCTGGGGGTCAGACAGCCGTCTATATAACTTTCGGTGTGGTGGGTTTTTGGACAAAGGAAACGTCTACAAGTGAATGAAAACCTTTGGCTTTTAGGTTTAACGTTTTGTTTTCTTCATTTCTCTGCATGCTGCGTCATATGCTGTGGGAACCATTGAAATGTCATTCATGAAAATGAGAAATAAAATATTTGAGACTTGTACAACTGTGTTCTGGTTGCTTCAATTGCTTTAATGTGCGCTATTGGATGTAATGTACACTTGCGCTCAAACGTTTACACCAATGTGCAAAAATGTTAAAGGGTTAGTTCCCCCAAAAATGAAAATTCTGTCATTAATTACTTCCCCTCATGTCGTTGGACACCCGTAAGACCTCCGTTCATATTCAGAACAGAAATGAAGATATTTTAGTTGAAATCTGATGGCTCTGAAAGGCCTCCATTGGCACAATGGCACGGTTCACTCTCAAGACCCTTAAAAGGTACTAAAGACGTCGTTACAAAGTCCATCTCACTACAGTGGTTCTACAATAACTTTATGAATCGGCGAGAATAGTTTTTGTGCGCGAAAAAACCCTAAATAACGACTTATCTGGTGATGACGATTTCAAAACACGGCCTCATGAAGCTTCGAAGCGTTATGAATCAGCGAGTCGATTCAGCAGTTTGGATCGCCAAATTTCAGCAGTTTGACGGTTTGACACGCGATCCGAATCATGATTCAACTCACTGATTCATAACGCTTCGAAGCTTCATGATGCCGTGTTTTGAAATCGTCTTCATTTGTGTTCCGAAGATCAACGGAGGTCTTACGGGTGTCGAACGGCATGAGGGTAAGTAATTAATGACAGAATTTTCGGGTGAACTAACCCTTTAATTCACTCAGGGGTGAAAGCTTTTTGAATTTGAAGGTCAAGGTAAATTGTACTTAATTTGTCTTCTGGGAAACAGTAGTAAGCAAACATCTTCTGTAGCTTCCGAAGGGCAGTTCTAAATAGAAAAAAGTGATATTTAAACAAAATAAAAGACCTTTTCATCCTGTCCAAAAATGAATGCATTTTGTTTCCTTCTGGAGCATGAGGTGGCAGTGGCTCATGTAGGTTGTCTATAAACCGGAAGGTTGGTTGTTCAATCCCTGGTTCCACCTGACCAAGTGTCGAGGTGTCCATGAGCAAGACCCCTAACCCCAGCTGCTCCCGACGTGCTGGATGGCTGACCCTACCCAATATGTAAAGCACTTGGATGGCCATAGGTCTGTTGAAAGTGCTATATAAATGCAGTCCATTTACCATTCCTTCCGGAGCATCAGTGAATGATTGGACCTTTTCAATAGTTGTGTTTGAGTCCCTCAACTGTCCTCAGTGTGAAAAGATGGATCTCAAAATCATACAGTCACTGCTGGAGAGGGTTCAAATGTGCAAAAGATGCTGGAAAACTGAAGAGTGTGCAGGACCTGGAGGATTTTTCTGAAGGACAGTGCTCAGTTTAACTGCTCAGGACAAACAAGAGACTCATGAACAACCATCACAAAACAAAAAAACAGCTGTGGATCATCCAGGTAATGACAGTATCAAGAATCAAGCCAAAGAATCAAGTTAGTATAAATTCAGCTTTTTTTTCTTTTTTTTTGTCTTGTAGTCCACAAGACCAAAAAAAAATAGCTGAATTTATAAAAACGACCACGTTCAAAAGTTAAAACACCCTTGATTCTTAATACTGTCATTACCTGGATGATCCACGGCTGTTTTTGTGTCTCTCTAGCAGTGACTGTAGGATTAAACATCTATGTGAAATATCTTATTAAGGACCGTACCAAATATAACATGCATTTTGTATGATCTCTCTTATTTAGTTTAAATCATTTTTGCAGATGAGCACAACCATGCTTAGAATTTGAAAGATTGATGTCACAGTTGTGCTGTCCTTAATCATGTTATTTTTTTTATTTTATAACCTAAAGAGAACCTTCCCATAACATTCCCTGAAGGTTATTTTAGGTTTTATTTGTTATAATACATACTCAGGTTTATTTGTATATTTGGTTACTGCGCGCCTCTGATCTTTCTACTGTCTTCCACAGAAAGACGCGTACTTGCGTCATTTCGTTTTTACCGACTGACTAACATTAGTTTATCAATCTTTGTTGAATAAGTTATAATTAATAAAAATACCAGTGTAAATAGTGTAATTTCAGAGAGATTTGACACATAATTGAAGACAACATGATGTTAACAGAGAAGTTTTTGTTTACTGACCAAAAGAGAGAAGCTATGTTCTGTTAATTCAGTGGTAAGAAAATAATACAAAGTAATCCCAGTTAATGTAATCTTTATTCATTTTGTAATGTCTGTGAATAAAATTCATATTTTAAAACCCCGTATTGTGTAGAAGTCATTGTTATTTGGCACTTAAACGTAAAACCTGCTTGTGGTACAGTGTCAGTGATACAAGTTACGAAATAAAGCCTACATATTAATACATAATTTAATCCTCCATATGAAGGTTTATGTATTTTAATTATTTCCATTGATTAAATAAGTTAAAAACAAGACGGTTTGTAGTAGGCTACTGATTATTGACGTCCATTCATATGTTTTCCATGCCGGGGTGATTTCGGATTCAGCCTAGATACGTTTTGAAGGCTTATATCTTCTAAATGCGAATTTTGTCATTGTTTTGGAGCACTAGCTAATATACAACAGTAGGCTAAGGCTAACATATTCATACTAAAAGCGAAAAAACGTCAGATTTCATGGGGACTTTAAAAGTCTTAAAGCTGTAATATTAGTTGTTTGCCGCTAGGTGTCCGTAATACACCAAAAAACGAACTCAAAGGGTTGTTGAGTCAAAGATGCAGTCAAAGGGAGGAAACCCAGCTAACAATTTGTGGCTTGTCTATGGTTATAAGAATAACATTTAAACCATTAGAGAACGTTTTGTATAGGTTCTCATTAGGTTATTACAAGAAAAAAACTCCCTGTAACGTTTTGGGAAAGTTTGTTTACAAAAAAGAACCCACAATTCCGTTATGAGACGCTAGCGGGCAGAAATTACACATGTGAAGAAATATGGCCTAAAGAAACGTTTACCACATCGAAAAGGTACTAAAATGTTGTGTCTTTTGGAAGAAAAGAAGGTTATCTCGGTAGTCTGTTGCTTTACAACACATTTCCCTGGTAAAGACGTCAAGTTAATGCAGCCTAAACTGGTTTGCTAGTGTTAACTGCCTTTGGCCAATTAGTAGTTAGACATTACTTTTCTGATTCAAATTAGACCAATCTACCTTTTATATTTCTGACTTTAAAAGTTAGGATCAGTCTTTAAGAAAATTGTTATTTTATAATTAAATCTTTAGAGGACCAGCTTACATTTTACATAAATCATAAATGGACATGCTGATACCACATTTTGTAGTATATAAATTACTGACTAAAAAATATCCACAAATATGATATGCAAAACCCTAATGACTATTGTGCAGTCACACTAATATGTGTTAATGTTTAAGCAGGAAATTTGCTTTGAAATTGCTTTGCTATTTTATTTTGTACAAAATAGCACAAAATCACACCGGCCTTCAAAAAAAAAAGTATTATAAATATCACATTATGCTACATTGTCACCAAATATTAGACTCAATCTTTTTGTCAGCTTGTTTTCTTTCATTTAGGACTGGTTTTGTGTTTCTTTTTGCATACGATTAATTGTAGGCCTCATTTATCTGAGAGTAGGCACCTCATCTATTTGAGTGAAAACAAGCATTATTTATGAATCATTTTCACAATATTCAATAACATATGAAGAAAATGTGCACTGTTGATCACACTAGTCTACTTTAATGTTTAACCAGGACGTTTATTTTGAAATGCTTTAATTTTGTACAAAATGGCACAGACACTTGTAATGTTCCCGGTCAAACCGGTCATTGAAAGTGAATGGGAGAGACTGTAAATAAGAGAAAAATGTAGTTTTCAGGAGCATGTTCATTGTGTTCGTGTTCGCAAATGTGTATGTGTGCTTGCAAACAGAGCCCTTGGACCTGTGCATGCGTGGATACATGCATACACACACTACCCAAACACACACACACACACACACACATACATACGTTAATACACACAAATTATTTTGAGTATTACACATACTTTTTCACAGAGATTATTTTTTTCCTACCCTGAACTGCTTCTAATATTCACTTTATTTAAACCATAGGCTAAACTTACAACGGACATTTTCCAACACGTCATTTTTTTCCTTGCAGAAACCGAGTCCCGTACTGGATCTTTCTGCTGGAGAGATTCAAGACCAGCCCTATCAGTCAGCATCAGGTGAAGCACAACAGACAAATTAGAACATCTATCAATTACACACACACACACACACACACACACACACACACACACACACACACACACACACACACACACACACACACACACACACACACACACACACACACACACACACACACACACACACACACACACACACACACACACACACTGCTATTTCCCACACACATGCATACACACACACACCCACACCAGGAGACACTGATCCACTTCCAGAATCTGTGCCCCAGTAGGACAATAGTCTTACAGGTTGGCATTTCTCAGGCTCGGCGTCTGGGACAGCGAGTGATATTTTTGTATCGGTGTCCGTACTGATTGGGAAGGAGAATAATTGATGAAAGTGAGAGAATCGGAGTAAAGCAGAGAGGAGAGCGGGTTCAGCTGGAGTTCAGGTGTATTCTCGGGTGACTTTATTCCTGCACACAGGCTGCTGATAAGCATGTTTATCGAGCAGACAAAAGGACAGTGAGGATACTGTTGCTTCAGTTTAAACCTGTTCTGCGTCTCCATGTGCTGGCGAAGGAAGGCCAGACAAAATGCAATACGGGGATAAGTGGTGCAGTCTCTTACACAGCATTTGCAGGTGTTCCTATGGGTTCCCACACATTTGACCAGTGAATTTCCATGTTTTTTAAAGACGTTTATGATGAGGTTTTTTAAAAACAACTCAAATTCAGACCGATTCACTATTAACCGTTCATAGATGCTTTGAAATGAACCGACTCACAAGACTGACTCACTAACAGACCAGACATTACAATGGCATTCAAGCAAATCAAGAAGAGCAATATTTAGCCAATCAGATATTTGAGAGTATGACATATGCATAATCATTATAAAAATGTCACTTTATAATTGACTTGAATTTATTGACTTAATTTATATTCACACTTTATGTTTATGCTTGTGCTGGAAAGATATATGACATAAATATTCATATAGGCCTATATGGGTCATTCCTGGGATTCGGTAATATTTCAGTCCCCAAGACTTTTTTTAAAGTGGTGGTTCACCAAATGTTAAAAGCTTTGCACAATACATGTGGTATAATGAATAAAACATTTTTTTTTAAAAAGTATCATAAAATAATGTCTTATTTCTATCGTACACTAAGCATTTTGTCATGTCCCAGAGGCACTTCACTGAATTTGTACTTAGAAAATATTTAACAAAATGTGTACTATACTATATTGTAAGTTGTACTTAAAAAAAAAATTAAACAAAAAAGCAAGATATTTGATTTAAAAAAAATTCAAAATACAGACTATAAAGTTATGTCCCTCAGTCTGAACTCAACCCTGTCACGCCCACCATTCTCTGCCTATAATAATTTAGACTCCACCCATATTTACCAGAAATGACATCATTCAGGTCTCTTGCTGCAGAAGAAGGAAAGTAGTGTCCTAATTTTTATTTATATTTTTGAGGTGTATTATAGTCAGGGAGTGTACTGTCAAGCTTAACAACTTAACCCCATCACATAAAATTAAGAAAATTTCAAAATTGTATTTTAATCCATAAGTGTATTTCATTGCTGCCATATACACTCACCTAAAGGATTATTAGGAACACATACTAATACTGTGTTTGACCCCCTTTCACCTTCAGAACTGCCTTAATTCTACGTGGCATTGATTCAACAAGGTGCTGAAAGCATTCTTTAGAAATCTTGGCCCATATTGATAGGATAGCATCTTGCAGTTGATGGAGATTTGTGGGATGCACATCCAGGGCACGAAGCTCCCGTTCCACCACATCCCAAAGATGCTCTATTGGGTTGAGATCTGGTGACTGTGGGGGCCATTTTAGTTCAGTGAACTCATTGTCATGTTCACGAAACCAATTTGAAATGATTGGAGCTTTGTGACATGGTGCATTATCCTGCTGGAAGTAGCCATCAGAGGATGGGCACATGGTGGTCATAAAGGGATGGACATGGTCAGAAACAATGCTCAGGTAGGCCGTGGCATTTAAACGATGCCCAATTGGCACTAAGGGGCCTAAAGTGTGCCAAGAAAACATCCCCCACACCATTACACCACCACCACCAGCCTGCACAGTGGTAACAAGGCATGATGGATCCATGTTCTCATTCTGTTTATGCCAAATTCTGACTCTACCATCTGAATGTCTCAACAGAAATCGAGACTCATCAGACCAGGGAACATTTTTCCAGTCTTCAACTGTCCAAGTTTGGTGAGCTCGTGCAAATTGTAGCCTCTTTTTCCTATTTGTAGTGGAGATGAGTGGTACCCGGTGGGGTCTTCTGCTGTTGTAGCCCATCCGCCTCAAGGTTGTGTGTGTTGTGGCTTCACAAATGCTTTGCTGCATACCTCGGTTGTAACAAGTGGTTATTTCAGTCAAAGTTGCTCTTCTATCAGCTTGAATCAGTCGGCCCATTCTCCTCTGACCTCTAGCATCAACAAGGCATTTTCGCCCACAGGACTGCCGCATACTGGATGATTTTCCCTTTTCACACCATTCTTTGTAAACCCTAGAAATGGTTGTGCGTGAAAATCCCAGTAACTGAGCAGATTGTGAAATACTCAGACCGGCCCGTCTGGCACCAACAACCATGCCACGCTCAAAATTGCTTAAATCCCCTTTCTTTCCCATTCTGACATTCAGTTTGGAGTTCAGGAGATTGTCTTGACCAGGACCACACCCCTAAATGCATTGAAGCAACTGCCATGTGATTGGTTGATTAGATAATTGCATTAATGAGAAATTGAACAGGTGTTCCTAATAATCCTTTAGGTGAGTGTATATTCTACTCGCCTACACTACACACTCAACCCCGTCACACATAGGTATATATTTCTCATTGTTTCAGGGTTGAGTTTTTCACTTCATTCATTAATCATTTTAATTAAAAAAATGTATAGTCATTATAGTCAATATAATCAAAAATAGAATATTTGATGTTAATGTGTCCACTTAAATATTGTCAAGCGTCCTATGTCAGAAATGGCAGCAACATCAGCAGCAGAAAGACTGTTGTCTATGCAGATATGTTGACCCAGAAAGAATGGCACAATAGAGATACTAAAAAGATAAAATTGAAGGCAATGTCTCCCTTCAAACTTGTTATACAGTCTTCAACCCCTGTCACACTATTCTCAACTATTCTTTTGGGTGAAAAAATAGGGACCAATAAAACTTAAGGCATTTCTTGCTGATTACCACCTGAAATGTTAAGGACTAACACAATAAAAATTGTGGTTTTAGTTAAACATCTAAATTGAGATTTTTTTTTTAACAAAAATAAAGAGACCACAGATACAATTTCACAACAACTTCAGTCCCATTAAAATGTGAAAATTATCATAAATGTTACATTTGTTAATTGTTCTGAGAAACACATGAGCAGTAGGTAAATGTTTGTTTTGCAGCAAGTTTTGTGTAAAATCTTTTTTAAACCAATTCCGTTTAGTCCGTTACGGGGTTGAGAATAAAATAAATAAAAATAATAAAAGGTCTTTAATGCCTGAAGTGGGAAAATATAATTTGTTGGAGGTTTGATATGTGCCTAATGATGTGGGGTATTTAGAAAATTAATTATATGTAGTTTTAAAAAATCCAAGTTGAAATATTACTGAATCCCAGGAATGACCCATTTACACCGATCAGGCATACTTCATTATGTGAAGTGAATAACACTGATTCTCTCTTCATCACGGCACCTGTTAGTGGGTGGGATATATTAGGCAGCAAGTGAACATTTTGTTCTCAGAGTTTGATGTGTTAGAAGCAGGAAAAATGGGCAAGCGTAAGGATTTGAGTGAGTTTGACAAGGGCCAAATTGTGACGGCTAGACGACTGGGTCAGAGCATCTCCAAAACTGCAGCTCTTATGGGATGTTCCCGGTCTGCAGTGGTCAGTCTCTATCAAAAGTGCTCCAAGGAAGGAACAGTGGAGAACCGGAGACAGGCTCATGGGCGGCCAAGGCTCATTGATGCACGTGGGGAGCGAAGGCTGGCCCGTGTGGTCCGATCAAACAGACGAGCTACTGGAGCTCAAATTGCTCAAGAAGTTAATGCTGGTTCTGATAGAAAGGTGTCAGAATACACAGAGCATCACAGTTTGATGTGTATGGGGCGGCATAGCCACAGACCAGTCTAGGAAAGCGTCAGTGGCACGTGAGCATCAGAACTGGACCACGGAGCAATGGAAGAAGGCGGCCTGGTCTAATGAATCACGTTTTCTTCTACATCACGTGGATGGCCGGGTGTGTGTGCATCGCTTACCTGGAGAACACATGGCACCAGGTGCACTATGGGTAGAAGGCAAGCCGGCGGTGGATGTTACTTTAACACGTACCACCTACCTAAGAATTGTTGCAGACCAGGTACACCCTTTCATGGAAACGGTATTCCCTGGTGGCTGTGGCTCTTTCAGCAGATAATGCTCCTGACATGAAGCAAAAATTGTCCAGGAATGGTTTGAGGAGCACAACGAGTTTGAGGTGTTGACTTGGCCTCCAAATTCCCCAGATCTCAATCCAATCGAGCAGCTGTGGGATGTGCTGAACAAACAAGTCCGATCCATGGAGGCCCCACCTCACAACTTACAGGACTTAAAGGATCTGCTGCTAACATCTTGGTGCCAGATACCACAGCACACCTTCAGGGGTCTAGTGGAGTCCATGCCTCGACGGGTCAGGGCTGTTTTGGCAGCAAAAGGGGGACCAACACAATATTAGTAGGTCATAATGTTATGCCTGATTGTTGTAAAAACTTGTTCGTATTTGAAGGAATTTATGTTTATTCTAATATCCTATTTTATAATTAACATATATGATAAATTAAAAAATGGGAATAAATATAATTAATTTACGTAATGTTTACCATAAAACAAGTTATATTAGTAATATTATTTTAATATATCAAAAAATATAGTCAAAACATATAAAGCTGTTCTGACCAATGAATTTCCATGACTTTTACCAATAATGTATTATTGATTAAAGATTACACTCACAAATCACAGTCAGTCCAGTCAGAAAATAGACTTTAAAAAAAAGGTTGTAAATCGTTGTTACGTTTTCAGGCTTGGGAATCACAACTGTAAAATGTCCAGGTTTTCCATGACGATGATGTCATTCAAAATCCCTCAACACTGTGACAAGCCACCGAACTGGTGTAAAAGGAGACATTTTTCAGCTTTAACAGCAGTCACATCCACCTAATGTGTGTACTTGTTAGGGAACTAGTGGTTAATGAAGCATAGATGTAGACCTTTGACTTCAGCTATGTAATCCTCAGGTCAGCCCCATATCAAAACACACACTAATCTCTGCATGTACGACATGAAGCTCGCCAGAACGCTCCATTCATGCTGTCCTCATCAGAGTTCAGACAACACACGGTCCAGGTAAGTGCCTGGACGCTCGGCTGGTCAGGTGAAACCGCATCCCCGGGCCGCGGGGGCTTTTCATAGTTCTGTGTGCTAGCTACAGTTACACACCGGCAGGCTGATAACAAGACTCGACTTTCAGGAGCACTCATGTGTGCCGCAGGTGTCCGAGGACAGCGGCGTCAGACAGGTGTCAGAGAGCTAATGATGAGGAACAGCCCAACTGAGAGGCCTAACACACTCTTAAACCTGTTCACCTGCAAGTTTGTACTTAAAGGAACACACCGACTTTATCTTATTCCCCGTATCCACCAGAGTTAGATAAGTCCATACATGCCATTCTCATCTCCGTGCGTGCCATAACTCTGTCTGACGCACCCACCGCTAGCCTAGCTTAGCACAAACACTGGAGGTAAATGGCTCCAGCTAGCCTACTGCTCAATAAGAGACAAAATAACGCCAACATTTTCCTATTTACATGTTGTGATGTGTATAGTTACATCGTGTACTAAGACCAGCGGAAAATGAAAAGTTGTGATTTTCTAGGCCGATATTGCTAGGAACTATTCTCTCATTCCAGCGTAATAATCAAGGAACTTTGAGCCGTACCATGAGTGCAGCTGCGCAGTGATATTACACAGCACCTGAAAATAGGCTAACTTCCATCAACATAACTAACGTGTCAACCTGCTTGCACAGAGAGCGTGCTGGGGACTATTTTCAGGCGCAGTTTCACCCGTTCTACCCAGAGCTGTTCACGTCCTCAGATTTCTGCATTTCTATGTCAACACTATCTACGGCTAAATGAATCCGCAGCAGTCAAGTGGTAAAAGTCTGTAAGTTGTTTACGTTCGTTATTATTGTAATGTTATGAGCTCTGAGACATGAGGTAATTTAACGCGTCTCTCGTGAAGCTTTGTTAGTGAATCCCTTCTATGTGCGTTCATGTGTTTTAGGCGTGGCTTTGGAGACGCTCTGAAGGGAGGGTGGGATCTCATGCTCTCAAAGCTAGCTTGCTATTGCTAGCCATTCTGAAATTGCCTACCCTACCTTTAAAGGGTTAGTTCACCCAAAAAAGAAAATTCTGTCATTAATTACTTACCCTCATGTCGTTGGACACCCGTAAGACCTCCGTTCATCTTCGGAACACAAATGAAGATATTTTAGTTGAAATCTGATGGCTCTGAAAGGCCTCCATTGACACAATGGCACTTTACACTCTCAAGACCCTTAAAAGGTACTAAAGACGTCGTTACAAAGTCCATCTCACTACAGTGGTTCTAAAATAACTTTATGAATCGGCGAGAATAGTTTTTGTGCGCAAAAAAACCCTAAATAAAGACTAATATAGTGATGACGATGTCAAAACACGGCATCATGAAGCTTCGAAGCGTTATGAATCAGTGAGTTGAATCATGATTCGGATCGCGTGTCAAACCGCCAAACTGCTGAAATTTGGTGATTCAAACCGCTGAATTGACTCTCTGATTCATAACGCTTCGAAGCTTCATGAGGCCGTGTTTTGAAATCATCATAACTATGTAAGTCGTTATTTAGGGTTTTTTTGCGCACAAAAACTATTCTCGCCGATTCATAGTTATTGTAGAACCACTGTAGTGAGATGGACTTTGTAACGACGTCTTTGGTACCTTTTAAGGGTCTTGAGAGTGTAAAGTGCCATTGAGCCAATGGAGGACTTTCAGAGCCATCAGATTTCAACTAAAATATCTTCATTTGTGTTCCGAAGATGAACGGAGGTCTTACGGGTGTCGAACGACATGAAGGTAAGTAATTAATGACAGAATTTTCATTTTTGGGTGAACTAACCCTTTAAGCTTAGTTTGTGCCAATCCTGGGTTTTAGGTACCATTAAAGTGGTTTGGCTTTTAGCTGTGTTCATCTCCATAGTAACTTACACTCCATGGCTAACCAGCTCCAGGGCAGGTTATGTTCTGGATTAGAGATCTCAAACTGAAATTGGACCAATCAGCTGTGAGCAAAGTGACACGCCTCTGATGCAATAAAGTCACTCCCCCTGTTTCTACTCCAATTTAAAGGTCACGACAGAGCAAATGGTTTTTAAAGACTAAAGCGTCTGGCTTTTAACAATGCTTATTTATAATAATAATACTTTTGAATGTTTTAGATATCATTTATGTAATTATTATACCCTTAATCAATTACACATCATTTTAGTTAATCAATCATTAAATTAGCCTATATAAAGGTCATACAAATAAGCTTTAAAATCAATAAATAAAGCTATAAAAATTAACACGTGAGCTTAAATGTTCAATTCTCTCTATATTTCAACTAAACTAATTTCATAACTTTAACTTGCATTGACGTATAAGATTTTTATTTAAGTTGTCATTTTTCATAGACAGCTCTTTTCTTCTTACTGTGTAAATTTATTTAAACTCTTAATATTTTTCAGTCATGTAATATTCTGCAGAAGAGAGAAATGAATCTCGCTGCTTCTCTCGCGAGAAGTGATTCTCAGTTTTACTGATCCACAGCCTGTGATTGGCTGTTCACTGCTGATGTCACAGCTAAACTCCTAAACTCAGGATCAAAGCCTGAGTTGACAAAGAAAGCCGATGATCAGCGTCATGGGACCAACAAAGCCTGAATAGATTGATTTGGTTTTGTCAACTTGAAACTAATCCTGTAACCCTGAGTTTGTTAAACTACCATCATGGTACAGGCCCCTGCTATTGCTAAATGTATCCAATTTTTCATAACAGAAAAATACGGAGATAACCTGGCTTCCCTTGAGACTCCCCTGCGTCAGATCATAGTTAATGATATGCTAAAGCCCCGCCCAAACATTGACCTGATTGGTTACATGGTAGTTTGTGACGTCAGAAACACCTGGGATTTCAAACCGTGTTTTTGAGACTGTCTTTGGTTCACTGCAGTTTTAATAGAAAATACACAAAAATGCTGTTAACTTATGAATTTGCACATGGTTTGTCTTAAAGCATATTAAACACCACATAGACATATAAACAACATCAAAACCTTGATTTTCACCACAGGGGGTCTATGACCAATTAGCAGTTAGTTAGGGGTTATCAGTCTTACTTTTCGGCATCAAATTAGACCAATGTACGAACAATTTTAAAGAAAAAAAAGTTGGATGACTAACTTGTAAGACTAGTCTTAGCAGTTTATGCAACCAGAAATCGCCAGGGGCCTATACCATGATGGTAGTTTAACAAACTCAGGGTTAAAGGATTAGTTTTGAGTTGACAAAACCAAATCAATCTATTCAGGCTTTGTTGGTCCCATGACGCTGATCATCGGCTTTCTCTGTCAACTCAGGCTTTGATCCTGAGTTTAGGAGTTTAGCTGTGACATCAGCAGTGAACGGCCAATCACAGGCTGTGGATCAGTGAAACAGAGCTACTTTTAGTGAGAGAAGCAGTGAGATTTAATTTCTCTCTTCTGCAGAATATTACATGACAGAAAAAAATTAAGAATTTAAACAAATGTATACAGTAAGAAGAAAAGAGCTGTCTATGAAAGAAAGAAAAATCTTACTACGTCAATGCAAGTAAAAGTTAGTTTAGTTGATATATAGAGAGAATTTAACATTTAAGCTCACATAGTAATTTTTATTAGCCTGGATGCCAGCCGAACTTAGCCCCGCCCACAACATTTTTACAGTTCGGTCTGGACTTGATCAGTAGAGAAGTAATTATGCCCGAACAGAAACTGTTCGGACCAATGAAATCATCAGGGCGGGCTTTAGACGATGATGGACAGATGATAAACAGTAACGTAATCATCCACGTCATCAAAGGCGCTTGGGTTGAGTTTGTTCTAATCCTAAATGGAGAACTTGTTCATATATGCATTCACCTTTACTATTTCTCTCAGAAATGATGATCGTGTTGGTAAGTAGTTGGTAAGGGGTAGTAATGTACCATTACAGCGAGATGAACAAGTTAGTAAGTTTGATTAAAGCATTATTTCTAGATAATTTCCAATCATATGAAAAGCGCCAGTGACGCGCATTGAGTAACTTACACAGCGCAAACAAAGACACAACAGCAGTAATCGAATGTAATCCAGTTTATTGTGGGGAAAGCTGGCTAGCCTAGCCGGATACCCTCACGCTTACCCTCCTTCTGCTTAATCTCACGCCGCGTTTGGTGCCTCCGCTGTGGGCCAGATGCAGTACTGGGGGTCGGGGATGTTGAAGGCCGAGCTTTGGCGTGCATGAGGTTTATCTCTAAAGATGTGGCTCTGCCGATGTTGAGCAGAAACTCCCGACTGTATGCACATTTAAGAACAGATAGATGCGACGAGGACGTACAAAAACACTGACTCACAAGATAGAAAACACGAAAACACCGTTCTGTCTGGAGAGAGAGAAGCCGCAGTGTGTGCACGAATAATAAACAATTAGCTACACATAAGAAATCACTGATCACAGATCAGAAGGAACTGAAAAAAGACGTCTGTTTTCATTTGTACATCCAAACACTGAGAAACTGCCAGTGTTCACTCGTTCACAAGCCGAGGACAATAATATAGCGTTTGCATGGGCGTGCCAGATTCTCTGGGCGGAGGAAAGGGAGGAAACCGCTCCTGCTTGGACGTCAAACCAGGAGACTTCAGCATTGGCTCGTCTGGCCTGTCATTTTCTCAAAGGCAGAGAAAGACAGCCAGAACTCGGTTTTACACCGATCAACATTTCTATCCACTTGGGGACAATATTCAGGCTAGGGGAACTCATATTAATGTTGAAATACCTCATAAAATGAAAATTTCATGCCATGGGACCTTTAAACATATCTAAAATTAAATTAATTTACATATAACCAGTTTAATATGGAGATGCATTGAAATGTAGACCTTCGTGTAGTTATTACAGTTGTATGTTAGCAGGGACTTTAATCGTAACTTAACGAGAGTTTGACAAACAGAAACTCAGTGTTGCAGTTCCTCAGGCACGACATTTAGCATTTTTGTAGCATAAACACCATCAAACCGATGAGAGCTTCGGATTTTCCAATGCATCTCTATGGCGCTGACACCTAAAGACGTCCGAGTTCCGGTCCCAGCGCAACTGATACTCAACTGCCATTGGCTCATCTGCGTTCGAGGGGAGGGGCTTACCGATAGGTCAATTGCTAACGTTCCTCAAAACTAGCCAAAAACAAGCCCAATAGCTCTCCAGGGGGGGTTCTCCGGGAAAAAAGTCATTTGAGGGGTAAAATATGTATTATTTAGGAGGGCTGGCAGCTAAAAATCGCATGCCTGGGTCTGTATATCACATAATTGGGGTCGCTTCATCCCGTGGACTTGGCAACACAGTGCAGTTGAGTTCTGTTGACATTTGACTAACGTTATGCGTCGCTCCGTTGCTCTGATTGGTTGTAGGTCTATCCAATTGAGGTCTTTCCTGGTTTGGTTGAAACACGCCCCATAATCACAGCCCAGCGGAGCAGCATCAGACTCATATTCTGACTAGAATTGAGTATGACTACGTCAGGCTACATTTTTATAGCTTTATTTATTGATTTTAAAGCTTATTTGTATGACCTTTATATAGGCTATTTATATTAATTTTAACAAAATGCCTATTTAATGATTAACTAAAATGATGTGTAATTGATTAAGGGTATAATAATCACATAAATGATATCTAAATCATTCAAAAGTATTATTATTATAAATAAGCATTGTTAAAAGCCAGACGCTTTAGTCTTTAAAAACCATTTGCTCTGTCGTGACCTTTAAATTGGAGTAGAAACAGGGGGAGTGACTTTATTGCATCAGAGGCGTGTCACTTTGCTCACAGCTGATTGGTCCAATTTCAGTTTGAGATCTCTTATCCAGAACATAACCTGCCCTGGAGCTGGTTAGCCATGGAGCGTAAGTTACTATGGAGATGAACACAGCTAAAAGCCAAACCACTTTAATGGTACCTAAAACCCAGGATTGGCACAAACTAAGCTTAAACATATCTGGCTAGCCAGCTAAACCGGCTTCATGGTATAGGCCCCAGGAAATTCCAGTATCAAATTTCCAAAATGACTGTTCCTCGACTGGGAGCCTGAAATAAATGCATTATGATGAAGTGTCAGTGTGGCCAAATCAATCTGCTGCTCTTGATGCGACTCGACACCTCAAACTAAACATATACAGTAGATAAAAAATACAGGATATTAGTAAATTATTTAATATTGCCTTAATTACATTGACAGTTCCAACTCAATAAATACTGTACATCACTTACTTAAAGTCACTTTATTATTCTGGGCTTCTTATTTTAACACAAGGACTCAGAGACAGTAAAATCAACCAACATTTTTAAAATGTCTTCTTCATTATAAACTGAACAAGAGTTACTTTAAGAATTTAAAATAAAGATTGAAGGAAAATATTTATTATACAATTTACTTAGAAACAAACAAATTGCATAAAAGTGACTGAAGTGAACGAAAGGCAGCTACTCCTGATTTTCTAGTAACCAATGGGGATCTATTGAGAACGTCATCATACATGTTTAGCAAAAAAATGTTGATCTAGGAACTCTGATGCCCAAACGGAAACGTTAGATGGCAAAACATCTGACCATAGATCGGTATTTAAATGTTCTACACGTAAGAATGGCCTTTAAAGCAACAGAAGCCATGGTTCCGACAGCGGCATGATGCAGGAAAATTAGATCCATGAAACTGCAAAGATGTCTTGCTTACAATGGGAACAGCTTTAGTTGTTATGTAGACACAGTGCAACTCTGTATATAGACATAGAACTCTGCAGGCCTGTTTTGTTGTACATCTCCATAGTAATCAGACAGGAGCTCGGAGGCTGTGATTGGCCAGCATCTTGAGTCTCCGCCTCTCCATAGCCTGCTGCTTCTTCCTCTCGATCTCGGCATCACTGCACATCCCAGCTCCAGACTTACACACATCTACAGAAAAACACACCGATTAAAGCAACACTTCAGTTTGGAATTAAACAGACAAGCCAGATATTAAGGGTTTTTGATTAAATAAACATTCAATTAAAATATTTTTGGTAACCTTTTACAATAGGTGTAATTGGTTAACATTACTTAACATGAACTTATAATTAACTGCCTCGCATTTATTAATATTTGTTCATGTTAATTTCAACATTTACTAATACATTATTCAAATCAAAAGTTGTATTTGTTAACAATAATTAACTCACTGTGAACGAACACGAACAGCTGGTCACAATGGTCAACTAATATATGATTATTCTGTAAAAATTAGCGACCTAGTGACAGTAAATATTGTTTATTATTACTATTGATTATATATTTAAAAAAGACTAAATATAAGCCCTTTTGCTCATTTAGTGAAAAATAGTGTGGAAAATATTCTCGATTACATCTACCTAGATTTTTTCTACCTAGTATTTTACTTAGAAACCACAATGAAACAAAGAGCATGTACCCTTGGTGAGGCCAGGCGTAGATCTGAACGAGTCGCTGTATGGCTTTTTGAACTGATGACTGTCTGATATTCTCACATCTGATTGGAGGACGGCCAGCACGCCCCTCTCGTGACCCTGCCGTGTGGGGGCAGCAGCAGCACAGGTCCCATGTCCCACCACAGAGGAGCTGCTCACCTGTTTGAATTTATACGCTCCATTACTTGAGGGGCCAGATGGCCTCGTTGCGTCACATGACACATTAGAGCCGAGTCCAGTAGGCCCAGAATTCACAGCATGAGCTTTCTGCCCGTACAGAGACGCTGATGTGTTTGCACTGGACATGGAAACATTAACGGCCGGCCTTTTGGGTGGATAAGGATGAGCAAATACAGTTTGCTGACTAGCTGCTTCATTCAGTTTGTCTTGTGGTGCTTTTGTGGTGTTGTGTTGGCCGTTTGTGACTGGGGTTTCAGACTTGCCAGATACCTCAAGATTATCACACGCCTCACAAAACAGATCATCGTCCTCGACTCCGTCATCCCAGATGTCATCAGACGCAAAAAAGGAGTCCAAGTCTTCATCTAAAACATCACTGAAGCCATCTTGGCCTGTGACGGCATCCTCTTCTCTTGGTTGAATACCTCCAGAGTTTGGATTGTGGTGCGTGCTGGGCGGCTTTGAATGAAGGGGTTTTATAGTACTGAGGCCGGTGGACGGCAGCATCTCTTTGGCGTTTGAATGGAAATGCCGCGTTGAGGAAACAATGTTGAGTTTAGATGAATTTTGAATAACCTGATGCTGTTGTACTTGTGTTTTGTGCTGATATTGCTGGATCTGATTGGCTTTAAAGCAACTTGGAGCAACTGGCAAAGCTTTAACCTGATTTGTGCAATTATTCTCCTTGTGGTTTCCAACTCTAGGCAACCCTCCACAAGGCTTCGCCTCTATCCGACAGTCCAGCTGAAAAGTTTGTTCGCTTTTCGCCTTCTGCCCTTGAAATGTGCCACATTTAACATCATTTTTAGCTTCTTGTGGTTTGTTTGCCATTCCACTTTGGTTCTTGTGAGTTTGTTTTTGTGTTGAACTATACTGTGGTGCAGCAAACAGATCTGGGTTTTGCGTCATCTCCAATAGCAGCGAGTCATCAAGTAAACCGTCGCTGTTCCAGTCGTCATCAAAATCATCAGCATTGATAACTTGTTTACTGTCACTGTTTGCTGCCGTACAGAACGAAGAACCTTTTTGTGAATCACAGGCTTTCACAAAATTTCTCTCACGGATACCCTGAGTATGAAAATTCGATGCCTGACTGAGACGGCCGCTGAGCTGCTGAGTCGGCCCATCAAAAAGGAAATCAAGATCATCGTCCATCTCCTGATTATCCCCCCTTTCATCAACGGGTTTCCTGCCATTGGGTTCTAGAGCAGCACTCTTGATGGCAGAACCGTTGTGAGCTGTTGTGAATCGGTCCCCATGTTGCGGCTCTTGCTTCACAGAATTATTTGAACCGGGTGCATCCGAGCTCTGTTCTTGAGCTTCATCTTGCCTCATGTTGAAGTCGAAGCGCTTCGCCAGCCGCATTAGATCTTCTACAGTGCTCTGCCTGCGACAAACAAAACAGCAGAATTTAGGTGAATATGGACAATGACTAAATGCATTCATATGATAATACATCACACCTTGCTGCATTATAGTATTGCGAAGCACAATATAAATCACAAATAATTAGATCTTCTGGATTGTCTATCAAGTTCCAAATAAAAAGAGAAAATACTATAATAAAATTATTACAATTACAATTTTTTTTATAATATTATAAAACATAAAACAAAAACAAAAACAATTTAACAAGGTACATTTAATTTATAAAGTATTTAATCACTATATAATTCAAAAGATATGCATTACCACATAGTTATTTAATATATAAACAATTTTTCCATTGAATTGACAGCAAGATTAGCTACATTATACATAGTTGCTGTGATATATCACACATATAAAGTAGAGCTGCACGATTAATCAATAAAAGATCGCAATCTCGGTTCAAACACCCGCGCGATCTTATTCCTAAATTAACGCGATTCTGCTGTGTCTTTTATGTCTGTTTATGCTGCTCTAGAACCCGGATATAGCGATGTCTGTTTATGCTGACATACAAGAAAACGGTTTGTCTAATCAAATCTTCTATCACGTGTCATATTCATTGAGTTGGCTCGTGTGTTTTATGTTTCGCACTTAAGAAATGTGACGGAATTAAAAAATTTTATTAGGGCAACGTATGTCATATATATATATATATATTAGGGGTGTAACGATTCATCTACTACATCGATGTATCGATTTATTTTCCTACGATCTAACTACATCGATCTGTGCTCGGCAAGTTGGCCTTCCGGACGACATATATCGATCTAACATCGTTTTAAAAGGTAATCAATCGATTGTATCGATCATAGGAAATAACGCATTGGATTTAAGCACGTCAGACTTTAAATGGATGTTTTTTCTTAGCACTTTTAATGATAAAGGCGTTAAACGTTACTCGATTCAGTCTGCCTATCTGTGACATCATCGCAACGCACGCACCAGCAGCAGCGCTAAGAAAACAAAACAGCATGGCGTATGGCAGAGGAGAAGCCAACCAGCGAGAAATTATCAAGTCACCAGGAGAAAGAGCTAAGTTAGTAACGTGTTACCTGTACTTTCAACCCTTGCTAAATGTTACCTGTGCATTCCAGCACCAGTGTGCCAGCAGAGAGAGTTTTTAGTACTGCTGGAGACATAGTGAACGCACAGAGAAGTGTTCTGCGGTCAGATCATGTTGATATTTTTGAAAAAGAAATATGTAGAGTCATTGAAGAGTAGTTGGTTACATTTTATCTTTTGTTAAATATTGTTTGTTTATTAAACTGAGAGTAGTAGCAGGTTCAGCCAGTTTATTCAAACTGAAGAAATGTTGGTTGCACTTTATTTTTGATATTAATATTGTATTTGTATTATTTTAATGTTGAAAAACAACAGCAAAAGTAGCAGGTAAACCTACTATTAATTAAACCTGAAGAGAAGTTAGTTGCACTTTATTTTTGATATTAATATTGTAATATTATTATGTTGGATAACAAAAGCAGAAGTAGCAGGTTAACCTACTGTTGAAATGTTGGCTGCACTTACTGTGCTTTTATTGAAAATGTATTGAATATTGAAAATGAGAGCAGAAAAGGTTATCTTCCTGTTAATTCAACCTAAACTGTTGGTTGCACTTTATTCAAATAAAATTTGAATTTGCCATTAATTGTTGTTTACTTGTTTGTTTATATCCATAATTAATTGATACCTGATTCCCTTACAAGAAACAACAGGAATCTAGGAAACTTCACCTGCACTGACCAGTATCCAGATATTTATTTCAGTCACACAATTTTTGGCTAAAAAGTTACTGAATCGATTTCAAGTCACTGAATCGTTTCGGATCGTATCGTTCTAAATGAACCAAAATCGTCCTTGAATCGTATCGACAACCTCAAATCGTGATACGAATCGAATCGTTGTTAAAACGAATCGTTACACCCCTAATATATATATATATATATACACATATACACACACACGTGCTGGTCATATAATTAGAATATCATCAAAAAGTTGATTTATTTCACTAATTCCATTCAAAAAGTGAAACTTGTATATTATATTCATTCATTACACACAGACTGATATATTTCAAATGTTTATTTCTTTTAATTTTGATGATTATAACTGACAACTAAGGAAAATCCCAAATTCAGTATCTCAGAAAATTGGAATATTGTGAAAAGGTTCAATATTGAAGACATCTGGTGCCACACTCTAATCAGATAATTAACTCAAACCCCCTGCAAAGGCCTTTAAATGGTCTCTCAGTCTATTTCTGTAGGCTACACAATCATGGGGAAAACTGCTGACTTGACAGTTGTCCAAAAGACGACCATTGACACCTTGCACGAGGAGGGCAAGACACAAAAGGTCATTGCAAAAGAGGCTGGCTGTTCACAGAGCTCTGTGTCCAAGCACATTAATAGAGGGGCGAAGGGAAGGAAAAGATGTGGTAGAAAAAAAGTGTACAAGCAATAGGGATAACCGCACCCTGGAGAGGATTGTGAAACAAAACCCATTCAAAAATGTGGGGGAGATTCACAAAGAGTGGACTGCAGCTGGAGTCAGTGCTTCAAGAACCACTACACACAGACGTATGCAAGACATGGGTTTCAAGCCACTCTTGAACAACAGACAGCGTCAGAAGTGTCTCGCCTGGGCTAAAGACATAAAAAGGACTGGACTGCTGCTGAGTGGTGATCCATAGTTATGTTCTCTGATGAAAGTAAATTTTGCATTTCCTTTGGGTCCCAGAGACTGGAGGAAGAGAGGAGAGGCACACAGTCCACGTTGCTTGAGGTCCAGTGTAAAGTTTCCACAGTCAGTGATGGTTTGGGGTGCCATGTCATCTGCTGGTGTTGGTCCACTGTGTTTTCTGAGGTCCAAGGTCAACGCAGCCGTATACCAGAAAGTTTTAGAGCACTTCATGCTTTCTGCTGCAGACCAACTTTATGGAGATGCAGATTTCATTTTCCAACAGGACTTGGCACCTGCACACAGTGCCAAAGCAACCAGTATCTGGTTTAAGGACCATGGTATCCCTGTTCTTAATTGGCCAGCAAACTCGCCTGACCTTAACCACATAGAAAATCTATGGGTATTGTGAAGAGGAAGATGCGATATGCCAGACCCAACAATGTAGAAGAGCTGAAGGCCACTATCAGAGCAACCTGGGCTCTCATAACACCTGAGCAGTGCCAAACGGATCGACTCCATGCCACGCCGCATTGCTGCAGTAATTCAGGCAAAAGGAGCCCCAACTAAGTATTGAGTGCTGTACATGCTCATACTTTTCAGTTTTTCAGGCCAAGATTTCTAAAAATACTTTCTTTGCATTGGTCTTAAGCAATATTCCAATTTTCTGAGATACTGAATTTGGGATTTTCCTTAGTTGTCAGTTATAATCATCAAAATGAAAAGAAATAAACATTTGAAATATATCAGTCTGTGCGTAATGAATGAATATAATATACAAGTTTCACTTTTTGAATGGAATTCACGACGATGTGTGTGGATGTGTCATCAGGTTTGGCGCTCCTATTGGTTGTTGATTTGACGGTTGTCATATGAGAAGTCACACCGCAGGACTGTGCGTCAGATCTTCTGACACTGCCAGAATTTAATCTGAGGTCAAATTGGATCGCAAAGGTCATTAATCGGCGCTCGGCAAACACAGGATTCTCAACATTTGTCTCAGACCGCCAAAATCGTACATTGGGAACACGGCTTTAGATACTGAAAACATATGTGTGCTTGCTAAAGGAGCCGGAATGCGCACAGGATAATTACGAACTACAGCCAAAACAAGTGAAAAATGTTAATGATGAAAATGAGTTAAAATAAGTTCATTAAGCCCTCATCTAGCGATCCCAAAATAGCAATTAAACATCTAAAAGTATCTTTATTTGTGCGTTTTCAGAGGAGTACCTTTCATTTGTCCATGAAATGTGCAGTTTTTTTCTACTCACTTCTCGACATCTGGCGCGTCTCATCAGCACACATTTGGTATCGTTTTAAAGCGCAGCTTTCCAACTTTGTGAATATTCATAGCGAATTCGGAACTGATGAAATGTGATTTTCAAACTCATGCTGATCTTACTCGCGCTGACAGAGATCTGACACATGTGCGCAAAAAGACGCTTCAGCTCACAATCCCGATATACACAGAATTACATATTTCAAAATATCTGTCTAGGCGAATATTCACATTATTGGTTATGCCTTATGTGAATGTTTGGTTAACTGTGGGGGAAAAATTGTGTGTAACATTTTATAAGATCGGTGTGGTACAGTAGGTCTTAATGAATAAATGTTCATTAATGTTAATCAAACAATTGTGGTATCATGGGAAAAAAGTTGAATATATAGTTTTCCTATAGATATTTGGTTTTGACTTGGTGTTTGTAAAATGTGGTGGTATTAACAGAGATTTTAAGGTATGGTTGCTAGGTGAACCTCGATTTTTCTCAAAATTAACTTTATTGACTATTGACTTCAAACATGTGAAGCTCAGTAATTTTTCATCTGATTCCAACAAATCATACATCATTTTGAAGGTTTATTTAATAGAGAATGTGGATCATTTTGCCAGCATGGGTCACATATTTAGTTTATTGCTTGTCATGTGTTGCTTTGACTATTTGCTTGTTTTGGAGAAGTTAGAAGTTAGAAAAAAACAGAAAAGTGAAATGGTTTGGGAACCGGACCGAATTGTGACATGCCTAGAGAATCTCCTACAGAACAGTGGCTTACTTTGTCGACACGTGCTTGGCTTTGGGTTGTCGTACTTCTGGCGTGCAGGGAATGGCACTATCTCCAATCCACTGCTGTAAAGATGAGTCCGCTTCTTCTAGTCTTCCATTCTATAAACAAAGAAATGACAACACACTAGAGACATCCTGAACTGAAAGCACAAGCACTGTGGTAGTTCATGCTCCTCCAGCAAACCTTTGGAGCGATCCGATTGGCAATGTCCGATATATCCACCACTCGGACATTTGTAGCTCTCCTTTGTCCACGACCTGAAAATAAATACACTTCTGTCATGCTTTGATACTCCATGTTTAAAGAAGAATTTCAATAGACATTATTATTACCATGTCGAACGGGTGACGGAGATGTCGTATCCCATATAATATCTTGATGGGAGTCAGGATCGTTGCTGGGAGAGTCGTCAGCTATCAGTCTTCTGAACTGGCCTCTTGCTGGACGTGTAGGTGTTTTAAACTCTGCTATAAAACACAGACATTCAACTTTAGTAAAGAAACATGGAATGCAATATTAAATCACCTAATGCAGAAACTAAAAACTTTACTGCGCTTTTATATGTGGGACTTTCTTACTATGCTAACTTACCTTTTTCATGCCCCCATCATATAGACCAGTGTTACTCTAAAAAAAGTTATTAATTACTAGCTACTAGTTAACGTACATCTTCAAAAGTGTAACTAGATTACTATACTAATTAACGTTACTCTCTCTAAAAAGCATTGGATTACTTATTACTTTCTAAATCCCATATCAACCTCGACCAGTTGAACAATACAAGGATATAGACATGAGCCTCCTCTTTTAAATTATATCAAATAAACAATATACAATTACATAAATTATTCTTGAACTGACCAAGTGTGTAAAGGGAGAAGGTTACATTAAAAACATACATTTTAACATTACAGTTTGATGTTAAATCCACTATTGTTTTTATATAGAATAGTTATATAGTATATACAGCATTTAATGCAATTATATCAGAAGTAACTGTAATTAAATTACAGAAAAATTAAGAGTAATCCCTTAGATTACTTTTTTCAAGGGTGATGGACCTAACGTTACTCGATAAAATGTCAATAAAAATAAAATGTAAACATAATGTAAATCATCAAGTTGAGGTCTCCGCCTGACCAGAAGCATTTTTCTTAAAAGTTTGGTCTACTATTTTATTCAAATGTTTATTAAATTACAACACAAATTCAAAATGTTAAGTTACAAAACGTAGCAAGTAACGTTAAGTTACACAACAGGAATGACGAACGTTAAGCAGATCCTTTCCGACGTGAATAAACAATATAACATTCATAGAAAAGGCTGGTGCTTCCACGAATGAGTTAGATGCGACATAAAGGCCATTATTGTAACATAATGTCAGTTTTTCGGGTGATTTGGTACCTGTGTTGCGGATCTGCCCGGGGTTCAGTGTCGCTGCTTTCGGGCTCCGTTTCAATCTGTTTACTTTCGACTTCATCTGCGTCAGTTTGGAGATTTCAGCTCGCTCGCGCTGTTCCTGACTGCCTCTGCCCTCCATGCTGTTGGATTATTCAGTGTGTCTACAGCGCAATATTTCACCGAGTTGGCGTTATTTTAATTCTGCTTTTCGTTGCCATCGTGAGCCTGGATTGATTTGTATAAACTGTTCAAAAGTTCCGCCAAAGACGCAGTTCCTCCCAGGATTCATTGCGGAAATGTGCTCGAGGACATCAGATGTGCGTAGCTGCTACGCAACATCGGCGCATACAATCTGCGCTTTAACAAAAACAAATATTGACAACATAGCTGTATAATGCAATAATTAAATAGCTGAAAAATCTATAAACACTAATAGTTTAGTATATGGTGCTTATGAGTGCAGAGCGGCTGTTTCACGTGAAATGCAGTTTTAAAATGTAGGCTACATTTCGTTTTCTTAACATTAAACAAGGTCTAATAAAATTAGTTATTCAGGTAATGAGCCAAGACGTCAGTGTTTTACAGTGGTTTTCATGATCATGACGACGCAACAACACCAATAATAGGCTAATAATAATACAAATTAAATCTTCCTTCAAATAATATGGTTCTGTAAATAATACACATAGGCTACCCTAGTTCTGCGATTTTATTTTGCGAGCGCAATCCAGTCTTTTTAATAGGAATTCATGGGATCTTCCCCATGCAGAATTTGCAAAAGCCTTGTTTCTATATTATGCCTACATTATGGCAACTAGCCTATAGCTTATTTCAAAATATTATTACACTTCCACTTAGTTTTACTACAATAAAGCTGCATTAACAATGTGCTGAAAACCACTGCCATCAAAAATATGACAAAAAACTTCTTACGTTGCTTGAGGGAGATCTACTCATTTATTATTGATATGATTTTACACCAGTGACAACTTAACTACTCAATTTTATGACCTTGTGTTGTGAGTATAGGCTATTCATCACCATACTGACAAAATCTAGAGACTGCATGGCTTTCAGTGTCCGTTTGTGTCAGTGAAGGTCAGTAACTGTAGACTGTACTCAACAGTCATAACTCATTGTGTGTGTGTGTGTGTGTGTGTGTGTGTGTGTGTGTGTGTGTGTGTGTGATGTGTGTGGTTCAGGTAAACCCTACATTATGGGGACAACATGTCCCCACAAAGATGGCAATATCCAAAATCCTTGTCCTTGTGGGGACATTTTTGGTCCTTGTGAGGAAAACCGCTGATAAATCAGACTAAATTATGTTTTTTGCTAATGTAAAATAAATCGGTAGGTTTAGGGGTAATACAGTGTGTGTGTGTGTGTGTGTGTGTGTGTGTACAGTATAAAAAAACATTACGTCTATGGAGAGTCCATTTAAATCATGGAAACACAACTTGTTTGTATGTGTGTGTGTGTGTGTGTGTGTGTGTGTGTGTGTGTGTGTGTGTGTGTGTGTGTGTGTGTGTGTGTGTGTGTGTGTGTGTGTGTGTGTGCGTGTGTGCGTGTGTGTTTCTGAAATTAACTGTGTCCAAATAATGGTTGATAGTGATCTTAGCTTGTCAGGTCCGTTTTCCGTGTACTGAGTGATTACATTGTCCAAATGTCATAATACCGAATGTGTCAACTCAGTAATGAATTTAAATGTTTCATGTTTTGGTTTCTTGCAATGCTTTTGCTTGTAGACGGCACCACTGCAAAGCTTCAGTGTTATTTCAGGGTAATGTAACACAGGAAATAGCTGCAGGAGCTCGACATAAATTTAAAGGCTCACGTGATCGACCTCGCGGAGGTTAAGTGGAAATGTACATCCGTTTGATGTCATACCAAAGCTATTTTGTTAACAGAAAGTTGGACGATTCATAACGTTAAATAAATTACCATTCAAACTGGTAGGCAAAATGATTTGCCTTGCACCTTAAAGGGATTTTCAATCTTTTAGATCCTACGGATCCCAAATATGACCATCCTCATGCGAGGGACCGCAATCCCCAAAATTAAAAGGCAATATAGCCTCTATATATTTTCATGCATTTTAAACTGGTATCTGATACACTATACCAATTTAAAATATCATTATTTGGAAAATATTTAATTTCAGTTAAGTAATATGTCGTTTTTTTTCTACTCACTATGGTATGTTAGATTTATTATTGTTAATTAATTTACTTAGGCTACTTTTTCAAATCTTATTTATTTTAATTTATGTATTTATATCTCATTTGATGTATTTATTAACTATTTTAACTAATTTTCTTTGTCTTATTTTTATTAACTTTTTTACAGGATTCACCCCAAAAAAAACTTCTGTCAGCATTTACTCACCCTCATGTCGTTCTCTTTTTTTTTCATGTTTATTTTCATTTTTGAACTGTGAAATTTTGGTACAATTGTTGTAAACACTTTTAGTTCTATTACAGTGTTTTTGGTCCTTTCTGGAGCCCGACTGACATTTTTCTATGAAAATTAGCTGTTTGAAACGTCATGAGAGTAAACTTCTTTTTTTTTTGTTAAACTATCCCTTTAATACATCTTTAAGATCCAGCTTTCCAGAATGACTGTATCCGTTCACGGCATGATAGATGACGAACATCTCATTGAATTATCAAAGCATGATATGTTGTGGTTTGGCAATTTAGCCGGGTTTCCTGTGAGCTCTGCCCGTGTCAGCCCGGGCCTCGCGGGTGAGTCTAATCAATAGAGCTAAGTCATTCTAAACAAGAGCAGACTGGGGATATATTATTTGATCTGACCCGTGGCTAATAAATCTCCCGTGAACTGTTAAACTGTCAGGCTGACATGTAGACGGAGGCCTGATTGACTGCCCTGTCGCTGCTAAAGCTACCTCAACAGATTACTTATGTTTATATCAGGGTCTACACACACACACATTCACTCGCTCTCTCTCTCTCTCTCTACTAGGCCTTTCATTTGATAAATGGCTGTTCCACGAACAGTCGGTTATTGGGAAACTCTGTGATATACGGCCCTGTATCGCCGCCAGTGCGGGTCCAGCTCTGGTTACCCGCGGCAGTCTGATGGTGATGTCATCAGAAAAGGTACCTAACGACCCCTGGTTGGCCTTTTTGTGGTTAGATCCTGATTAGAGGAGCTGATTGAATGTGTGTGTGAAAGTGCATAATCGCTCACAGGCCTGTGTTTGGTGTGGTTTGGGTGAGGGTCGCACAGGGGTTGGATGGGTTACTGTATGTACACTGACCCATCAAACTGTTCTCAGTCTGTGTGATTTTTTGGAGGACCGTTTCTTGTTGTTTGACATTCTGATTGGCGGCTTTATTGTTATTCACATTCACCAACCAATGTGAGTCTTCCTGGGAACATCATTGTATTGATTACCCATCATTCCTTATCTTCGGATACACCACTGCTGTGCGAGTATAAATGGGAGGAAACTCTGATTTTCATAACTACACTCGGGTTCCTAAAGGGGGGTTTCAAACATAGACGGTAAAAAAATATGGACGTAGTGTCCGTGACTTCACCCATAGGATTCTGAAGAGCAGTTTTGAAGCGTAAAGTAGGGTCGAGCTGGCCGTTGCCATCTTGGCAGCGCGTTACTCCCGGGTAACAGAAAATGGGCAAAGAGGCGGGACGTGGGCGGAGCTGAGGTGATGCGATGACTAACAGACAGCAGATAAATGGCTATCCACCTGTCACTCAAAGTGGCCACGCCCTTAATTATGCAGAACTTTAAGGCTTTATATAATGTAAACGAATGAGTTATAAAAAAATTCACCCCCCGTCACAGTTGTAATGAAGGGCAAAATTAGCCGTATAGACCAAAGCCACAATTTGTAACAGACTGTAAACATGTTTTTTTCTGCTGTAAAGTTGGGCATTTTAACATGGGGCTCAATGAGATTCTGCTCCTTCTGGAGCCTGTCCCTAGTGGCCAGTCGATGAATTGCAGTTTAAGTCACTTCCGTATTGGCTTCAAGAGAAACTGCGGGAGGTTGCCGCTTGGTTCCAAAGCGATTCCATAAAGAACCATTTCAGAGAACAGTTCTTAAAAGAACCTTTGAATGGAGAGATTGTGTGGATGTTAAAAACTCTTGACTGTAACCGTCCCGCTGGCGGGACGCCTGACACTTTTTTTTTTATCGCCTTTTTTCGTATCATATATTTTCGTAATTATCATAAATTAGGGCTAATTCGAAAAGCTTACGAACTCAAAATTCATCCTGTGAAAACCATTTTGAAATTGGACGTTGCGTTACCATGGAAACGGTACTCTAAATTCTTCTAGCGGGCTCCTCCCCTAGTGGGCGGTGTCATGTTTCAAATTACAACATTTATTTTAACTACTTAATAATCAAAATCTTTTCTTATCTTGACAAAACACATATCATCGGAAAGGTCTGAGTCTCAAGGTTCCATATTTGGTGACCGTTTTGTGATGGAAGTGACATTTGGACAGAAATTTACAGGAAAATGCATCAAAAAACAATCAATGGGATTTCAATGACACCCGGTGGCTATTTTTGGTATAGCGCCTAAACAAAATCTCATGGGAACTTCAATTTTTGTGATATCAACTTCAAATTTGGAACACAACTTGGATAGACATATGGCTTTGATTTTATAGTAATTTTAGATAAAACATTTTTTGTAAAATGTATATTTTATATAAAATAAAAAATATTTAGTACAGTATTTTTAATTTACTGTAGATTTAAACTTCCATAATCTTTTCACATTTTCATATCTTGAGCAATAATCTGCCGAGTGTCTGCTTTAAAACAAGACCAAACTTAGGTCTATACTCCAAAGCATTCTTGAATTACAGCCCTTTAAGTTTGGATTTTCATGTGTATTCTCAAAAAAGGGGGTGAGAGTTAAGGGGTTAAAGATTCTTAGTGGAACCACAGATGAACCTTTATTTTTAAGAGTGTACAGTAGGGGTGTAACGGTACCCTCACGATTTGATACATATCACGATACTGAACTCACAATGCGATATTATTGGTAATTAATACATTTGGTATTACAGCTGATAACTCAATGCACAGGACAATGGTGACACCAGAAGGAAAATATTCATGATTCTGAAGCTGAAAATACTGAATTATTTTAGACGGATATACTTGTGCTCTGTCACTGACTAAATACAATTAAATAATGTAGGTAACATAAGACATTTGGCATTATAAGGACCCACAGATATTCCCCCATTGCCTTATTATCATTATCTATAGTAGTTTAATGCAGGACTACTGGCACTAACACTCTGTAAACTTGAATCTTTTGGGGTGAACGATGCTCAATAGAGATTGTCACTATCCATGACATATATTGTTGTGACACGCTATATATATTGTGACACCCCTAGTGTACAGTGAAAGAAATACAGGCACTTCAACTTCAGATTAAGATTTTGATGTCATGTTGAGCACTGTAAGTCCATGTCTTTGCTAAATGAAGCCAGTTGCTTCTTCAAACGAGGTCAACTTCCTGTCCCGGTACAAGCTTTCACAGGACAACCTGACACCCCTCTGTGTGTGTCCCTCTCTCGCTCTCTCGGTTTCTCTCTTACCCTTGAACTGAAACAGATCCAGAGATATTCAATCCCCTCGTTTCCTGTCGATTGTGGGCACCCCTTATTACCTGCATGATTTAAATGCTTAAAACCGCGCGTGTGTGTGCGTGTGTGTTAATCAGGCATAACTGCTTAAATAATAATAAATTATTATGCCCATTACATTTTGCTTAAATAAAAATAAAATGAGGCCTGCTTTACAGAACATAAAGATTTCAATTGACTTTTTTTTTCACATTTCCCCACCTAAATTCTTATTGCCATATAATATTATTCACGTTACTGTCATGTAAAAAATAAATAAAAAACATAATAAGATTCTATCTGTCTATCTATCTATCTATCTATCTATCTATCTATCTATCTAGCTATCTATCTATCTATCTATCTATCTATCTATCTATCTATCTATCTATCTATCTATCTATCTATCTATCTATCTATCTATCTATCTATCTATCTATCTATCTATCTATCTATCTATCTATCTATCTATCTATCTATCTATCTATCTATCTATCTTTCTGTCTATCTATCTTTCTATCTATCTTTCTATCTATCTGTCCATCTTTCTGTCTATCTCTCTATCTATCTATCTGTCTATCTATCTGTCCATCTTTCTATCTATCTATCTATCTATCTATCTATCTATCTATCTATCTATCTATCTATCTATCTATCTATCTATCTATCTATCTATCTATCTATCTATCTGTCTGTCTGTCTGTCTGTCTGTCTGTCTGTCTGTCTGTCTGTCTGTCTGTCTGTCTGTCTGTCTGTCTGTCTGTCTGTCTATCTATCTATCTATCTGTCTGTCTATCTATCTTTCTGTCTATCTATCTTTCTATCTATCTGTCCATCTATCTGTCTATCTATCTGTCCATCTTTCTGTCAATCTCTCTATCTATCTATCTATCTGTCTATCTATGTGTCTATCTATCTGTCCATCTATCTTTCTATCTATCTATCTATCTATCTATCTATCTATCTATCTATCTATCTATCTATCTATCTATCTATCTATCTATCTATCTATCTATCTATCTATCTATCTATCTATCTATCTATCTATCTGTCTATCTATCTTTCTGTCTATCTATCTGTCCATCTATCTATCTATCTATCTATCTATCTATCTATCTATCTATCTATCTATCTATCTATCTATCTATCTATCTATCTATCTATCTATCTATCTATCTATCTATCTATCTATCTATCTATCTATCTATCTATCTATCTATCTATCTATCTATCTATCTATCTATCTATCTATCTGTCTGTCTGTCTGTCTGTCTGTCTGTCTATCTATCTATCTATCTATCTATCTATCTATCTATCTATCTATCTATCTATCTATCTATCTATCTATCTGTCCATCTATCTGTCTATCTATCTGTCCATCTATCTGTCTATCTATCTGTCATCCATCCATCCATCTTATAAATATAAACTCAATAACTAAAAAAAAGAAAATTATAAAATGTTATAAAATAATATATACTTATTTTAGAAGTTTTATTTTTAAAAAGCAGTGATTGCTTTTAACAAGAAAAATGTTCTGGTGCATTGTGGTAATTGCTTTTTATAATGCCAACAAATCTTTATCATCCTGAAATACTGTAGATTTGATTTTCTTGATGTAAAAACGCAGCTGAAGGCCTGTAGGAACTGTAGAGCTGCTCTGAAACATACACTCATAATGCAAACAGGAAAGCTTGCATGCTTCAGAGTAAAATATGTCAACGTAAAACAGTTTGCCAGAACTGTAAACATGGTTTTGGATTAGCTTCAAGATTCTGCTCTGTTGAGATGATGCCGGGTTTGTTTTGGTAGTGAGTTTAAACAGGAAAGTGGAAGAAGAGAGAGATCAAGCATTAAAATCCAACCCAGACATTTTAATTACACCGACCATCACTCACCTTCAGACCACAGATGGTTTCGTTACAACCACGACCCGTGTTCGTAAGCCACGGCGTTCTCTCAGTCAATCCTCCTTCCTTTTCTATAGAAGTCAGTTGTGAAATTGTTTTTTGAAGTAGTTCTTTTCAGGACGAGGATGCATACATCATTTTGCTTGGACGTGGACTAGACCAGCTCCAGCCCTGATCAAACACAACTGAAGCAGCTGATTAAGATCTTGATCATTGCAGGCAGGTGTGTTGGACTAGGGTTGGAACTCCAGGTAGATGTCCAGGAACAGGATTGGACACCCCTGGACTTAGACATTCGTTTACCCCAGTTGTTGATGAAATTTCAAAGCAACCCACAGGAGAAAGCAGTACCTCTCATGCCCTAAAGGGGGCGATACACACCACCTCCATTGTGTAATCCGGTTAGCACCAACAATCACACACTAGCATACTACTATTCCTGCAGATAGTATGTGAAGTGCGCACTTTATGCATAGAATATATCACCTACAGAGTGTGCCAAAATGTGTAGTATTTAACAAATCACACTGTATGGATTACTGTATCCCGAAATGCATTGTGCTCATCTTCCATTTTCAGTGTGATGAATAATCCAGGCATAATGCCTTCTTATCTCATTAAATGGTAAGACTTAAGTTTGGTCAGACTTTGAACAAAAGACAGTTTTACACCCAACTAGATACAAAAATGCAAAATATTTGAAGTTTATAGAAAGAAACGTAATATACTGAGGTCAATGCAGCTGTATGAAACATGCATCAGTGCGTAATGTTTTACATACACTGCTGTTCATGTTTGGCCTTTCTTTGAAAGAAGTCTCTTCTGCTCATCAAGGCGGCATTTATTGGATAAAATACAGTAAATAAATAATAGTAATATTGCGTTCTATTTCAATATATTGTCAAATGTAATTTATTCCTGTGATCTGTATTTTCAGCATCATTACTCCAGTCTTCAGTGTCACATGATCCTTCAGAAATCATTCTGATATGATGATTTGATGCTAAAAGGGATAGTTCACCCAAAAATGAAAATTATAAATCCATTATAAAAGTACTCCACACGGCTCTGGGGGGTTAATAAAGGCCTTCTGAGGAAAATTGATGGGTTTGTGGAAGAAAAATATCCATATTTAACACGTTATAAAGTAAAATATCTAGCTTCCACCAGACCGCCTTCCGTATTCAACTTACAAAAAAACCCATAACTGACGTGACGTAGGAAGTAGGGCGTAGCGTAAGTGTTTTGAACTACGAGAGGCGTTTATAAAGGGATAGTTTACCCAAAAATGAAAATTAGCCCATGATTTACTCACCCTCAAGCCATCCTAGGTGTATATGACATTCTTCTCTCAGACGAATACAATCAGAGTTATATTAAAAAAGTCCTGGCTAATCCAAGCTTTATAATGGCAGTGAATGTTGCCTCGTTTTTGAAGTCCATAAAAGTACATCTATCCATCATATAACTGCTCCACATGGCTCTGGGGGGTTCATGAAGGCCTTCTGAAGCAAATCGATGAGTTTGTGTAAGAAAAATATCCATATTTAAAACTTTATAGAGTAAATTATCTAGCTTCCGGTCGATCACCTTCCGTATTCAACAGAAAAAGTGTTGTACCTCTCGCAGCTCGTCTGACAAGTGTAAGCATTTTGATCTGCGAGAGTTAAAGCACTTTTTCCGTGAGTTAAATAAGGAAGGTGATTGGCCGGAAGCTAGATCATTTACTTGATAAAGTTTTAAATATGGATATTTTTCTTACACAAACCCATCGATTCACTTCAGAAGGCCTTTATGAACCCCGTATGAAAGCCGTGTGGAGCAGTTATATGATGGATAGATGCACTTTTTTGGGCTTCACATGTTGGGCTGCCATTCACTGTCATTATAATGCTTGGATTAGCCAGGACATTTTTAATATAACTCTGAGTGTGCACGTAAATCATGGGCTCATTTAAATTTTTGGGTGAACTATCCCTTTAAGAAACATTTCTGATTATTATCAATGTTAGAAACAGTTGTGCTGCTTCATATTTTTGTGGAAACCAACATTTTTTCCCCAGGATTTTCTGATGTATTGAAAGTTCAAAAGAACGGCATTTATTTTAAATAGAAATATTTTGCAACTTTATAAATATCTTTACTGTCACTTTCGATCAGATTTAATGCTCCTTGCTGAATAAAAGTATTAATTTCTCTCAAAACTGCCCCGAAACTTTTTAAACCAGTATGTACTGTTTATGCAGAAAGCAGGACACTTTCAAACAGCCAAAAAATCAGAACAGAATCATCCACGTGCAATAATAATAATGATATAACGCATGTGTTGAGGTATGAATTTTTATGTGAATAAACCCACACTCACTGAAAACCAAACACACACACACACAAACACACACACAAACACACACACACACACACACACACACACACACACACACACACACACACACACACACACACACACACACACACACACACACACACACATAGTGTGAATATACAGCTCAGCTCACGTCAGTCAAATCCAGAACAATCATTAGTACCTTTGGAAATCTCATCGACTGTCCAGATGCATCTGAGCGCATTTCTACTGCAGTAAAGTGTGTATGAGAAACCTTCAGTCGCATTCGTCAGGCAGAACCGGCGTTTATGAACCTTTCCTGTATCATGTTTGACACATCCAGCAGCATTATATACAGTTATGGGCTTTGTGTGGAATTGCTATGCACAGATTAGATGGCAAACGTCCGTAATAGACGCCCCCGCGAAGTGTGACGTAGGCATCTGGTATGTCTAACGCTCCTGGACTTTTGTCTGCAGAATAATGACTCTTCATTTCAGGTGGCACTTGAGGCGAAACACGAGACTCTGTTTTGACCTTTCTGGCCACTTGAAGATTCACCTGGTTCCAGGTGAGAGGTCACGTGAAAGAATCTCCCGGCCCAGAGCGAGTACGCCCAGGTGTTGGGGCATTTCTTTTTTTCTGTATTGTTTTCTCTCTTTACTGATACAGTTGATCTGCCCATCACAGGGAACACGAGTCCCGGTGGCCATCTTGGATCCGTCTGTGTCGCGAGGACGGCGTCTCGTTCCAGGGGTAAAGCTGTAGGGGGTTCTGTACCGTTGAATAAAGGCCGTATATTGTGGTGCAAGTCGAAATCCAATTTCCGAATCCGCCCGAAAACTCCGGGTACGTGAGCAAAGGATCGATCCCCTCGCCAAAAAAAGCCTGAGTGTGTAATGAAAAAGAGTTGAAATCATTTATGAGGCAAAAACTACTGGCGACAGCACGGCCACAAATCACCTCGGCTGACGTTTCTATCAAAACACCCGCTTTCATCTTTATCTTTTCCCGTGGGTTGAGACATTAACTGATGCCGATGTCATAAACTGTCTCCACTGAGTAATTGAGTGACTAATTAATTGGGCTGGGCGGTTTATACCATGTGACAGAGGAAATATGGGATAGTGATTTTGCTGTACAGTTGAGAACTGCTCTTGCAAAAATAAAGGTTCTTCCCTGTTGAAAAAAACCCCAGAATATGCTGGTTAGGTATGTTTTTGAAGCATGGCAGCTGGTTTGAGCTGGAGCTAGTTTCTTAGGACCAGCACTTGACCATCTTAAACCAGCCCAAACCAGCTGCCATGCTTCAAAACATACCTAACCAGCATTTGCTGATTTTTTTCAACAGGGTTTGCAGTGATGCCATAGAAGACGCATTTTTGGTTCCCCAAAGAACCTTTGAGTCGATGCCTCTTAAATCATTTTCTTTAGTGTGAAGAATCTTTTGTGGAAGGAAAAGATTTTAAAGGTTCTTCATGGAACCATCGATGCCAATAAAGAACCTTTAATCATAAGAGAGCATGAAGAAGACAGAAAAGGTGAACAAACTTGAAAAGGTGTGAGCATTTCGACTGTTAGCTGGGTCAGGCAGCCGGGAGGGCAGTTTTCATTCAGGGGGATTCCTCGTGCAGAAGCGTACCTCTCGTCTGCTGTGTTCAGCAGGATGGCAGGGGTTTGTTTACATGTAGTGCCACTGACTCTCCAGCCCCATATTCACTCCGCCGAGACCACCCAGAGCCGCTGAGAGAGAGAGAGAGACAGAGAGAGAGAGAGACAGAGATAGAGAGAGAGAGAGAGCGTTTCATGAAATCACAAATGCATCTACTGACATCCTGAACAAAGGATCGTTCACATCTTGTATATTCAAATGTTTTGTGTGTGTGTGTGTGTGTGTGTGTGTGAATTTAGAGCAATTTATTAAATTTTTTGTTATTTAATTTTGTATACATCTAATTTGCTAACATAAATATATATCTACACATATATACACTGTATATAAACCATATATTGCAGATGGACTGACATGACAATGACAATTACGCAAATATAAATATATATAATCTCATTGGGACATGTATCATACAAGACATGTTCTTGCATCATATTACTGTTTTTACTGTATTTTGTGCATTAAACAAAATCAACTGTTGAAAATAATGGGAATTACAAAAAAAACTAAAGGAATATTTTACATATAAATATATATCAAAATATGAAATATATACATGCATGTGTGTGTGTATTTATATATAATTATACACAGTACACACATAATATAATATTATGTTATGTATATTATACACATTTTTATATATATACTATTAACTGTTTAACTGTTTTCTATGTGAATGTATTTAAAAGTGTAATTTATTCCTGTGAGCTGTATTTTCAGCATCATTACTCCAGTCCTCAATGTCACATGATCCTTCAGAAATCATTCTGATAGGATGATTTGATGCTCAAGAAACATTTATGATTATTATCAATGTTGAAAACAGTTTTTTTTCCTTTTTTTTTGATGAATAGAAAATTCAAAAGAATATAATTTATTTTAAATAGTTACATCTTGTAACACTATAAATGTCTTTACTGCCACTTCTGATCAATTTGTTCAAAACGTGCTATATAAAAGTATTAATTTCTCGTTTTTTTTTTTTTTAAATGTAATGGGATTTCTGTGTTGTAGTAATGAGAAATGGGAGGGAAAGTTGGCTTCATTCTCTTTAAGCAAAATATAATTTCTTATATATTGATAATGGTGTGAATTATCCTTTTATGGAGTATTTTATAAATCAAGCAGTGCTTTGCTGGCTTCAGTTACAGGATGGGTGTTCATTTCCCCCCTCAAACATCTGCACATTCAGACAGAGGGTTGATGTACCTGGTGTTCTGATGCCCATGTGCGACTGTCCGTCCATTACGAAACCTCCCATTGGCTGACCATCAGGAGTGTACGGGCCACCGTGACCTACTGCACACACACACACACACACACACACACACACACGCACACAAGAGACAGTTAAGAAGGTCAGACATAACCACACATCACAGCTTCCCGAAGGAAATGTGTAAACAGTCGCAATGCTAACACTCCCTTTCCAGTCCACCCAGACATTTACTGAAACCAAGATACACAAATGAGCCAGAAAAGTTAGAAAACATTACTTTGTGATCAATGTCTTTGAGGCCCATCGCAAACATCAAGCCTTAATCCTCACCAGACCAACACGCCTCACACTTCATCCATCCTGAGCTCAGAGGGCTGTGTGTGTGTGTGTGTGTGTGTTAGATGGATAAGCCTGAGTTCAACTCATTCATCCTGAAAACCATATTAGTTCTTGAGTCTAAAAATAGCACAATAAAATTGAACAGAAAGCATGTTTGGAGACGCATGATTGGTCCATTGTTTTAAAACTGATGCACATTAAAATTAGTTTTAAAATTTGCATTTTTTTTTTTTGCATACATCTAATTTGTTAACACAAATATACTAAGCACATATGCCGTATATAAACCATATATTGTAGGTGGACTAACAATATTTTATGAGAATTAAGCAAACTTTATTCTAACATAAAAATGTGTTGTAATTCCCATTATATATGAAAGTCTCTTCTGCTCATCAAGGCTGCATTTATTTGATCAAAATACAGAAAAAAACTGTAATATTGTGAAATGTTATTACAGTTTAAAATGTATAAACTTTAAATTGATAAAAATAAATGTATTTAACTGTTTTCTATTTGAATATATTTTAAATGCTAATTTATTCCTGTGATCAAAGCTGAATTTCTGCACATTAAAACAAGTCATCCAACTGTCGCATGTCTGCATAGACCAATAATTAAAATATAGTGCAGATGTCCTGGATGAAGAGAGTTTCGGTTTAGCTCTGAGAATTGAAACAAAAGTGATTTCAGTCGGTTTACAAGGAACTTGCCTGCGCGGTTGGACTGGTCGATCATCGGCTGGACGATCCTTCTCCTGGCATTGATAAACCTGATGGAGCAAAGCAAAGAACAGGGGTGAAAACAGTTGAAGTGAGCATAAAAGCACATTTATTTTTTATTAACGTGCTGGCTTCTTTCAAAGGCGAGCATCATTAAAAATGATGGTTATGGATTTGAACAAACCCAGAGTATTAAACTTTGGCGTCCAGCTCTGTTTGTGCTACAGACATGAATGATTCCTCAAATCATGCAGCTTATTAAGTCTGAAATGAACAGATTCTCGGTTTTGCCAGGTGGATAATAAAATAGACTCGGGCTGAAGGAAGAACTCAAGCCAATCTAGAGGAGAAACCACCTAGCAACACCACCAGAATCCTCCTGCAACCTCCCACAACACGGGATTGTCAAGTCGGCGAATTCTGCATTGGCAAAAACTCGTTTATTTTTACACAGAACATAAATTAGCACAGAACTTCAATGCTTTCCGCATTTATTCCCATGCTATGCTTGACCTATGACCTCCTGACTCAGTGACCTCACACCCCGGGCAGCGGCCCAGCTCTGCTCTTTCTCAGCCTGAAAAATTCCCCGTGACCTCTGACCGCCGAGTGCCAGGGCACAAGTCCACACATGATTAATGGCTCCTCGGCGTCACCCCAGGTGCTTCGCTTCCATTTTAACCTTCACAAAGGAGGGGAAGTTCTACTTTTGATTCAGAGGAAGTGAATTACACACACTGTGAGAGGTGTCTCATCTGAAATGTTAAAGACCATATGACCGCTCTGTCCATTAGAGGAGAAGCCGACCTTCACACCAGCGCTTCAGGCCAACCTTGACCAAATCTAAACTCTCACAACAATATCCCATAATGCAAGAACATATGCATTGACTTGAGAAGCAAAACTGCAAAAGAAATAAAGACTCATTTTCAGAGGATGGATGAATTATTTTTCTTACTGCACTCTTGTTGTAAGAATAAATAACAAAGTTGATGCTGAAAAACAAAATGGGGTAAGAAAAATGCGGTTTTGCTTTTCAAGTCAATCTATCTTGACTTAAGTACGAAATTCACATGAGAAAACTAGACAAAAATTTGTTTCAAAAGGTTTAAAAATTAATACTTTTATGTAACAAATATGCATTAATTTAACCAAAGTGACAGTAAAGACATTTATAATGTGACAAGAGATTTCTATTTCAAATAAATTCTGTTTTTTGACCTTCTATTTATCAAAAAATCCTGAAAAACATATCAGTTTCCGCAAAAATATGAAACAGCACAAATGCTTTCATCATTGATAATAATCATAAATGTTTGTTGAGTATCAAATCCTCATATTAGAGTGATTTCTGAAGGGTCATGTGACACTGAAGACTGGAGTAATGATGCTGAAAATACGCCTTTGATCACAGGAATAAATTACATTTTACCATATATTCACATAGAAAACAGTTATTTCAAAATTGCAATAATATTTCTGATTTTATCATCATCATATTTAATCATCCAAGCACATTACTATTCACATCGCAGAAGTGATGCGCCAATTAAATGTCTATATTTTATCGGATTTTATAATACATTTTACATTAAGTGCACAGTGCAGCTTGAGAAGCAGTAAGACCAGAGATAAACAGGAAGAGCCGCGTGATGGGTCCAACATTCAGAGCAGGTACGATAAACGCTTTTTTTGAGGTTGAGGGCTAGCATCTCTCTGAACTCCGCCCGTTAGGTGACCAATCAGAGATAAGAGCCGTTTCCCCGGCGGGGACGAGCCCGTCCCACTCTTTAGGGGGTTAAAAGCTGACCCCTCACTGAACCCCTCTTCTCACCACGAGACCAAGTTTACGAGCTTCATGCCTCTGCCTGTTCACTCCAAACACACACACACACACACACACACACACACCCGTACACGGCCCAACATGCACACCAAACACATAACAACACTACGCAACAAGTGAAATATTTGGGGCCCTTTCTCGTGCACAAGGGAGCAAAGAAACACATAGTACCTTTACTCCACAATCCAACACAGAACAAACCTGCTGTGCCATATACGCTCATATATATGTATATAGGGTCACATATGGACAAACCCAATGGTTGGTTTCAATTTTTCATTTTTAAACCCAATGGTTAGTTTGAATTTTTTTTTTAAACCCAACGGTGGGTTTAACTTTTTTTTACATTTTTTAACCCAATGGTTGGTTTGATTTTTTTAACATTTTTAATCCCAACAGTTGGTTTAATTATTTTTTTTTAAACCCATCGGTTGGTTTAACTTTTGAAATGTTTTTAAACCCAACAGTTGGTTTAATTTTTCACATTTTTAACCCCAATGGTGAGTTTCATTTAAAAAATTTTTTTAAACACAATTGATTTTTTTAACATTTTTAAACCCAACAGTTGGTTTATTTTTATTTTTTAAACCCAACGGTTGGTTCAACTTTTAAAAAAATGTTTAAACCCAACAGTTGGTTTAATTTTTTTTTAACCCAACAGTTGGTTTAACTTTTTGACATTTTTAAACCCAACAATGTTTTTTTTTTTAATCCAACAGTTGGTTTAATT
This sequence comes from Gobio gobio, assembly GCF_949357685.1. Classification (NCBI taxonomy): domain Eukaryota; kingdom Metazoa; phylum Chordata; class Actinopteri; order Cypriniformes; family Gobionidae; genus Gobio; species Gobio gobio. The sequence goes on along the minus strand of NC_137099.1, from coordinate 53,691,236 downwards.
TTTTTTTTAAATTTTTAAACCCAAATGAGGGTTTCATTTAAAAAAAATGTTTTAAACCAAATGGTTGGTTTAATTTTTTTACATTTTAAACCCAACCGTTGGTTTAATTTTTAACATTTTTAAACCCAACCGTTGGTTTAATTTTTAACATTTTTAAACCCAACAGTTGTTGGGTTTTTTTCACATTTTTAAACCCAACGGTGGGTTTCATTTAAAAAAAAATTAAACCCAATGGTTGGTTTGATTTTTAAATTTTTTAAACCCAACGGTTGGTTGAACTTTTTTTTAAATGTTTAAACCCAACAGTTGGTTTAATTTTTTTTTTTAATTTTTAACCCAACAGTGGGTTTCATTTAAAAAACATTTTTAAACCCAATGGTTGGTTTGATTTTTAAAAAAATGTTAAACCCAACAGTTGGTTTAATTTTTTTACATTTTAAACCCAACCATTGGTTTATTTTTTCAAAATTTTAAACCCAACCGTTGGTTTATTTTTTCAAAATTTTAAACCCAACTGTTGGTTTAATTTTTAAAATTTTTAAACCCAACCTTTGGTTTAATTTTTTTTTAAACCTAACAGTTGTTTTTTGTTTTTTTTAACGGTTGGTTTAACTTTTTGAAAATTTTAAACCCAACATTTTTTTTTTTAACCCAACAGTGGGTTTCATTTAAAAAAAAAAAGAAAAAAGTAAACCCAATGGTTGGTTTGATTTTTTACATTTTTAAACCCAACCGTTGGTTTAAGTTTTTGAATTTTTTAAACCCAACAGTTGGTTTATTTTTTCAAAATTTTTAAACCTAATGGATGGTTAACTTTTTTTAAAAATTGGGTTTGTCCAAATGTGACCCAAATATGAGTTGAAACAACCCAGCACTTTTCAGAATGTATATTTGTGCTGTCAAATCTATCAATCACAGTTAATCGCATCTAACATAAAAGTTTGTGCTTATATGATAAATGTGTGTGTACATATATATATATATATATATATATATATATATATATATATATATATATATATATATATATATATATATATATATATATATATATATATATATATATATATATATATATATATATATTTATATATATATATATATATATATACACACACACACCCATATTTATTTGCAAATAATATTATCAGCATAATTTAAGTTAAAAAATTGAAATAAAATTTTACATTTAAGTTTATGCTCAATTTTCATGATCATTGTCAGGAATAAATACTTTTAAAATGTACATTTACATATTTAAATACTTTTGTCATTGCTTTTCTTTGTTTTAACTTTTTTTTCAAGTTATCTCAAAACTTTCTCTTAGTTTCCAGGCTTGAATAAAAAAACTAAATGGACTTTCTCAGCCTTTCGGATCCCACTGTACATTCCTAGGCCTCTCGGTTTATATTAATTCACCCTCTGATATTTGTAGCCTATTGAACCTAAAACTCAGCAACAAATGTTCCTGTCTGGAATCCATTGACATAAAGTGCTCTTTTAGTCCCACTGTATTGTGAGGTCATTCGGAGGACAGTGTTCTTCTTTATGAGTGTGTGTCTGTGCGTCTCCATGTTTAAATAAACCAGTCCAGCTGTTCCCTGTGATAATTTCTGTTTAATTTTGACAGCAGCTCGTTTTCGCCCCTCGCGTTCCCTCACCTGTTTCCTCTGCGCGCCGGAGCTGCAGACACACACACTGCAATTTCTGCGCTCTTGTTTGTGTTGGGCTTTGAAGAGCACCTAATGTATTTTCACTCTGGTGATTAAAATACTAATCAGTTGTCAATTTGATTTTTAAGGCCTCTTGAGCTCTAAATATCGCTTACAGTGATGAGCAAAAGCCAAAGAAATGATAAGATATGAATGAATCAACCTGAACACACACACACAAAATATTGAGCAATGTTTTCTACACGCCACGAAATGGTATTTTCATTATTTTTATTCAAAATAAATATTTTTAAATATATATGACAGTGGAATTATCGTGCAAATTTTCTTGTGCAAATAGCGCTGACTACCTCATATATTTTTGGTTGACTAAAGGAATATTCTTCATATGTTGTTCTGCAAATAAAAGGCTCTGGCGAAGAACAAAACATGACCTTTGTTATCCAAAGTGACTTACAGTACACAACGACAGCTCAGCAAATGAAGGAAACCAGTCCCAGATCTTCACTCACCACACTAGCGCCACCCCAAGAGTAGCATTCGAAACATTTCCTAACATTGTTTAACTCTACTTGTCAGTTACTATGGCAGAAGCAGTCCGTTTATGTCCGTGAAGAAATGTTTCTCATGAATCACGTCTGATGCAGGGACACCACGGGTCATTTCCTTCCACATTAAGCTGGACCAGAACGTACACTCTTAAAATAAGACTTCTTCATTGGTTCTTTGCAGCTAATGGTTATCATTTTTCACTCTATAGGGTCACAAGGAGTGCGCCAAATATTAAAGGAATTTCTGCATGGAAAAAATGATAAATGCTTAAACTAACCATGTAATCGTGCGCAGTTAGGATAGCAAAACAGATATGGGTATCAGCTTAAAAATTAATAGGGAGGAGAAAACCATTTGAGAACCATATCTATTGCTGTTGAGTTCAGTCAAAAGCACAAATGAATCTGTAAAGCTAACATGGACAGGTTGCCTGTCATGCCTTAAAAACATGGACAGAACTACGCAAGCTTCAAAAATATGATCCAGACGACATTAACTAAGGGTTCAGTCGCTGCGAGCGAACCATTGTTAGTGCCGACCACAATGTGCTTTAGTGTGGTGAATTACTGACTGCCCAGAGCATGAGCCATAGAAATACAGCAGACATTCAAAACCAAACACTCAGACTATAAAAACAGCCTGTTGAGTTTCTTCAAAGGATCTATCTATCTATCTATCTATCTATCTATCTATCTATCTATCTATCTATCTATCTATCTATCTATCTATCTATCTATCTATCTATCTATCTATCTATCTATCTATCTATCTATCTATCTATCTATCTATTATCTATCTATCTATTATCTATCTATTATCTATCTATCTATCTATCTATCTACCTATCTATCTATCTATCTATCTATCTATCTATCTATCTATCTATCTATCTATCTATTATCTATCTATCTATCTATCTATCTATCTATCTATCTATCTATCTATCTATCTATCTATCTATCTATCTATCTATCTATCTATCTATCTATCTATCTATCTATTATCTATCTATCTATCTATCTATCTATCTATCTATCTATCTATCTATCTATCTATCTATCTATCTATCTATCTATCTACCTACCTGTCCGTCCGTCCGTCCGTCCATCCGTCCATCCATCCATCCATCTATCTATCTATCTATCTATCTACACTATATTGCCAAAAGTATTGGGACACTCCTCCACATCATTGAATTCAGGTGTTCCAATCACTTCCATGGCCACAGGTGTATAAAATCAAGCACTAGGCATGCAGACGCTTCTACAAACATTAGTGAAAGAAGAATGTGTCGCTCTCAGGAGGTCAGTGAACTCAAGCGTGGTACCGTGATTGGTTGCCTCCTGTGCAATAAAGACCATTCGTGAAATTTCCTCTCTACTAAATATTCCACACTCAACTGTTAGTGGGATTATAACAAAGTGGAAGCAATTGTGAACAACAGCAACTCAGCCATGAAGTGGTAGGCCACGTAAAATCACAGAGCGGGGTCAGCGCATGCTGAGGGTCACAGTGAGCAGAAGTCACCAACTTTCTGCAGTCAACAGCTACAGACCTCCAAACTTCAGATTAGCTCAAGAACAGTGTGTAGAGCTTCATGGAATGGGTTTCAATGGCCGAGCAGCTCATCCAAGCCTTACATCACCAAGTGCAATGCAAAGCGTCAGATGCAGTGGGGTAAAGCACGCCGCCACTGGACTCTAGAGACTTCTCTGGAGTGACCAAACACGCTTCTCAAGTCTGGCAATCTGATGGACGACTCTGGGTTTGGCGGTTGCCAGGAGAACGGTACTTGCCTGACTGCATTGTGTCAAGTGTAAGGTTTGGTGGAGGGGGGATTATGGTGTGGGGTTGTTTTTCAGGGGTTGGGCTTGGCCCCTTAGTTCCAGTGAAAGGAACTATTAATGCTTCAGCAAACCAAGACATTTTGGACAATTTCATGCTCCCAACTTTGCGGGAACAGTTTGGGGATGACCCCTTCCTGTCCCAACATGACTGCGCACCAGCGCACAAAACAAGGCCCATAAAGACACGGATTAACGAGTTTGTGTGCACAAATGCGCTTCTACAAGAATCTATCTATCCATCCATTCGTCCACCTAATGTATCATGGTTTCCACATAAATATGCTCAAATTTTAAAAATATATTAAAACATATATATATATATATATATATATATATATATATATATATATATATATATATATATATATATATATATATATATATGCACACACGCACACACACACACACACACACACACACACACACACACACACACACACACACACACACACACACACACACACACACACACACACACACACACACACACACACACACACACACACACACACACACACACACACACACACACACACACAATGTATTGTACACATTATGTCTAGTCTCAGTACTAATCTTGTAATTAACTTGTAACTTATCTCAGTAAAGATCTTGATGTTACACAATCTATAATGTAACATCTGTCATGGTGTAAAGAACTAGATTATTTGATGAACTTGTGAAGGTTCTCCTTTGGTGTCAGGATCTAGAACACTTTTTTCTTATTCTAAATAACAGCATACTTCGCATTTCACATCACTTGCTCATACCGTCACATCTGTATTTGTCAAGTTGATGCCGTGTTGGTCTGATGTGATCTGCACTTACCAGTTGTTGACCTGCAGGATGGTCAGTCCAGTGTCCTGGGACAGCTGCCTTTTCTGCTCCTCAGAGGGGTACGGGTGCTGCGGGGCACAGACACCAACAATTACAACACTAGCAAACACACGTGCAATCTTAAGTTCTGATTTCTGAATGAAACAGAAATCTTTCATTTGAAAAAAAGATTATGAAGGCTTTTTTCATTTGAATAACGCATTAATGCACAACAAAACCAGGAATGTGCAAAGTAATGTTTGTTTTTATTTCTTGTTGACTTTTTAAGCATTTTATGCTTAGATAACAAATATATAGAAAATAATCAAAGAGGCATTACCACGAAAAACGTCCAAAAAAAAAAGTATATTTGTGTGAAAATGTGAGACAAAATGTCACTATATTTACACACAGGAAAGATCTCTTTAGTTTAGAGACAGTAAAATTGCAACAGGACACAAAGAATCAGGTTTCAGTTTTCAGCATTTGTTCTTCTGTTGAGCTGTGTTGTGTGTCTGTAGGGTGTTTGCATACGCAGCCAAACAAATTCCTTGTATATCTTGGCAAATAAAGCCCTAAACTCTAAAGGAAACCCCATGCGCTAATCGGAGAGTTGCCAGCTGGGATTTAGACGCCAAGCCACAAAGTCATTACAAATTGCTATCCTGTAACCAAGGGTGACGGCTCTAGCGAGCACCAAAGCCTTTCTCTAAACCCAGAGGATACGCACACAGTGACAGGGGAGGTCTCAACCTGTAATTAGACAACAACTGATCGCGGGTCAGCCGTCTAAACCTCAACGAGATCTATAAATAAAGAGGCGTGCACATTAAACTGATCCTGGAGCAGGGGTTTTACAGCAGCGACTATAAACACCTCACCCATGAATGACTCTCCCTTAACACCTGTTGCACGCCGAGAGCTCTGGTAGCAAATGGTGGGTAACTTTACGACCGAGTGAGCCATGCTGGCTGGAGGTGTGTGCGAGCCTGCGATCAATGTGTGTGTGTGTCCTGTGAAACTCAATGAAGAGTTAAAGGTGTGTGTGGGGTCATTATCCTGTTTACAGAGGCAGTAAAACTGTTAGGGCTCTAATGATCGGTAATTCAGGGTGAACGGTACTTAAAAAGATTCTAAAACACACCCAGCCTCACCCGCCGCTGCAGCTGTGTGTGTGTGTGTGTGTGTGTGTGAGAGATGGTCCCTGTATTGTACTCAAACACTGAGTCTAGACTTTAGACTACTCTATTTAAACTCTACTATACCAGTGGTTTTCAACTGGTGGTAACGAACCAAAAATCACAGACGGCAAGGAAGAAAACAAATACTATTAAAAAACTAAAAACTAACCGAGGAGAAAAAACTTGACAATACTTATAATAATGTAATATTATATTACAATATGATTTATATATATATAGACGTAATGTGAAAATATTGAATTGATTTGATACATACATATATAAGTGTTACTATACAGTATTATTTATTTATATCATTGTTTTATTTAATATTTACTAATTTTATTACTATATACATTTTAATTTCTCAAATGTTAAATAATATATAAATATTTAGATATTAGTGTGTGTGTGTGTGTGTGTGTGTGTATATATATATACATATATATACTATATATACACACACACACACACACACACACACACATTATAATAAAGACAAAAAATATTAACAAATAAACAAGTATTACAATAAATAATGTATTTTTATTTTTATTTAAAATGTTATTTTTTTCTCAAATATGTTAATACTTTTGCATACACACACAAACATAAATATACATGTATGTACACTCTAAAAAAAATGCTGGGTTAAAAATAACCCAAGTTGGGTTGAAAATGGACTAACCCAGCAATTGGGTTGTTTTAAGCAAACATTTAACCCAACCGCTGGTTTAAAACAACCCAAATGCTGGGTTAAAACAATCTGGGTTAGTCCATTTTCAACCCAGTTTGGGTTATTTTTAACCCAGCGTTTTTTAGAGTGTATATATGTATATATATATGTTATTTATAAATGTTTTACTAATGTAATATATATATATGGTTTATTCATATTTTATTCATTTAATACACACACACACACACACACACACACACATATGTTTGTACATACAGTACTGTGTAAAAATCTTTAGCCTCATTAGTGTTTTCACCAACAAAAAAATTATTTCAAACCAGTTATTTCCTACTGACACACTACAGCTAAATATATAAATAACCTGATTAAAACCATTGTTTTTGGTGAAAATATTGATGTGCCTAAGACTTTTTTAAGTAGTTAGTTCTTTCTCAAACGAGTGTCTTTATGGTATGGGAAGTATACTTTGGACTATAGCTTGTTACTTGGCAAGCTAGTTTTAAAGTAGCTTCTCCAACACTGCATAAAAGAGATTTTCATTTTTTAAAAGAAGTTCCCGCAAAGACCCAGCAGGCCGACTGTGATTTTCATTAACTTTGCAGCTACAGTCCTGAGTGCATCCCAAAGTGAGGCATGACTTCTCTGTCCGACGGTTCTCGTTTTCATCTGTGTGTCGTCTCGTCGCCCCCCTCCCCTCTGCGTTTACAAAAAAAGTCTGGCCGTGATGAATCACCTCGCCTCTCTTTCATTCTCTCCAACATTTTTCTTTTCCGCATCCCTTTCTTTTCATGGGCAAGGACGGAAATTCCCTGTAGGTCTAGCAGAACCCAGGTCCCCAGGAGGAGCTGTCAGAGCCGTAATGGATGGTGTTTTGATAACAGCGAGTTCGACCCTGGAGAGACCCTGGGGGGGGGGAGGAACCCCAGCAGATCCATCCTCACACAACATGCCCGTGCAGTTTGGCTAAATGAACTCCATCGCGCCCACCCCGCCCCCAACAAAGCCCTCCGCTCCTCATTTTTTGAGACTGACGCTAATTGCGGCTCCCTCATTACAACCAAATGCTCCGGTGCTTCAAAGGAAAAGTGCGCCTGTGGAGAAACCGGCTAAAACAGTAGCATGAAAAGCCTAGAAAGAATAAATAAAGCCCTAAACAAAAGGCAGCCCAGCTAACAAAAATACGTTCTAAGAACGTTTTGGTAACGTTGCTATTAAGTTCCCCTTCTGAATGTTCCCAGACTGTTTTTTTGGTTAAGGGAACATTACATTTGATAATTTTGCGCTTTACATTGTGGGAATGTTACTTTTAAATGTTCCCTGAAAAAAAAAAAAACGTTAGATGAATGTCCAAACAACACGTTTCAGAAAAACGATGTATAAATAATGTTTGTGTGCTAACATTTTGAGCACATTATTAAATACCAGATATCGTTCTATTAACGCTACGTTCATAACTTTGAGAGAACCTTCCCTGTTGTAGGGGACTATCCAAGGTGGGTTTTAAATTAGTGAAATACAGCGAACATTGACTGAAAATTATGTGATTATTTAATAACCTTCACATTGTTCCACATTTTTAAACTCAATGCAGTTCTTTTTCATGCAACAAGGAAACTATCAAGCCATAAAAGTAGTCAAAATGACTCACGCATCATGAAAAATAACAGCATATGGTTTTGAGCAACAATAAGAGTGAAAAAATAAAGACTGTGTGAAGTAAATCTTTAAACACGATGCCTTTCGTCTGCTCTGCAGCCGAATTAAGGGGGTAATCAGCGAGCGGAGGTCTGCGAAATCACATTTACAACTGACAAACATGAATATGGAGATTCAGATTGATCAGAGCCTGGGAATAAAGGCAGGGTGGAAAACATATGACTTATGTTTTGCATGCGCTTCTCATATTTCTAAACTTCAAACAGAAGGATGCAGTAATGTCTGAGGTGGCGCTGGACGGTGTTTGTGTGGTGGCTGGAGCTGAATGGATCAGGGAACTGTACTGGAATAAAGGTTGGGGGGGGGGGGGCACGCTCTTTTACGCCCACGACCTTTGACCCGCCTAATGATCTCAGGGAATGTTGTAATGTCATCTATCTGCATGCTTACCACCTTAATCGGCGCCTGAAGTAAAGCCCCCGTGTCTTGAATCTAGAAGCGTTTACCTCCAAATCACACTGATGTATGGAATATGTATGTTTTATTTACCTTTTTAAAATGTAATTTATTCCTGACATCATTACTCCAGTCTTCAGAGTCACATGACTCATCATAAATCATTCTAATTTGTTGATTTGATCCTCAAGAAACATTTCTGATTATTATTAACGTTGAAAACATTGAACAGGTTAGGTTTAGTGTATCTTAAAATGTTGCCTACGTAGGCAGCTCGCTAAGCTTTGAATCACAGCCGTTGTGTTTGTTTGTACACAGTAAAATCCAACAGTGATTCTAACTAACACTTTTTAGTTAACTTTACTTAATGTCTTAGCTTAATTGTAAAAATCTAGTAATCTGTACTATGCTTGGAAGACCCGGGTTAAGATTAATGGATTGGTTTGAGTGCCGTTTTGTCAAGCAAAAACGTTTTTGAGGCAGAGCAATTCTTAATCATCTTGAATGTTGAATTGTCAACACAACTGAAAAATGTGAGAGAACATCACATAAGCTGACTTCATAAATTGAGTGTCACCATTATGGGGATCAGTGTTTCTTTAGTTGGGCTCTTGAACTTCATTTATATTATTGTATTTCTCTTCCTACTGATGCAGCGATGCAACAAGAAATCAGTTATTTGGTTTTAAAAGGAAGTGAAGTAATAAATTAGCCTAGAAATCTAGACGCACCCTAGCGGCATTAAATATAATTTGCAGCCAGGGCGTCTAGCAACTCTCCGTTGGCTTGCGAGCTGGAAAAAACAAACTCTGGTCAGGCCAATCACATCGTGTATAGAGTCGGTGGGCGGGCTTAACATAATGACGGGTAGAGTTGCGACGGTTGTGCTACTCGTAAACAAAGAAGCTGATGAACAGCGGCCTTTCGAATCGGCTCCGGAAGACTTGAAGTTAAGCTTTTCTTTGAGGAAAGAACAAAGAACGGCACTGAAGTCATTCTTAAGAAAGGAAGATGTGTTCAGAGTTTTGCCGACCGGATACGGCGAAAGTTTAATCTATCAGCTCCGCTTCACCTTCTCCGTTGCTCTGGTTGGCTGTAGCGCTATCCTATTGCGTGCAGAGGGAATCTGAAAGACAACCGTTTGTCCCGCCCCTCGGATTGAGCCCTGCCAATGGTGAGTTTCCAGACCCAACATCTTGATGTGGGTCTGGCTTGTCAGGCTAGTAATAAATAGGTAGCTTTTTAAAGATAACTTCTGACGAAATCATTAACTAGTCAATTTTTTTTTCTCAGAATAATGATCTTTTACAAGTTTATTGCTAACACTTATGTCATAAATACCTTGTGAAACTTTTAATTGGGTTGATATAATCCCTCTATATTTGTAACAGTATCGTGAAGTTGACCATGCTTGAGTCACACACACACTTCAACACTCAGCATCAAAACACAACAATGGTAGCTAGTCAAGAGTAAATCTAAAGTAAAAGATCAAGTACTCTCAACAGTTCTTTTTAAGTTACTGGAACTCCTGTGTAAGTGAACTATAACTAAACATTTGTCAGCACAACATACTATTCCTATTTCGCTTAGTTTTTTCAAGACAATCGGTTTGCAGGCTTTTTTTAAGGAAGTTCTACAGTGTATGTTTCAATTAAAAATCTTAAATATTCATAGCCGCGGTGACTGGTTAGCACATGTTCAGCTCTTTCCTGTCCTCTTGTGACTCTTATATAACTAATAAAAAGATATGCAAAGAAAAAAAAAGAAAGTAAAATCCTTCCATAACGTTGGTTGCTTAGGCAGTCTTGTGTTCTGCTGCTTCACATCTGCTGTCAAGAAGGGAACAAACTACCCACTAATTACACAATCCAAATCACAGCCTTTATGTGGGACGCATATGAGCTGGTGTTTATGAGGTAGTGTGAGCGCTTATTTGTTTGGAAAGAGATTCAACAAGTTTCCGAATGAGAGAGGAGGAAAATAAGGATGCAGAAACAAAGGCTTAATGTCTGTTCAGGGCTCTGAACGCAAAAACACTGACTGTATATTCAAGGCTAGAGGGAGAGGGAGGGGCTCTGAGCTGTGCCCGCCCACTTTACCATGGAAACCGTTATCACACCGTACACATGACAACAGTAAGGAAACCTTGCCTGTGTTTCATCCCAATATATTGTTACACCGGTCATTAGTGCATCTGTGTGTGTGTGTGTTCACTAACTAGCCTCTCTAGGCAATGTGGGAGCGCCACTGAGCTTGAAATAATGTAGGCGTGCAGGTACAGACACGTCGCCGCGAGCTTCCTATCTTGTTCTGTGCATCTGTAAGCTGTTTTATATGCTTATATGTGTGTTGATGAACTTCAGATTATGTTTCCAAACAAAGCAGCACAACTTTAGGTTTACAGAGCACCTCGTAATGCCACATAACACGCATTTATCTTGGGCTACTTTCAATCATCTCAATGTAGCTGAGCATCATTGTTTCTGAAAGCCATAGTTATGACATATTATAGTGAATATCATTGAATAACTTTTGTCCTTAGCTCAGAACGTGCTGGTTTGGTTTTTACATAATAACATACATAAGTACGGTCTTAAGAGCGTGATTTGCAGTATTATTGGAAAGCAGAGAGATGTTTTACCGTGAGGTGCTGGAACAGCCATGCCCTCATGATGTTGGTTGCCACTTTGGGAAAAATGCCTCTTTTCTTGTTATTCTTTCTCTCTTTATCGGGGTCTTCCTCCTCTCCTGTGCTTGGAGAGGCGACACTCTGATCCAGAAAGTCACCTGAGAAAATAAACCAACTATTAACATGTTTGAGATAGTGACGGTGAACTGAAGCATATTTTTTTGTATTTGCAATGGCTGCATTCATTTTTTAGATTTTCAAAAGCCAATAAATGCAAATCCATATTTAGTTTTAGCATTTCCACCATTAAAGTACATCAAAAATACTTAATTTGAGCATGATTACGTTCTTCGTTCATAACAACAGTATGATCACATTCGTTTTTATTATACTCAAAATACATCATACATCACCGAATTATTTCCCTTTTCTGTGCCTGTTTAGTTTAGCATAACGTTTTATTAAAGGGGTAACATCATTAGGAGCCAACATTTACAAAAGGAGTAACTTTCAAAGCTAAAAATATCCTCCCCATTGAAAAATAACCATTTATTAAAAATAAACGACAAAAAAAACCCCAGCAAAAACACCTTGTAAAGCTTGATGTCAGACAAAAAAATACTGTGTAAAATGTCGTAACCTGCAGATTTTACCCTAAAGAACTATTTCTATCTGGTTAAACCCATAAAATAATGTAAGTAGGATGATTTAGTGATGTTAAATTATATTTTTGAGTCAATAAAACCCCATTTTTAGGAGTATCTCATTTCACATGCAAATAAGGCATTTACATAAAGTCTTAAAGGGATAGTTCACTCCAAAATCAAATCTACCCCATAACTATAATCACTGCCTTCCGATAACGGCCGTACGCGAGTCTAGTTCCGGCGAAAAGTGACCTTTGACCCGACGCATGAATTGGGATGTAGGAGTAGCATAAGCTTTGACTCCTGTCGCGGTTCAAACAAATAGGGCTGGACAACAAACTCAAGCTCCTGCGACATTTCTCTTTAAAAAGACTTCTAATTCGTGACCGGTTTTGGTTTTGCTCTATCCTCTGCGCTTCCGTGTTCGTCAATATGCATGCGTCAGGTCAGAGGTCACTCTTCCGCCGGAACTAGACCCGTGTACGGCCGTTACCGGAAGCCAGTGGTTATGGTTTATAAAGTTATAAATATGGATATTTTTCTTACAAAAACACATGGCTTTGCTTCAGAAGCTCTTTATTAACACCCTGGAGTCATATGGATTACTTTTATGATGGATGAATGCACTTTAAAATGACCATTCACTGCCATTATAAAGCTTGGAAGAGCCAGGATATTTTTAATATAACTCTGAATGTGTTTGGCTGAAAGAAGAAAGCCATATACACCTAGGATGGCTTGAGGGTGAGTAAATCATAGGGTAATTTTCATTTTTGGGTGAACTAACCCTTTAAAAGCACACTAGCAAAAAAGAGCGCTTTACTTTTGCTCATCAGAAAGAGGATACACAATGACATGTCAACAAACTTTGCATAAAAAAAGTGAAAACATATAGCATGGCCGCTTTAAATTGGAACTAAAAGCTGAATGTTTACAGTGTAAACAATGCTCTAGGACAGACTCTGTGCTTCATTGTGATCATATATCCCTGTGTTTGTCTGTATGTTGTTTCTCTTTCTCAGGTAGTGAGATATTTTGTTCGAGCCAGACTCACAGCTGCTGCGCTGAGGCAGAGCGGACAAAACACACACACACACACATACACACACAGATGCGGTGCTCGGGGAAGTATGTACTCTGGTTTTTATTGGCCATGGTTGGTGCTCAGAGCAGAGGAGCCCAGAGAAGAGTCTTTATATCCATCATGCACCATTTCCTGTCCAACACACATCCACACACACACACACACTCACCGAGCGGCTGCAGTTATTTAGGAGCAGTCTACCGATGTGTGTACTTGCGTGTACATGTGTGTGTGTGCGCAGTCGGAGACCCCCGTGGTGGTGCTAAAGTGTAAATGTATGCTAGAGATGACAAACCTGCAGCAGATCTGTTTCACTTGGCACACAGCGAGCTCTTGCGTGTGTATCTGTAGCATAGCGTGCAAGTGTGTTACCGTGCTCGCTGCTGTTGTCTCCATTGTGTGAGCCGGGGCGTCTGCTGCAGGCCGCTGGAGCTTCAGAAGAATGAACAGATGCCGCGTCGTCCTCCCTCCAGAACACCTAGAGAGAGAGAGAGAGAGAGAGAGACAGGTAGACAGAGTGATATATTATTGGTTAAGTACAGTATAGCGGCGCATACCAGAGGCGTGCTGTAAGGAGTAATACAGAACACATGCTGCAAGAGCAAACAGTTTCAAAACGCCACAGACTGCTGTATATAAACACACGCACAAACATCTGCACGTAAATTATAAGACAAACAAACATACACGCACAGGACCCATCTTGTTAGCTTTCACCGGATGGATACGGTCCTGGATGCTGATTGGTCAACTGAGCGTTCGAACCGTGCTAAAATACATAATATACTAACAGCTATGACGTGAAACACCTGTCCATCTGGCCAGTGTGTATATATCACTGCACAGCACCCAACTGAGAACGTTTACATGTCACTGACTACTAAATATTTTTTTGGGTATGTTTTAAAGATGCAATCTGATCAGTGTGTTGCATTTAACTGACACTAAACCTAGAGAGAAATGTCTTAACCGGGGGTCAGCAAACATTCACACAGTGAGAAGGATTGCATTAGGAGGAGAGACCGGGGCTAGTTGCACATTATTAAGTCTCTGCAGATTTTATATATATATATAAATATAATTCTAATATGCTGATTTGATAGTTATTATCAATGTTGGAAACAGTTGGGATTCATTGATGAATAAAAAGTGTTAGAAATGTTTTCCAACAATATAAATATATAAATCTTCACTATCACTTTATCAATTTGACACATACTTGCCAAATAAAAGTATTAATTTCTTTCTAAAAAAAAAACGTTTGAACGGTAGTGTCTATTATTTTCTACTATTCTATTCTATTTTGTTCTATTCTGTTCTGTTCTGTTCTATTCTGTTCTGTTCTGTTCTGTTCTATTCTGTTCTGTTCTGTTCTATTCTATTCTGTTCTGTTCTGTTCTATTCTATTCTATTTAGTTCTATTATATTCTATTCTGTTCTGTTCTATTCTGTTCTAAATAAATGCTGTTCTATTTATTCATCAAAGAATCCTAAAAAAGTATCGCTGGTTATAAAAAAAATATGACCTGTTTTCAACATTGCACTCTAAAAAATGCTGGGTTAAAAATAAATGGAAAATGGACAAACCCAGCAATTGGGTTGTTTTAAGCCAGCGATTGGGTTGTTTTAACCCAGCAATTGGGTTGTTTTAAGCAAACATTTAACCCAACCGCTGGGTTAAAACAACCCAATGACTGGGTTAGTCCATTTTCAACCCAACTTGGTTTATTTTTAACCCAGCATTTTTTAGATAATAAATCATTATATTAGAGTGATTTCTGAAGGACTTCTTTCAAAAACATTAAAGATTGTAATGTTTCCAAACTTTTGACCGGTACTATATATCTATTTATATATATATATATATATATATATATATATATATATATATATATACACACACATATATATATATATATATATATATATATATATATATATATATATATATATATATATATATATATATATATACACACACATATATATATATATATATATATATATATATATATATATATATATATACACACATATATATATATATATATATATATATATATATATATATATATATATATATATACACACACATATATATATATATATATATATATATATATATATATATATACACACACATATATATATATATATATATATATATATATATATATACACACATATATATATATATATATATATGTGTGTGTATATATATATATATATATATATATATATATATATATATATATATATATATATATATATATATATATATATATATATATATATATATATATATATATATATATACACACATATATATATATATTTTTTTTTTTTTTTTTTTTTATGTAGTAAAGACTTTAAAATTATGAAAAATAACCTCCTAAGAACACAAACAAAATTCTGGCTATAATCTACCATTTAGTGTGGTTGTTTATTGAGTTCACTTGTTGCCAAAATGCTATTACAAAAACATGATGATACTGCAATTTTGGCTCAGATGATATAAATATACAAAAAGGAACCGAATTGAAGAGAATTTTTAAATGAGTGTTTGAAACCAACATTCAAAAGCATTGCTAAAGAAAAAATGCATTTGTGTGGACTAACCTTACATTTCACCGTGTGACAATTTGCCCCGGTCTCCCCTATATGCTGGCCTATATGCCTGTATTTATTTATTTTATTTTAACTGTTAAAGTATCTCATATCCACATACCAGACTACTGATTTTATTAAGGTATGAGTTGTTTGGGAAACTAATGATTCAAAAATGGGACAAAACTAAAGTATGTGCTCCCCTTTTGTGCACACAATAGTAGCATAATTTGGTATTTTTCTCAGAATAGTACTTTGTATTAAATGAGGAGCTATTTTATAGTGAGCATAATAAATCACGATTTTCAAACATAATCCTTAACATTCCACATGTAATGATGGTGACTCGCAAAAAACCACATCATTAAGGGAGTCAACATCACATGACACAAACGCACAAGCATCTGTGCAAATACTGCAGTAAACAGCAAAGAGCGTCAATGCTTTAGTGATTTGAATGAGGTATTCAAGACATACACAGCACAAATCAACTATGATACACTAAATAATCAACACGGCCAAGTTTGCTGTGTGTGTATATATATATATATATATTATTTATTTATTATTGGTGGGAGAGCTCATGTCATTTTGTGGTTTGACACCAACAGTCGGGAAGACTTGGATTATTCTTCTCCTCCAGAATCCAAATTTGGGAGTTTGAATAATCTTTTTTATAATATTGAAAATGTCTTTCTGCTCTATAACAGGTTTGATCACACTGTAAATTTGCCTTCGCGTCACTGTGTCAGTATTCAAATGGACAGCGTATACTTATAATTTGTATTATCATATGATCTGTAATAATTTTCTGGGACTTTGTGTAGTATTTAATTATGCATAACATGTACACGGTAATGTGAAGAGTCAGGTTCCATTTAACCTCAAAAGAGCAAAAATGATTCATTATAAAATGACAGAAGAGTGATTCTCTGCTGTTATTTAATATAGACGGCGGGGACGGATAGTCTGTGGCCGTATTGTATCTCGTGAAACAGGAGTTTCAGGCCTCCCCACAAAAACAATCTCTCCGGCTAGTGTTTCAGGATCCCTTCGCTACTGTATTTGAGCAGCGCTAAAACATATATTCATGCATTATGGAGAGAATATATTTTAGGGGCCTTTTATTGTTTTTTTGGAGGGTCTTGTTGTTTTTTTGTGTAGTTCACAAATTACTTTTTAAAAGTACAATAATACAAGTGATGTCTCAATTGTTGTGCGGTCATAAAAGATGCATACATAATAAATACAGAAGAATTACAAAAATATTTAAACAGGTTTCATGTCAACCGTCCATTTGCTGAAAAAAGGGTAACACTTTACTTAAAGCCTTCATGTATAATGCATTATTAAAAGTATTTTTGTTTTGTTGTGCGCCTTCTAATGCATTGTATGATCTCATGAATACTTATTAATAAATGATAACACTTATCTATTAGAAGGTATACCGCATTACAAAACAGACGGTTTTAGATGTAAGGAAAATGCAAATATTATAATGCATTTTAACTTATTTATGAGAAAATATAATGCATTATACATTTTTAATAGCTTATACACTGTAAATAAATAAAAAGTTGCTGCCTCATATTTTTAAGTACAATCAACTTGGATGTTTAGGTTATTTCAACTTACATTACATTATTAAACTGGCTTGAAATTGCTTATGTAAAATGTAAAAACATATGTTGTCATTTTTTTTTTTTTTGGTCACACTTTATTTTAAGGTGTCATTGTTACCCTGTAATTAGACATTTAAGTACTGAGTAATATTAATTAGGATTAGGGTTTGGTTGAGGGTTAGTTGTATGTAATTATGCATAATTTACTGTTATTACTATGGTAATAAATACATGTAACAAGGACACATTCAAATATGTATTTTTACAGCATAATGCATTATTCATAATGGCTTTAAGTGTTATCCAAAAAAAACAATTCTCACCACAGGCCCAGAGAAATCATAATAATAATATTTTCTTTAATCTTTTCTCTTCCTTTCATATCTATGTTCTGTATCAGCTCCACAATATTACTACACTTTTAGCCTAATAGATTCGTACTAAATCACTTTTTATTAGATAAAGTCTTCATAAAATAGAGGCTTTCTGGCTCGGTGCAAAGCAGAAATATTCAGCACTGGCCGTTTAGGAGTTTAGCTGAAGGCTTGCCTGGTCTGTCCCTCCCGGGGTGCGCGTAAATTCCTCTCCGTCAGATCTGGATCCCCCCTCTTTATCATCCACCACCAGATCAATGGGCATCTTTCCCTTCAGACAGCTGATGTAGCGGTGGCAGAAATTGTCACACAGCTCGTGCACCTAAAGACATTTGATAAGACATTACATGCTGATAATATAACGAAATAATAATAATAATGTGCCTAATAATTGAAAGCCCAACCTTCTCTAATTCGAGCAGATGAAATCGTAACACTTGTATGGCTTGAATCATCTAAAAACGAAACGACATATCATGTCACAAAATTGCTTGGTGGTTATCGTTTCGTTTTATCCAGTGATAAAAGGGGAATTTAATGGTGTAGGCTAAAGTAAAAAATATATAATGTCTACAATTATACAGGGCGACCTACCAAATTATCCAAGTCTGGATTCGACGAGAAGAAAGGTTTTTCCGCCCTTATCTGAAAATAAATAAAATGGCGGTCGTATCGTTAGTCAGGAGTATCGATTATACAATTGTCACACAACATTAAATTAGGCTTTGTTGTTAGTTGCTAATATTATTACAGGGTTTTTTTTTTAATAGGCTAGTATATTAACCGGTTGGTAGAGACGTTAAACGAGGGCCAGACCTGCTTTGAAAATACTGTAATATCTTCGTCGAAGGACTCGGACGAGCAGACGTCGCCGGTCACCCCGCTCTCTCTCGGCGTACAAGTCGCCAATTCACATTTTTCGAAAACTAGTGCAAGCAGAGGGAAGAGGGGGTGCCTGAAAAAGAAAACACAGTTTATATAGCCTATCTGTTGTGCCTCAAGCACGAGACATTCGGCCTCAATGCCCTGGCTTTTTTCCCCTCTCCACAACTTTTCAAATAATGGAGGAATATCAAATAAAACGTGATTTTTATGTGGAAATTATTTCACATTTTAAGCAACAAGAAAACAAAATATGGTTGTGACAGCAACCCAACAACATTAATAAAAAAACAGGCCTAACGTAGCCTAATAAAAGTAAATTTGTAAGCTAATTTAAAAAAGAAAGACAAATAAAAAGCCCACTGTTAGACTCGTATCTCCTCTAATCCAGAATAACTAGAACACAAAATAAAATGAGACTATCGAAAAATATTTTTCACTTAGAAATTCTTCCCTACAGCCTAACTCATCATTATGTTAAAACACACAGGCTATTAATAACACATAGCCTACCCGTAAATGGCGTCTTTGTCCCGTTTTAGCGCGTCGTTAACGGGCGACGGGCCCCCGGGAGCCGCGGGGTGCGCGTGCGGGTGCGGGTACTGGTGAAGCGGCGGGCCGTGACTCATGTGAACCGCCTGCATCGCTCTGGCCGCGTGCGGATCCCCGTACATCGGAGACGGGATCCCGACCGCATCCATGCCGTAATGGACCAGATCCTCGTACTGAGGAAATTCACAATGTGGAAGTTAAAAATCAGGTTGGGACTTTGTTGCACACACATTTTTTACACATGTTGATATACACCCTTAAAAATATATTTTTTGGGTTTTTTTTTCTCCCAAAAATCAGATTTGTGAAGAACGTTTTATTAATCTAAAGAACCCTTTTGTGCAATGGAAATGTATTCTAAACTCATTCTACAGCCTATGAACAAAGTCTTATTTGTTTAAATTGAGCATCAAAACCCAAAAAAACGAATTACACGTCCTTAGTTTCATATTTTAAACACATTATTTAACCAGGGGTTCATTTTATTTTAAGGCCCTTTGTGACTTAAACGTGCAAGCTGAAAATAGGAATCAATACTTCTTTAAAACATTCGTGCTATATGTTTACATTTTTGTTTTACATTTTCAATTCACATCAAATTTTATCCTAATTGACCTTATCATAGGAAACATACTTTTTATTTACCTTTATATGCTATTTCAATCCGTTTTCTTGTTTGCAATAGCTGAGTTTCAAAATGCACAAAAATTAGCCCAGTATAGCAAAGAAATGTAGCAATGTTTTAACCGTGTATAAAAATTATCCCTGAAATTAATATCGATGTTTTGTAGCATTAAATCGGTCTCGCGCAAGTAGCCTATCCAACGACAGCAATACGAGTTATGAAGAGGTATCAAGTTACTCTTTTGGCTGTCAGCTAAATATGGAATTTTAGGATAATACTTACAAAATATCAAAATAAATATATCTGAATTTGATCGAAAATAAAATAAGGATTTTTTTAAAGCAAGCTGCGTGAAAAATCTCATGGCACAAAAAGGGGAAATAAATATATTTCTTTTGGTGGTTTCACTTGTTGCTGCGTATACATGTTAGGTGTTTAGACGCACACACACACACACACACACACACACACACGATTCATTGAAGGAATTAAATGGCATCTGACTGTAATTACGTCCTATGTTTTATCAGCGTCTGAGCAGAATTAGTCCTGACGGCCACGTTTGAGGGTTTTTACGCACCCGTTGCGCCATGAGGACTCCGTGTCACCGACTCCCTGTTCTCAACGCGTCCAGATCTCAGTGCAGCGAGCCCGGGGAGCCCCACACCGCACTCAAAACTCTCCCGAAGTGCCCGTGCTGAACAATAACATTGTAATCCACCCAAACACTCCTGGTCAGCTTTCGCAACAAACGCAAAGCTGGATATCAGTAAGTAACAATTCCAGTTCTCGACGCTCCCAAACAACCAAAGTGCGCGTCTGACCTCTGCCTTGTTTTTCTGTTTCCAGTCGAAGATTTGTAGCCAAAAGGTGAAAAAGCAAACTCCATTCGGGTCTTTGATCGTTTGGCTGGTTTATTCTTAATGCAATAACACCTCTATGAGATGTGAGGAGCGCGGAGAGGGAGGAGGAGGAGGAGTAGAAGAGGGCATTTGGACTTCTTAAAGGAGACGTAAAAGCGAACCCGTGCGTAAAGGGCGCACAACTGTACACGGAGAAAAATGCCTTTTAGAAACCAAATGAAAGCTTCTCATTTCAGACAGGTGACAAAATGTCAACAAATCAATGCATTATTAATTAAAATGTATAATAATAAGAGGACCATAAAACCAATAATCCAGCCAACAATTAGATTATATTAGATTTGCCCGCATTGGAGACCAGCTAGAAACCAGTTTGTGTCCCATTACTAGATTCAATTATATTTTTTTTGACACCTACAACGGACAGTTCTAAGTTTAACCCATTTGGATTTATTCATATTAATATTAATATCATATGCAGTTGATATACCACGTTATTTTGTGTAACATTTTTACTATGTAAATCCCTGAAACTACAAATATAAATGGGTTGAACTGTTTTATTTACTAAATACATCCTGTGAAGTAATGCAGCCTTCGTGTAATATCGGACATTTCCTACTTCCCACTTCTGAAGTCGCGATAACGAGCTCAACACCTTCAGATTTGGACTTGAGAGGGTGTTCATGTCCAGTATTTTAACTAGTATTTACGATGACTCCGATAGCACGTGAAGGCAGCATAAGTCAGGGAAGGAAAATACGGAAATGGGCCAGCGGTGATCGAGTGGACTGTGTTTTTAACCATCCTCTTGGCGCCCTCTACTGGCTTTATCTATGTTGAAATGATTCCCACAAACCTACATCACCCACGTGATTGCATTCCCTGAAGACTAAATGCCTTTCTTTTTCAATTTTAACTCTTATCCTTTATTGTTTAACCTTTGTTAGCTGAAAATTACCTCAGTTAAGCTATTTTATCAAGAAGAAAATACAAATTTTTGTCTCAGTCCTGTTCTTTGTTTTGTTTTTGCAGATCTTTTTTTGTGAATCAGTTCCAGCAGCATAAAAGTTATGAATGCAACCGCCTCCTTTTACCAGGAGGTGGCAGCATTTGCTGGGATTGGCTCGAATGATGGACCGAGTTTGGCACCCAATTCAATTCAAAACGACCTCGCTATTCAGACCAACGTGTCATTTACTTTTCTAGAGATTTCTAAGGGTTTTAGTTTGTATTGAAGACTCTTTCCCTCTACAAGTATGCAACAGCACTTTGTGCTTTCTTCAAGTCTACAAAATCTACTTGTGTTTTTGTTTCAGAAAACGCTTAAACTCGCCTCTGACGAGAGTCTGAAAAACTGATTCAAGTTCACCACGTTTTACCAACACTATGTTTGTTATAGCTGTATAGGTCCAATTTATATTATATAGCCTAGATAGACACCATTTATATTTGTCTACAAAACTAATTCAAGGTGGTTTCTTGCAAGTCCAAGACGGTCTGCATCTTTACACTCATAATCAATAAATATTAGCATAACTCCATGAAGAACCCTTTCAATGCACAAAGGTTCTTTACACTGGAAAAGGGTTCTTTAGATTATAAAATGTTATTCACACTAGAAAACAAAAGACTGCTAAAGGGATAGTTAACAACAACAACAACAACAACAACAACAAAATCAAGTTGTTCCAAACCTGCATGAGTTTCTTCTGTTGAACACAAAATATATTTCGAAGAATGTTGATAACCAGACAGTTTACGGTACCCATTACCTTCCATCGTTGAAAAAATACAATGGAAGTCAATGGGTAATAAAAAAAGTATAATAATAATAACATAATTTTTGGATTAACTATCCCTATAACCTCCTAAGACCCAAGAAAACAAAGTCTTTTGAATTTAGTATTTTTCATGTCATTATATTTAGAGCATAAGAAACAAAATGGGGGGAAAAAATATGTTGAAAAATGTTATTTTATTATGCTGTCCTCGTAAGTGGACACCCAGGAATCGGTTGTTTAAAAAAAAAAAAAAAAAAAAAAAGACATGTAGGCCTATAGGCAAAAACAATGGGGTTTTTGTTTTCATTCACCAATCATTTTTCAGGTTTCAGATTTTTTTTTAACCAAACTTTGTTTAAAGATGATTCTCAACTATGTTCATTCAATCGTTCAAATGTTCATTCCCATTCAATGCAATGCATCTATACACTGTATCTAGACATAAAACATCTAAAACATTTTTGAAAAATGATATTTTATTCATATGTTTATGATATGTCCTCTGACACCAGGACTCAGTTGTTTGAATGAAATGACATGCATAGGGAAAAACAATGGCATTTATTTTTAATTCACCAATACATTTTTAGGTTTCAGGATTTTTTTTAAACAAACTTTGTTTGAAGATGATTCCCAACTATGTTATGAAAGATATAACAGTATGAATTGATATACCATTTTACTTTATGCAATATGTGGGTAAAATGGCCATACATGTGTTTTCCCATTCAATACAACGTATCTATAGCCTACACTGTATCTAATTTGCATATTAATGTGTTCCCGGAGCAAAATGTGATGAAAAAAGAAGTGTAATAATGGGAGTAATAGTCGGCAACACTTTCATAATAATATCTAATATTTAATAGGAATATTGATATATAATTTCTTTCCCTATTCACTTGTTGTGTCTCCCAAAATGTCTGATAAACATTGATTTAAATCCCGGACATTTATGAAATCATGTATGACTTTTGAAACAGAAAGTCATATTTTGATTAGAAACCCCATAACATTTTCCTAAGACGTTGATTTATAACAAGCAATTTGAAGATTTAGCCTAAATGATAATTACAAAATATCATATTAGCCTACCACATGAGTGCTAAATTTGATCATTCAGCCGTTTTTAAAAAACAAGCAGAAGTTGTTGTCCTGGAGAAACCTCAAGACAAATGGTATCTCTGAAAAGCCCTGAATGTGCTCTGTACAGGACATCCAGACTCTCCAGATTCACTAAAATAGACGAGGAAAGTGGTTCTTCTATTGCTTCCCCGCCTTCTGGAACATTTTAGAGTTTAAGACCAGTGATAAACCAGCGTCCATGCTTTACTGGACTCAGACATATGTGTTCTCGAGAATTATTACTATGGAGGAAATCATAATAATGAGATGAAGGTGAGAGGAGGCACTAGGTGGCAGGACGCTGGAGCAGCCCGTCACGCTGGAGATCCCTCAGTCCAAAACGGGCTGCAGTCGTTCCAGTGTGACGTCATTGCTTCCGCAAGCCCCCCCTCCCTCACCCCCCCACCCCCCCAGTGTCGGCGGCGCTCGCCTGCTGCTGACTACACAATCCAACATGGAGTAGTGAGAGATGGGGGCTCCTCTTCGAGACCAGCGCGCAGGCTTCAGCCACGGCAGGCGACGCGAGGCGAAAAACCATCGACACAGCCATCGGGATGTTGCATAACGCGAGGATTCCTGGCTCTTCAGGCAGATGCATTGCAAACAGTGTCGGATAAAAGTGCAAGAACGAAATTAAGGAGCGCTGAAACGGATTTGGGGGAAACTCGTTGATGCACTGGACTTTAAAAAAAAAGGCGAGGTGGAAAATCGAGACAACATGAAGCCCGAACGCTGCGCGCCCGCGGTGGGATATTATTTCTATTGTAGGTGAAACGAGGGGGAAAATGACTGAGGAATCGCACCCAGACGAGTGAGTATTCACTTTTTAAGAAAACGACGCATGTGGACACGAATGGAAATCTCATCCTGTGTCCAAGAATGTGTTCCCGAGCTATACGAGGGGTCAGTCAAATGCAGGGAATTCGTGCATGCGCTTCCGAGAGGGACGTTGGAGATGTTAACACTAAGAAACAATGCAGTGTCAAAGAGATTTTGAGTGCTGGGCCCCTGCTGCAGGGCTCTGGTCTCAAACCGAGAACGGGGGGGAAGAGGAGGAGGGGCTCGAGCGGAAACATTTTGTGGAGGGATCCTTTACTGAATTCCTTGTATCACCTCGACCCTAAAGACGAATTGCCGCTCCGAGGAAGCAAATAGTCGACTGCGAAGTTCATAAACACACAACCCTAGAGCAATGAGCCTGTATATGCTCTCAGAGCGGCCGTTCTTGGTGTCTTTCTTTGTGGTGGTCTGACATGCTATATCCGCCATTTCTTTTTCGTGAATCGCTCTCATTTGCATACTGTCCTTCATTCATAAAAATACAGGCGGGGGCGCGCACAGCAGAGAGCGAGAGAGCGCCTCAGAGCTGTCCTGGTGTTAAAGCAGGCCCTATACGACACATATAGGCCTATATGTGCTTTTAAATGTTGAATTTAATCAGGACGTTCCGTCCATTTGTAAGAAACAAACGCGAAAGTAAACAAGTTAGGCTACATGAATGTAGCGCGTATTGTCATAACAGTACTGTTTATCAATATTTTTCTTACTTTTCGCCACATTCTTCTGCATAACAACATAAACACTCGTGTCTTTCTTCACTGTAGTTTGACTCGGACGATCAAAGTGTCCTTAATAGCATTAGGGCCGTGTTAAATGGCTCGTTAACTCGGTGAGCTCTTTAGAGGCTTAAAATCAACTTCTGGAACACACACTCAATCTGTATTAACAAGGCGATGTTTATTTGGATATTATTTCGATCAAAACGGATTCTATAAGACTAGTTTTATATTGTTTAGCTGTGTTAACATTTAGTTTCAACGCCTGTAACTCGTATCTCAGAATTGAATGTTCCCATTTGTCTACTATGAAAGTTTTTTAGAAATCTATTAACTATTGAAAACTAATGTCAAAGGCGCCTACAAAATTGTCGTTATTTCCCTCACGTCAATTGAAAACAGGGACGTTGTTATTTTGTTCTTGAATTAATTATAATAATTAAACGTAACCACTAACGTTTAAATACGTCAAACACGTATTTTGTTTGCCTTTACACAATTAGCTAACAGTCAAATGTCTTAAATACATTTGAAATTGAACACCAACGTTTTCTGCTTAGATAAAAGGTGATTTTTGTTTGCGAACTTTCTAACGTAATCTGACTGCTGAAACATCGTTAAAATACATCAATTTATAATCAAGAACCACTCTGAACTTAGTAGGAATTGCTTGTGCAAAAGTTCAATTCCTCATTTTAATTGCTTAACTCAACTTAGCCTATATTTCCTCTACTGGAGATGTATCGCAAGAGCGTAACCCTGAAGCTGGCCGGGAATTTCTCCTATTTTAATTTATGGCACACTCACACCCGTTTGAGTAAATACGTGTGTCACACTGGGATGTAAAGGCCCATATAATAGCCCGGGGTTGTGAAATGTTGACTTTTATCGGCGGAGGGGAGGGCTACGGGCTACTCCAAAATGGGAGGAGGTTTCTGAGAAGGCGCTCCCGGGATGATTGTGAAGGGAAACAATGGTGAGAGGATTAAACAAAGATCCGGCGGAAGTGAAAGAGGTGGGTGAAGCGGTGAAGCGTAACTTTGCTGTCACGCCTCTCGATTGTTTGGTTCTCAATGACGTGCCAATAATGAATGGATTACTCTGCACAATTCATTTCACTGCGAGGAAATCTTTCTCCTTTACTTAATAGGCATATCTCTCTTTTTGTGTAGGCCAAACCGCTATGGCCCCAGGTACCACAGATTGGAGTTTCATGTCTTGCAAGTTTGAAATATATGTCTGGGCATTTGAACAAAAAAGTCTGAAGGCCATTGCACGAGGTTGCAAAGCAGTTGTAAACCAAATGCTAGGCTTTTTGCTAACTTCGCTGACTTAACGGACCCCACAAAGTGTCCAGTGCCTTTTATTTAATTGACATTTTTTTAAAACATACATTTGTTTGTGAGATGTGTATCTTTCTTTTCTCAGTTGGTTTGATAGCTCATGCATTTTTTTATTGTGACTTATCCCCGGTACACATTTCTACAATTTTGGGCTGTCCTGGACGAAAGATGACCAGTCATGGTGATTTCTGTGGTCATGACTCCTAAACTTTTGTCCTGTGTCGTACAGTGACTATCTTGCGACCAAAGATAGTGTCGGAAACGTAGCATGATCATCTCACAGTGTGTTTGCTGCTAGTCAATAAAAATGCAACATGAAATGGCGTATTGATCAACACGACAACTTAAAACTACTTCCCTCAAGCTCCATTTGCAAAATTTACATGCCAAGTTGGCCTCTTTTCCCTAGTCATGACCGTGTCCATATTCTCCTCTTTCGCTTCCTCTTCTTTTTTTTCCAGCGCACATAAACAACACAATTGCCAAAGTGCAATTCATCTCGCTCTATTTGTTTACCACTCGCACATGCCGATGACGTTTTATTCTTCTATGCTAACTTGATCAGATCCTAAGATTCAATAGGTATCATCATTGTAGTCAACATACATGTCGTACCCAAGTTTATTAGATCCATGTCTGTAGCAGCTACTGTTTCAATGTGCCAAACATTTTTCACAAGAAAATTGTCTGCCTGTTTATTGTAAATTCATATTTTTTTTAAAAGTGTTGTTTTAGGACATTGATTTGGATCTGTCATTGTGCTACATTTTTACTCGAAACCATTGGTGGCCTTTGCCTGATTTATGTATTTTGAATTTGCTTGACTGATATTGTCTAAATAGGTCACTGTCCTTAGTGCTTGGATGCAGTGCTGTTCTCGCTACTTCCTGTGTGTTATTGCAATTGACCTCTTGGCCTTTAGGCCTTGTATCACCATATCTGCTTTCGCTGTCCAGTTTTTCAAAAGTAACTTTAAAAGACTAAAAAAAGAAAGTTTTGTCATTATTTACTCATGTCATTACAACATTGTAATCGTTTCCCTTCTTCAGAATGACATGAGGGTGAGTAAATGAAGACAATATTTTTGTTTCGGCTGAAATATTCCTTTAAAATACTACAATTTTTCAGGGTTTTAGACTCTGCTGGTGTTTGTGTGACTTTTTTTTGGGAGTGGAATGTGAGTTCCTCAAAAACGTGCTGAGCAAACCAGTGGCTCCCCATTGGTAATGACTGTAGCCTGGAGGTGAGTGTACATGCTCACGTGAACTGGCTGGCGCCCAGACCTCAGACCCGGATGCCCTCTCCATCCTCTGGGCCGTTTGGGAGGGGAGGAATGCAATCTATATTGATCAAACCAGCATGACCTATATGCACCACCATTATGGGTCAATAATATCTGAGAGGGGAATAGAGAGTGACTTTGAGGTAAAGTCAGTCCAGATGAACTGTTCTGATGGATTTACGGTAAGGATAAGGATTGATTTCCAAGCCAGTCACTCGCTGGAAGTGTCAGGGTAGTGAAATACAGAATGAAGAGACTGCAAAGCTGTGATGGGAATTGGGAGTTTTAAAGAGTGGAAGTTTGGAATGAAACATTTCCTTTGTATGTTGTTGTGGGAGACGATGCTTGCTTTGGCAGCTGCATGTGTCATAGCATTGTGTACACTAGGGCTGTGTATTGCCAAGAATCTGGCGATATGATGCGTATCACGATGCAGGGGATACGATATATTGTAATACTGTAAGAAATGCGATATATTGCAATATTTCTCGTTTTTTTTTAGGAAGAGGATCTAATTTTAGAAAACTGTCATGTGGTACATGCCACAATATGCATAAAACCTGAGCAAAACTTTATTTAATAAAAATAGTGGGATCTGCATTTGCATTTCTATCTCTATTTCATGCAATCTAAGTAAAGGGAAAAGAGTAAAGTGCTTGCAGGATTCTTTAGAAGACGATATAATTATACCAGCTCCCGCCGCGGTGTACATAAAGAGATCGTAAAATAAATCCATGAGCGGTTTAGTCCAAATTTTCTGAAGAGATTAATCGCTTTATGTGATGAACGGATTGAATTTAGGCTTTTATTCACATATAAACATTGATCAGCGAACATTAACGGAAGCTCAACTGTACATGCTTGAAGCACGAAAACAAAACTCGTGCTGAAGCTCAAACGTGCTGCGTAACACGAGAATGAACCTCATTGGTTCTTGCTGAAGCTCAAACGTGCTGCGTAACACAAGAATGAACCTCATTGGTTCTTGCTGAAGCTCAAACGTGCTGCGTAACACAAGAATGAACCTCATCGGTTCTTGCTGCAGCTCAAACTTGATGTGTAACACGAGAATGAACCTCATTGGTTCTTGCTGAAGCTCAAACGTGATGCGTAACACGAGAATGAACCTCATTGGTTCTTGCAGAAGCTCAAACGTGCTGCGTAACACGAGAATGAACCTCATTGGTTCTTACAGAAGCTCAAACGTGATGCGTAACACGAGAATTAACCTCATTGGTTCTTGCTGAAGCTCAAACGTGCTGTGTAACATGAGAATGAACCTCATTGGTTCTTGCTGAAGCTCAAACGTGATGCGTAACATGAGAATGAACCTCATTGGTTCTTGATGAAGCTTAAACGTGCTGCGTAACACGAGAATGAACCTCATTGGTTCTTGCTGAAGCTCAAACGTGATGCGTAACACGAGAATGAACCTCATTGGTTCTTGCTGAAGCTCAAACGTGCTGCGTAACACAAGAATGAACCTCATTGGTTCTTGCTGAAGCTCAAACGTGCTGCGTAACACAAGAATGAACCTCATTGGTTCTTGCTGCAGCTCAAACTTGATGCGTAACACGAGAATGAACCTCATTGGTTCTTGCAGAAGCTCAAACGTGATGCGTAACACGAGAATGAACCTCATTGGTTCTTGCTGAAGCTCAAACGTGATGCGTAACACGAGAATGAACCTCATTGGTTCTTGCAGAAGCTCAAACGTGCTGCGAAACACGAGAATGAACCTCATTGGTTCTTACAGAAGCTCAAACGTGCTGCGTAACACGAGAATGAACCTCATTGGTTCTAACAGAAGCTCAAACGTGATGCGTAACACGAGAATTAACCTCATTGGTTCTTGCTGAAGCTCAAACGTGCTGTGTAACATGAGAATGAACCTCATTGGTTCTTGCTGAAGCTCAAACGTGCTGCGTAATATAAGAATGAACCTCATTGGTTCTTGCTGAAGCTCAAACGTGCTGCGTAATATAAGAATGAACCTCATTGGTTGTTGCTGAAGCTCAAACGTGATGCGTAACACGAGAATGAACCTTATTGGTTCTTGCTGAAGCTCAAACGTGCTGCGTAATATAAGAATGAACCTCATTGGTTGTTGCTGAAGCTCAAACGTGCTGCGTAACACGAGAATGAACCTTATTGGTTCTTGCAGAAGCTCAAACGTGATGCGTAACACGAGAATGAACCTCATTGGTTCTTGATGAAGCTTAAACGTGCTGCGTAACACGAGAATGAACCTTATTGGTTCTTGCTGAAGCTCAAACGTGCTGCGTAATATAAGAATGAACCTCATTGGTTGTTGCTGAAGCTCAAACGTGCTGCGTAACACGAGAATGAACCTCATTGGTTCTTGCTGAAACTCAAACGTGCTGCGTAACACGAGAATGAACCTCATTGGTTCTTGCTGAAGCTCAAACGTGCTGCGTAACATGAGAATGAACCTCATTGGTTCTTGCAGAAGCTCAAACGTGCTGCGTAACACGAGAATGAACCTCATTGGTTCTTGCTGAAGCTCAAACGTGCTGCGTAACACGAGAATGAACCTCATTGGTTCTTGCTGAAGCTCAAACGTGCTGCGTAACACGTGAATGAACCTCATTGGTTCTTGCTGAAGCTCAAACGTGCTGCGTAACACGTGAATGTACCTCATTGGTTCTTGCTGAAGCTCAAACGTGCTGCGTAACACGAGAATGAACCTCATTGGTTCTTGCTGAAGCTCAAACGTGCTGCGTAACATGAGAATGAACCTCATTGGTTCTTGCTGAAGCTCAAACGTGCTGCGTAACATGAGAATGAACCTCATTGGTTCTTGCTGAAGCTCAAACGTGCTGCGTAACACGTGAATGTACCTCATTGGTTCTTGCTGAAGCTCAAACGTGCTGCGTAACACGTGAATGTACCTCATTGGTTCTTGCTGAAGCTCAAACGTGCTGCGTAACACGAGAATGAACCTCATTGGTTCTTGCTGAAGCTCAAACGTGCTGCGTAACATGAGAATGAACCTCATTGGTTCTTGCTGAAGCTCAAACGTGCTGCGTAACACGAGAATGAACCTCATTGGTTCTTGCTGAAGCTCAAACGTGCTGCGTAACATGAGAATGAACCTCATTGGTTCTTGCTGAAGCTCAAACGTGCTGCGTAACACGAGAATGAACCTCATTGGTTCTTGCTGAAGCTCAAACGTGCTGCGTAACATGAGAATGAACCTCATTGGTTCTTGCTGAAGCTCAAACGTGCTGCGTAACACGAGAATGAACCTCATTGGTTCTTGCTGAAGCTCAAACGTGCTGCGTAACACGTGAATGTACCTCATTGGTTCTTGCTGAAGATCAAACGTGCTGCGTAACATAAGAATGAACCTCATTGGTTCTTGCTGAAGCTCAAACGTGCTGCGTAACATGAGAATGAACCTCATTGGTTCTTGCTGAAGCTCAAACGTGCTGCGTAACATGAGAATGAACCTCATTGGTTCTTGCAGAAGCTCAAACGTGCTGCGTAACATAAGAATGAACCTCATTGGTTCTTGCTGAAGCTCAAACGTGCTGCGTAACACGAGAATGAACCTCATTGGTTCTTGCTGAAGCTCAAACGTGCTGCGTAACACGAGAATGAACCTCATTGGTTCTTGCTGAAGCTCAAACGTGCTGCGTAACACGAGAATGAACCTCATTGGTTCTTGCTGAAGCTCAAACGTGCTGCGTAACATGAGAATGAACCTCATTGGTTCTTGCTGAAGCTCAAACGTGCTGCGTAACACGAGAATGAACCTCATTGGTTCTTGCTGAAGCTCAAACGTGCTGCGTAACACGAGAATGAACCTCATTGGTTCTTGTACAGAAGCTCAAACGTGCTGCGTAACATGAGAATGAACCTCATTGGTTGTTGCTGAAGCTCAAACGTGCTGCGTAACATGAGAATGAACCTCATTGGTTCTTGCTGAAGCTCAAACGTGCTGCGTAACATGAGAATGAACCTCATTGGTTCTTGCTGAAGCTCAAACGTGCTGCGTAATGCAAGAATGAACCTCATTGGTTCTTGCTGAAGCTCTAACGTGATGCGTAACACGAGAATGAACCTCATTGGTTCTTGCAGAAGCTCAAACGTGCTGCGTAACACGAGAATGAACCTCATTGGTTCTTGCAGAAGCTCAAACGTGTTGCGTAACACGAGAATGAATCTCATTGGTTCTTGTACATCAAGCCAACATGTTTGAGCTTCCATTTACCACAACTGATTTGTGAGTTGATGAATGTTTATATGTGAATAAAAGCCTAAATTCAATCCGTTCATCATTTAAAGCGATCAAGTCCCTTCAGTATATTTAGACTAAACCACTCAATTCATATGCTTTAGTTTTAGTTATACCTCTTTATGAACTTTTTGAAGCGACAGAGTGGTAGTTGCGTAGCTGTCAATGGAGCAACAGAAATCTCAGAAATCATTTGTGTTTCGAAAGTGTTACAGGTTTGAAAATGAAGAATGGCAGAATTTTCATTTTTGGGTGAACGAACCTTTTAAATGGTCTACTTGAAAAATCTTTAGTTGGGAGCAGCCCTAGAAATATAAGCATGATGGGTATTGGACACTTATGCTACACTCTAAAATGGATGTTCAGGCATGAGCTGTGAATGAAAGTTGAGGTAGTGTGTATCAGCTGTTCTGATGCTGACTGGAGAGTTAATTCCTCCATTAATACGGGATAAAGATGAGACTGTAATCGAAGTTCCCATGCTCTACCGCAGACAGTATGTAAATGACCTTCTGTGAAATCCAGATCCCGAGTTTTGCATTTGTTAAACCGTCTGTCATATTTTGCACATGGTTGCACATTAAAATAAGTTGAGCTTTTCGGATGGCATTATCATATCTCTGCATAAGGCGAATCACTGTCTTTAAACAACGACCGGAAATATCATTAGCATAACGAATATCATCCTCTTCAAGATTTCAATACATCTTATTTGCAAAATGCAGAGCTGTCATCTGTTAGCTCAGGCATCTTCCCGAATGGATTATGATGTCATCATTATGAGTCACGTCTGGGCCCAATCAGGCTGCTTAGCATAAGCTTTGACATCATTGAACCAAAAGTCAGCATATTTATAAATATTTATATGTAGATTTATAAATGTATTTGGTAACACTTTATTTTGAGGTGACCTAGTTAAATGTTACTACATGTACATACTATAGTAATTATGAATAACATAACTAACCCTAAAACAAACCCTAACCATAACTCTATAGTAAGTACATGTAGTTAATTAATATTACTCAGTACTTATTTGAGTAATGTAACTACGTCACCTTAAAATAACGCGTTACACTTTATTTTAAGGAGTCATTGTTACAGTGTACACAATAAGTACTGAGTAATATTTATTTACTACATGTACTTACTATAGAGTTAT
Source organism: Gobio gobio (assembly GCF_949357685.1). Lineage (NCBI taxonomy): Eukaryota > Metazoa > Chordata > Actinopteri > Cypriniformes > Gobionidae > Gobio > Gobio gobio. The sequence goes on along the minus strand of NC_137099.1, from coordinate 53,657,954 downwards.
GGTTTGTTTGAGGTTTAGTTGCATGTAATTATGCATAATTTACTGTTATTACTATAGTATGTACATGTAACATATGTAACAAGGACACTGTAACATAAAGTGTTACCAAATAAAGTGTAACCATATATTTAATATATTTGTGGGTGCTTATTCACTATTATATGAAATATATAATTATGTAGCATCTTAATATTAACGAAAATTTTACCTTTTCATGACATGACAGGTCAAACGGTTTCAACCACAAGGAAAAAAATTGTTCATGATTCAAAAGTTCATTAGTAAAAATATTGTTTTCTTAATATAATGATTAAGATGTGTAAGGAAAATATTTTTTGGCTTTTTGTAGAAAATGAAATAAATGTATGTAACCAACATGAATCCAAAGAGTACATTTCTGTGTTTTCAAGCACATCATTGAAGCACATGAGAACATCCTTCTGTCTCTCCCTGCAGTGACAGTTACATAGTGCGAGTGAAAGCTGTGGTAATGACAAGGGATGAGTCTAGCGGCGGTTGGCTGGCTCAGGAGGGCGGAGGTCTCAGTCGAGTGGGCGTCTGTAAGGTGGTGCCAGCTGACCTGGAGCTCCTGGGACGCAACGGCTTTCTCATCTTTGGCGAGAGACTCAAAGACAAGCAGGTTAGAGAGCTGATGCGTGCGAGTCTCCATTGCACGGTGAAAAAATCGCATTCTTCAAGCCTAATATCTTTCTCTTTCTCTCTGTGTGTTGAGCAGGTGATCCTGCAGTGCTTTCTGAAGAAAGATCTGGTCTACACTAAAGCCACGCCCACTTTCCATCACTGGCGGGTGGACAACAGGAAGTGTGGCCTGTCATTCCAGAGCCCCGCCGACGCCCGAGCGTTTGATCGCGGTGTGAGGAAGGCGATCGAGGACCTTACGGAGGGTGAGTGGGTCCGTGAGGCAGATGAGAAACTGTTTATTGTTCAATGTGTAGCATTTTGACTAAGATTATACCACGAATCTTGCTTTTTCTCCAGGCTCCACTACTTCTTCCTCCACCCTGCAGAATGAAGCCGAACTGGGTGATGATGATGTTTTCACGGTGAGTCTCCCTACAGTCTGACTAGAGTCTCTGTTGGCGCTTTTCCTCTGCTTGGTGCAGTTTGATATAGGGCTGAACGATATATCGTTATCGTATCTATATCTAGATATGAACTTTCAAGATATTACTATCGAAAAAAGCAACGATATAGACGATATAGATTTCCCCTCTCCGCGCTCGCCCTGTATACAACTCTGGCAGTCACAACAAACATCAGTTTTACGAGTGCCCTTGAATGTACCGCTAAAGCCAGCGCGCACACACTACCAGGGACGTGGGAACTATATTGTGAGAGGGGGGGCGGCGTTTCCATGGTGACGCGTCATTGCTTGTCACATGACACACCGCAGCAGCAACAGCGCTGAATGAATGATGATCTGCTTTTATGTCATTTTTTCCTTTTTTATTCAGAATATTCACAAATGTGTTAGCTATGGCATGAAATATCTGATATTCCGATTGTCAAATACATGCAAGTGGAAGTATATTGTTGTTTAAACACCTTTATAACGATCGCGTTAGTTGAGCTGCATGCGCGATGGGCGCCGCCGTGTTAGTTTGTGCAGCAGACGCAGTTCAGAGAATCGGATCTGTTGGATTTACAACCTCTATGTTTACAACACGTGAATTTATCCACTTCTCCCGAAATACTTAAAAGTAAGTGGCTGGTGAACTGGGAATAGAATAGAGTAAACATTGAAGTTACTTACACAATGTGTATCTGATATGAATAAAACGTGTCGAATTATAATGGAAAGGATTATGATTACCTCTTCCATAGACATAAGTGTGTATTTTACAAACTCTAAATGTATTGTTTTTTTTTAGTACTTATGTGAATTTATATGTTTGAAACCTAAAATAAACAGTATGTGGTTGAAAACACTGAAAAGTTGTGATATATGACAGCTCTGAGCGCGCCTGTCTCTGGCTAAATTCAACATTTGAATTTAGCAGTTGATCATGTGATGCACTTGATCATACGCTCCAGGGACCAGCCTAGACTGATTACATCTGTGTGATCGTACCTGCGAAAGGCTTAAAAACAATACATTTTCTGACACAAATTTTTGAAATGTAGGCTTAAATCAAACACATTTTAATTCAGATTCTGGTTTTCACCGAACACGTAGTCATATCGTATTGTATCGATATCGAGATATCTGGCATGAAAATCGAGATATGAAATTTTGTCCATATCGTTCAGCCCTAGTTCGATACGGCTCGCTTTGGCACGCTTCCTCTGCTTGGTGCAGTTCGGTACGGTTTGCTGAAAGGGTTACTTCAGTGATTTAGCATTAAGCTTTGTATCAGGTGAAACCCGGTAGTATATTCGAATTATGGTACTTCCCCCCTTATGTCCCCCTGAGACGAGAGAATAATGCATTTTATTTCAGGAAAAAATCCTCAGATGACGCAAATATCGTCATTTTGCGTCATTGGAGGATTTTTTTGGCCAGAGGCTAGAGACTACAGCCAGTAGAAGGAGCTGTTCTGCATATTATCAATCCGCCCATAGAGGAGAGATCTCACTCACAGAATGTAAATGCGCACAGCCGCTCGGATCGGGCATTAATAACGGAGCGGTGCGGAGCAAAGTGAGTGTTTCAACTTTTTTGAAAGTTAAGCTTCCACAGACATGATCTGATAACGCGCCAGACTGTACACGCGTCGTGAATGACAGCCGCACTTACCTCAGCTCTGCTCAGCTCTTCTCTTGTGATGAATGAAATCTGACTCCTGCTGCGTCTGTGCCGTGACTTTCGTTCGGCTCACTCACACTTTGTTGAAAATAGTGATGCACCGATCATGATTTTACATGGCCGATTCCGATACCGATTTTTTTCAAGAAAACTGGCCGATTCCGATACCGATTTCCGATTTTTTTTTTTTTTTTTTAACACAATAAAAGAATGAAAGTATCCATGAACAAGATGTTTATTTGGTATTTAACAGGCTAAATTGGCTTTTGGCTAATGAAAACAAGTCCGCAATTTGAAATTAACAAGAAATTTAATTGGAAATTAAAAGACTGAAAGGTGAAATTAAAGGCAACAACTGCATATTCTGCAATCCAAACAAAGATGTTACTTAAATCAGCATTTGTTTTTAAATTCAGTGTACAGAAAAAAAGTCTTTACCAGTGAAATTAAATAAAACCAAAGTATATAATTGTTCCAAAATGTTAAATTAAATAATGTTTAGTGCAACGAAAAAAAACTAAGAAGGTGCTTTTTAAATCAAATTAAGTCAATGTAATTAAGGTAAAATAAAAGGTAACACTTTAGAATAATGGTCATTAGTTAACATTAGTTAATGTATTAACTAACATGAACTACCCATGAGCAGTACATTTGTTACTGTATTTGTTCATCTTTGTTAGCATTAGTTAATATAAATACAGCTGTTCATGGTTTGTTCATGTTAGTTCACACTGCATTAACTAATGTTAACAAGATTTTAATAATGCATTAGTAAATGTTGAAATTAACATTAACAAAATTAATAAACGCTTTATAAGTGCAGTTCATTATTAGTTAATGTTAACTAATTTAGTTAACCAATATTAACTAATGACCATTATTCTAAAGTGTTACCAAATAAAAATGATCATCCTATAGCAGGGTTTTTCCTGGGTCAAAAATGGTCTTCGGTGGTTTCTGACAGACATGGTCATCCACACACACAGTAAAGAACTCTACCTACGTGATCTGTGAGCGCAATACTGACAATACATGTAAAATGAATGCAAAGAAACTTTTGTAATTTTTGCTTATCTTATTTTGACATCTGATATTATGTATGATCTCTACCTTGATGTTTGTTTCTTTTGATCCTCATTTTTACACTATTTAATGATAATTGTTTTGGTATAATCATATCATTATTAAAAAGTAGCATAAAAAATTAATAAATAGCCTAATTTTCTACCATATACAATTTAGTAAAATTATCAGCTAGCTAACAACTTTGTTCTGGTCTCACCTCACTCCAGTCTAAACTAAATTATATTTCACTACACATTGTCAACATAAATAAGCTGAATGACTGTGGATGATTAAATTAATTCTTACTATTCACTCTTGCTGAATTGGGTAAGCACACTTGTGTTCTCATTTCAGAGGAGTTCTGAGTAAATTAATAAACTGGTTCGTTAGTTCAAGTGTTGGACGGATCAGTTGTTCTAACCAGTCGTTAAAATGATTCGGTTCAAAGGAGTCATTGTTTCGCGAATTGGACATTAGCAGACGCGTTGTGTGAGCAGATGAAGCTGAGCTGAACAAACGCTCACTATCTGCACTTGTGCAGGGCGCGGAGAGGTAGGCTCGCGCAGGAAAGCGGCTCTTCCTCAGTTCTCCAGTTTCCGTTTGTAACACACTAGTGACATGTTCGCGAATGATTGCAATATAGGCGTATGTGCACGCGGGCGCACTTCCGGATAAATCGGCAGAAAAATACAAAGAAAACCGGTTTTTGGCCGGTCAACCGGTGCATCCCTAGTTGAAAAGACACTGAACGTGTCTAATTGTGGTGTCTGTTCTCTAACTGAACGAAATGATTTCATTACTATGAAAATCAAAACGACGTTGGGGGCGGTGCCGCGGTGGGCATGTGATGTAACCGGTAGCCGTGGCTTTGGGAGTGGCCTCATAGGGCAGCGAAGCAAGTGCATTCTGGGAGTTGTTTTCTTTCATTCACATGAGACAAAAATACATTTTCTGTCTTTTTTCAGTCTAGAAGGCATCAAATTAAAAAATCATTTCACATTTCTACTACATAAATGACCCAGTTTAAATACACATTCATCTTCCAAGCGCTGAAGTGCCCCTTTAAATAGTACCACCATGGTGGCGGTCTCAAACATGCTGTACTGATACTAAAATGTGACGTGTAAACAGATCATCGATTGTTCAGAGAATAGTCACTACCATTATATGCTTTTGTGACGATAGCGATTGAGACCCTAAACACATTGCTAATTACAAGATTAGTTTACCCTTGTTTTTAGCAGTATTTTGTTTTGCTGCCATCAGCCTCCTTTGAAACAAACTTCTTCGTCTTGTAGTTAAAAAAATCCACATGCCGAGAAGTAGAGGCGGCACGATTACAACGATCATTCTATAATCCCACCCACTTTAAAGCGGTGCTAACTGCAGTGGAAAACCAAAGCGAGCCAAAACGAGCCGACGTACCACGCAGTGAAAAAGCGAAGCAACTAGTGAGCTAAGCCGAGCTGTACCAAGTGTTACCATGCAGTGGAAAAACGCTATTTATGTGACCCGTGCTGGCAAAATGAGTGGGAATGCGCAAGGGATAATTTCAAGCTACAGGCAAAACAGGTGAAAAATTTTGATTTTGGTTGATTTTAAAGTTTTCACAAAAATTTGTTCATTAAAGGAACACTCCACTTTTTTTTAAAAATAGGCTCATTTTACAAGTCCCGTAGACTTAAATAGTTGAGTTTCACCATTTTTGAATCCATTCAGCCGATCTTTGTATCTGGCGGTAGCACTTTTAGCATAGCTTAGCATACATCATTGATTCTTGTCAGTCCTTTAGCATCTCATTCAAAAAATGACCAATTTAAAACTTGACTCTTCTACAGTTACTCTTCCCGGATCTTCGCGGCCGTACCATGGCTGCAGCAGCGCAATGATATTACAGCGCCTGAAAGTAGCCCCCAGCTAGGTAACTTTCAGTGTGACCGGCACTAAGTTTGTGTAGCTGCAGAGAAAGTTTCAGGCTTGCAGCCGACAAATTGTGTTGTGTAAAGGGCTGTGATAGTAAGTCGAAGGTGTATACTACCACCATGTTTCACAGAATACCAACGAATCATTGCGCCGCTGCAGCCATGGTACGGCCGCGAAGATCCGCGACTATTACACAGGAATGAGAAAAGTAGTTCCTAGCCATATAGGTGTAGAAAATCGCAACTTTTCATTTTCAGTTTGTCTTAGCACACGATGTAACTGTAGAAGAGTCAAGTTTTAAATAGGAAAAATATTGAAAGTGTCTTTGGTCATTTTTTGAATGAGATGCTAAAGGACTGACCAGAATCAATGATGTATGCTAAGCTATGCTAAAAGTGCTACCGCCAGATACAAAGATCGGCTGAATGGATTCAAAAACGGTAAAACTCAACTATTTAACTCTAGGGGACTTGTAAAATGAGCCTATTTTCAAAAAAAGTTGAGTGTTCCTTTAAGCCCTCATCTAGTGATCCCAATGCTCCAAAAATTTGCATTTTCTGAGAGCAGTATCTTTCATTTGTCCATGAAAACGATCTTACACAGGTGCACAAAGATGCCTCGGACAGCGCACATATATAAACATATACACAGAATTATAGTATTTCAAAATATCTGTCTTGGTGAATATTCACGCAAACATTATCTGAAAATGTGCTCGTTGCTACTCATTTTGCCAGGATGGGTCATAAATGTTAGCCTGACGTCGTCTTACTCAATTCTAGTAAGAATATGAGTCTGATGCTGCTCCGCTGGGCTGTGATTATGGGGCGTGTTTCAACCGAACTAGGAAATACCTCAATTGGATAGACCTACAACCAATCAGAGCAACGGAGCGACGCACAACGTTAGTTGTCAAATGTCAACAGAACTCAACTGCACTGTGTTGCCAAGTCCGTGGGTTGAAGCGACCCCAATTATGTGATATACAGACCCAGGAATGAGAATTTTTGCAGGCAGCCCTGCTAAAATAACACATATTTTACCCCCCAAATGCCTTTTTTTTCCGGAGAACCCCCCCGGAAAGCTATTGGGCTTGCTTTTGGCTAGTTTTGAGTAGCAATTGGGCGGTTTTTGTTGTAAAAACTTGGCAACCCTGTCTGCACGCACGCTGGAATAAGTAACGTTAGAAGAAAAAGAGGAGTGTAAACAATCTTTGCCGGTGTTGTAAAAAGAATTTAAGGATACACAGAGTACTTACCAACACCATCATCATTTCTGAGAGAAATAGTGAAGGTGAATGCATATACGAACAAGTTCTCCGTTTAGGATTAGAACAAATTCAACCCAAGCGCATTTGATGACGTGGATGATTACGTTACTGTTTATCATCTGTCCATCATCGTCTAACAGTTTCTGTTCGGGCATAATTACTCCTCTACGGATCAAGTCCAGACCGAACTGCCCGAGCTCAAATGTTGTGGGCGGGGCTAAGTTCGGCTGGCATCCAGGCTACATAAATGTATGTATTTGCCCTCAAATGGCATAAAAGGGTTAATTATTATTTATTTTTTAATCAGAGGATAATTTCAGTATATCATTTACATACACTACTTCGGCAGATTTACTTGCGCATGTTGTTTTAATATCACAAATGTCACGCTGTGCACGTTTCTGAGTGATGAAACGCATTGTTGAATCAGAGTTTTGAAAGTGATTCATTCAAACATTTCAAAATGATTAATAGAAATGAATCAGCCTTATCAAAAGCTTGTAAAACATCTCTTTCTTGCATCTGGGCATTGCTTAACTTTCTCCAGCAAAATCATTATGACTAATCATGAATGTTCAAATACACACAGGGTATTATCTTCTTTTTGCTATTCATTTATCTACCCAACCTCTGAGAATAGATGCTATTAATGGGTCACTTGCCATCATTTTTCTGATGAATGGTTTTGTGTCTGTGTGTGTGAGCTGTGAGCCGTGCTCAGGAAGTGACCTTTGCCCCCTTTGTCCTCCTATTGCTCCTAATTCAACACAACAATGCCGCAACCAAGTCGTCAGATACAAGAGTCCATTTAACACGCACGCATGCATTCAAAAGCCCAAGGTTATCCAGAGTTAAGAACGGTTTCTTTTGGTTTGACTTCAGGCTTTAGGTGTTCGGTGATCAGTGTTTGCCACGGTCGCTCAGCAGTGGTGTTCCTCTAATCGCTAACTTTAGAAGTTTATGACTCACAGCTATTCATACAAGCCCAGCCAGACACTGATTATTACTAATCAGAGTAGTCAGTCGCTCCTAAGTTTAGAGAGAGAGAGAGATGGGATGTGTGCTGTAGGTTTAGAATGGGCAGCAGCTGTTGGATGTCTAATTCCCTCTGAGGTAAAGTCTAAAGTGATAATTAGCACAGCCACAAATACATTTCCATCCAGACATTATGCACACAACTGTGTATGTACTTAGTATGTTTGCAGATGCACACTCACATTTACACTCAGGACACTTTCATAGACATCTCTACCTGTGTCTAAATTAACCATATTATTAATTATATAATATAAATATTAATTATTGTGTATTATAATTAATACATGCACTTTACGGAAAACAAATATTGTAAAAATTAGAAATAAATTGTAACCTGCCATTTATAAGTGAATAGTATAAATTATCTTATCAATTTATGTTAATGTTGGTTTTTTGTCTAAATATAACGTATCACCTTATTATTTATGGTCAACATTTACATTCAATTGTGTAAGCAAAATGATCATTTGCAGTAAAAATATATATATTTAACAAGACAATATATCTACTTTAATGTTAACATGTTGAAAATATGTTTGTTTTGTAAGAACATATAATTTCTGGTTAAAACATAAAAAAAATTTTAGGCAGCACAACTGTTTTCATCATTGATATTAATAAAAAATGTTTTCTGAAGGATCATGTGACACTAAAGACTGGAATAAACTACATTTTCAAATACATTAAAATAGAACAGTATTAAATAAAACAAATATTTTAAATTGTATTAATATTTCATGATATTACTGTTTTACTATATAAAGAGATATTTTTAAAAACATTCAAAATCATATCAACAATAAATGTTTGATTGTTAGTGCATATCATTTTATTATTTAAAGAGCTCCTATCATGGAATTTTGAAATGTACCTTTCATGTAGTGTGTAACATAGATCTAAGTGAACAAAAACATCCTGCATAGTTTGAAATATGACAGTGCACCATATATATAGTTATTTTCTTTCAAAAGTAAGAGTCGACTCGGAGTCATTTTTAAGAATCGTTAGAAGACCGAAGCTTTTTCTCTGACTAGATGACGGCAACTTGTCAAGTTATTTGAATACGATACGCCCACTTATTGCGCTCCAAGACGCCAGTGAAAACTAGAAAACATCACGGCGGCGAGACCCTGTGTTCTGAAGTGCTTTTTTCATCTGCCCAAGGATGAGCATTTGAAGACTAAGTGGCTTGAAGACAAACCATCCATCGTCGCGATTGAGTGTTTATTAGTCGTCAAATGTTTGTTTCGCGATCTCAGGAAGCTTTTATTATGGACTTCTATTATGGCACATGGTTCTTCTTCGTCTGTCTGTACATGGACTGCATGTGCACAGAGCGCCCTCCGGCTGCCAGGATGAATTGAAAACAACACATAAGAGACTCAATCGCTCATGATTAGGCTATATCTGCGCATTTTGAGGAAGTATTGAATAAAAAATACTCCTCTGTTTAGAAATTTGACACAGACATATGAGAATCTATCAATATGTCTCCTCATCTGCACACTTTTGAACTAAAAGCCCTGAGGGATGTTGATTTGTCGCGAGTCTTCGTGAGGAGAATAGAGGAGTTTTTTTCTCATATTAGGCTCATATTACAATCAAACGGTACCGACGCGGTTTTCATATTCATAACTCCTGACACATATTAACAAATTACTGTCACTATAAGACTTTGATGGGCGTTCCGTTTCCGAAAATATCTGCACAGACTAAACCAAATCACAACTGACTGGGTCATGGGACCAATCACCGCAGATTAGCGTCACGTAAAGGCGGGGTTTTGAAAAGTGAATCACTAAAGGAATCATTTGAGAATCGCTGTCAAAACAGGTAAAAATAAATGCATATTATAAGAAAACTAAAGTCTTTTTTGTCATTGCATGCATGCTAAACTGTTGTTGGGGACTTCTAAAACAATATTTGGAACATTTTAAATGCCATGATAGGTGCGCTTTAAATACCCATGTTCTTATTTTCTCATGTTGTCCGTTATGTATACTGGGGAGTTTGTTACATTATGTTGTGTAGTTAATGTTTATAGCATTATTTTAGTGTCATGTGTGAACCTGATGCGGCAGCTGGCAGATTTTTTGCTGTAAACTTAACAAAGTGTTTTACAGTGCAGTGTATATTTCAGTCTTTGCAGAAGAAAGGAGCCAGATGACTTAAGATAGGCGAGCTGTGTTTGTAATCATCTCTCTCTCTCTCTCTCTCTCTCTCTCACACACACACACACACACACACACACACACACACACACACACACACACACACACACACACACACACACACACACACACACACACACACACACACACACACACACACACACACACACACACACACACACTCTCTCTCTCTTGAGTTATTGATGGCCCTGTGGCTCTCTGTCAACTCTTAAAGCAGATGCTCGCACACACACACACACACACACTGCTGGCTCTAAACGCAGGCTCCAGGCTTCAGGAAGAGCCACAGGAAGGAGACAGTGTGGATTTCAGGGGTTGAAGGTCAGAGATAATAGTGCTGATGATAGTTCTCAAGCACTTCATTTACACAAACCTCGCGCACCCAGACACAGGGTCAAAGGGCAAGCAGAATGACCTGTGCAGTGTTGTTGTGGAACGTTTCAAATGCTTTTATACAGATCCGATTCTGTTTATCTGATCAGTTTCATTTTCTCTGACATGGTGAAAGTTCAGTTCTTGATGATTTGATGCTTTTAAATGTTGAATTTTTTCCCCTCAAGCCCCTTATATCACGGTAACGTAATAAACGACAACACGGTTATTTTTCCTGGAAATTCAACAAAAAAATTGACCCTCGTTCAAGGGCGGGGAGTCTTTTGGTTTATGCCTAGTCACCGTGATCCTGCCAACATGCTCAAACTGGGAAACAATTTTCTATTCTTGCTCTCTCTGTCTGTCCGTCAGAATGCCACAGACAGCTCGTCTAACTCGTCTCAGAAGAGAGAGACGTCCATGCAGACGCTCGCACCGATCAGCTTCTCTGAGCCCCACCATTGCATTCTGGGACATCTCTATGACCAGCACAGGCACTCTGACCGTTACTACCTGGAACAGGTGAGTTTGTGGAACAGTTACTCAAGTTGTCATCTCAATGTACTGTTTTACTGCACTTGCAGTATATCATTTAGACACTAGGGGTATACTGTTCAGGCAGACTTTGTTCTATTTTTTAAAGGGTACATAGCACACACAGTTTCTGCCTACCTCATGTTAATCTTGAGTGCCTGTAGAATGGTATTACATCCTTCATATCTCCGAAGAGTCTTTAGTTTTATCATATTTATAAAAGACAGATACGCTGTACCGATTCTTTCCGAAAACAGCCGGGCTCGTTGAACTCCTTTGTTGCTCCGGAAAAACAAAGGGCATCCACTGTTTAACGCTGGGTTATTTGGGAAGCTGAACAAGGTTATCTTTCCCTCGCAACCAAAAACACATTTCTTTAGTGACATTGTTCATTTCGTGGTCAAAACTAAATGACAGCACAGCCGACGGCTTCTGTAACTGAACGAAGCTCGTTGATGGACATGCTCTTGCTCTCGCTCTGGTCGATGTGCGCATGCGCTCATCCGGGAGAAGTGCACAAGGAATTCCGCCCTTTATGACGTCATACAGGGCCATAATAAAAAGAAAACATTCCAAATTGTTCGAACCCTGGAGGACTGTATTTGGCACAAATTTTGGCCATGTTTAGCATGAGAATCCAACTCTTTAACAGTGTAAATAAGTCAGAATGCATGAAATAATTTTTCACAATTTTATGCATTAAAAAATGTTAATTATTTTGAAATAATATATAAAAATGTTCACATTGAGTATATTAAAGGGAAAGTGCAAAAATGAAAATGAGCCCATGATTTACTCACCCTCAAGCCATCCTAGGTGTATATGACATTCTTCTTTCAGACGAATAAAATCAGAGTTATATTAAAAATTTCCTGGCTCTTCCGAGCTTCATTTTAGCTTCAGGGTCATTTTTTAAGTCCATAAAAGTGCATCTATCCATCATATAACTGCCCCACACGGCTCCGGGGAGTATTAGTATTTTAACTTTATAGACTAAAATAACTAGCTTACGGCTGTCAACAGTACGCAAGTCGACTTTGCGGGACTTTGCGACTTTGTACAGGGGCATCGCAAGCTTTGGCGCCTCTCGTGGATAGGGCTGGGCAACAAACTCAAGCCCCTCTTCTCTTATATCGAAATCCTCCGCCATTTCTCTTTAAAAATTCTCCTTTTAGACTCTGATTCATGACCTGTGTTATGTTTTGCTCTATCATTTGCGCTTCTCCGTTCATCAATACGTCATGCGTCAAGGGTTAAGGGTTACTCTTTCACTGTAACTTTTTACTCTTTCACTTGTGTACCACTGACCGCCTGAACCTAGTTATTTTAGTCTATAAAGTTTTAAATATGGATATTTTTCTTACACAAACGCGCCACTTCGCTTCAGAAGGCCTTTATTAACCCCCTGGAGCTGTGTGGAGCAGTTAAATGATGGATAGATGCCCTTTTATGGACTTCAAAAAAAGTGGACGAGCCAGGACTTTTTTAATATAACTCCGATTGTATGAGTCTGAAAGAAGAATGTCATATACACCTAGGATGACTTGAGGGTGAGTAAATCATGGGATCATTTTTATTTTTGGGTGAACTAACCCTATAATGCAGTGTTATATTAAAACAGTAATAATAATTAATATTATTAATTGAGTAAAACTTGGCTAAAAATTATGATCTTGCAAACAGCGTTTTCTCACTCAATTCACTTTTGGGTTCACTGAAGAAAAAGGACTTAGTTTGATTATTTTAACTCTTTCCCTGCCATTGTTAAAAAGCTTCAAGTTGCCAGCCACCGCTAGCATTTTTGAACATTTTCATGGCCCCCAAAATATTTTGTTGGAATACCTGAACATGCAATATATCAAAAGAACGAACGGACCCTATACTTAAAAAAAAAAAATCTAGCTTCATGCATTCTTTTTTATCAATACTTGAGTGTCGGTAAGTTACATAAAATAAGCTGAGAAAATCAAGTTTTAGGCCGTTTTGATTTCTATGCTGTTTAATGTTGATGATGGCATTATTTGATCATATGATCTGCTTATGCTATCGCGTATTTCCGCCTCTTCACAGCTTTTGATCAGGAGAGTCAGTACTCTTTCAGAAGATGTCATAGCGCCCCCTACCGTAAAACAGTGAAAACACGGAAAGCCGGAAAATTTCGTCAATGGCGGGGAAAGAGTTAAAGGGTTAGCTCACCAGACCTCCGTTCATCTTCGGAACACAAATGAAGATATTTTAGTTGAAATCTGATGGCTCTGAAAGGCCTCCATTGGCACAATGCACGGGTCACTCTCAAGACCCTTAAAAGGCACTAAAGACGTCGTTACAAAGTCCATCTCACTACAGTGGTTCTACAATTACTTTATGAAGCGACGAGAATAGTTTTTGTGCGCAAAAAAAACCTAAATAACGACTTGTATAGTGATGACGATTTCAAAACACGGCCTCATGAAGCTTCGAAGCGTTATGAATCAGTGAGCCGATTCAGCGGTTTGGATCGCCAAATTTCAGCAGTTTGGCGGTTTGACACGCGATCCGAATCATGATTAGACTCACTGATTATAACGCTTCGAAGCTTCATGATGCCGTGTATTGAAATCGGTCATCAATCAGGTTTTTTTGCGCACAAAAACTATTGTCGTCGTTAAGTTATTGTAGAACCACTGTAGTGAGATGGACTTTGTAACGACGTCTTTAGTACCTTTTAAGGGTCTTGAGAGTGACCCGTGCATTGTGCCAATGGAGGCCTTTCAGAGCCATCAGATTTCAACTAAAATATCTTCATTTCTGTTCCGAAGATGAACGGAGGTCTGACGGGTGTCCAACGACATGAGGGGAAGTCATTAATGACAGAATTTTCATTTTTGGGTGAACTAACCCTTTAAATTAGTCACAAAATTCAATGTGGTTTCATTCTTTTTATGCCTCTTCAGCCTTCAAAGATAATTGATGGCAATATGTGATATAACATTTTCATCATGAAATATTGAGATATGTGTTCAAGATCAACCATTCCAGTTGCACTTCATTTTTCTCATATCTAAATCCAGCTTGTGTTAAACTCTCTAAACGTTCTCTATGTTTCTGCCATTCAGACGGTGCCCATGTTCCCGTGTTCACGTCACGTAAGGTTTCACGAGGAGGACGAGGAAATCGTACGGATTAACCCACGCGAGCGCTCTTGGTTAACGGGCTACGAGGACTACCGGCACGCCACCACAGCCACACGGGGCAAACCTCTGCGGCCAGACGCCACGGACGCTTACGTTCACCTCGCCAAGATCGAACCTCCCAAACATGACTACACTTACTCGTACCCACTAAGTGGGGACGGACACACAACCCGCGACAGCAAAACGGGCATCGGCGGCGGCGTGGTCACCGGCCAGCCGCGGCCGCTGACTGCCAAATGGCTGCCACGGCGCGTGGAGGACAGCAGAGAGCGCTTACGGTGCGTGTACTGTCAAAACATGTTCAGTCCGGCCGAGAACAGGCGCGGGCGCTGTCAGGAAGCCCCAGACCCCGTGCAGACGTGCATTCGCCGGGTGAGCTTCATGTGGTGCGCGGACAGCCTGCTCTACCATTGCATGTCGGACCCCGAGGGCGACTATTCGGACCCGTGTTCCTGCGACGCCAGCGAAGAGCGATTCTGCCTGCGCTGGCTAGCACTCCTGGGACTGTCGCTGCTAGCGCCCTGCATGTGCTGCTACGCGCCGTTGCGAGCGTGCTACCACTGCGGCGTCGCGTGCCACTGCTGCGGCGGCAAGCACAAAGCCACGGGGTGAGCGGGAGACATGCGTGCACACCAGCAGCTGGGAAAAACTACAGCGTGAAATGCAAAACGAAAAGAGGAAGAACGAACTTGTGGCTGCATTTAAGTTTTGCCTCCCCCATTTTATGTTTTGTTTTCTCGATTTAATTGTACTGGACAGCTGTCCTGGTTTGTATTTTTCTTTGTTTTTAAAAGAGTAACCCTCAGCTTCCATTTAAAAGACTACACGATAAATATTCATTTATATATGAAAAGTATATATAAATATATGTAGATATAAATATATAAATCCAGGTACTTTATATTTTTATGCTCATCTGCTTTGAAGGTTTGAATTATCTTCCTTCCGTCTCGTCTCGTCTGTGTTTTAATATGTGGGTTTGATTTGATTTGACCCTCCCGTCGTCAGCCTTTCGTTTCGTCTCTCCAGTCAGAGGCTTCTCTTCTACTGTGATCCACTCCGTCTAGATAAGACAAACCCAGAGGAATCCAAAATAGCTGACCTGTAGGACGGTAGATCTCGTGAGTATGTATGTGTGTGTGTGTGTGTGTGTGTGTGTGTGTGAGGTCAGAAAGGATGTGGGAAATGTCATTTTGCCAAATTGCCAATATTAATTTGCATTGTGCAAACTGATGGCAAACACGTTGCTGTCCAAGTGTAAAGCAAGTGTGCGAGTGAATCTCGAGAAAACATGTGTAGGTCATATTTGACCCCAAAAGCGAAGGAAAATGGCCTTTATTTTGCCTTTCATGACAATTAAGCACGTTTGCCAACTAAAGTGTCAGTACCGTAATGCAAAAAAATATCATTCTCATTACCATGATGTCTCTCATCATTTTAATTGTGTTTTTTATTACAAGAAAAGAGGGAAGGGTACACCAAATACCAAGTTTTTTTCTCTCTTCATATTCCTGTAATGAAATGGCGCGCTTGATCATCATGAAAATAATGTCGCAGTGAAAATGCCTAAAAACGGGTTTTATTTTTCTAAAAAGTAAAATTTTTGGTCGCTTTTGGGGTGAGGTACGAGTTGGACGTGTTCTCATAAGGTTTTGTGAGGTGTATGTGCCTGTTGTCGATGTTTTGAAAACCAGCCTCAAAATCGATGTACCCCTCCTACAGGACGAAAAACAAGATGTCTTTTTTCTCTGCCTTTGTCTTAAGCACAACACAAACTAGTAAAACTAACAGACAAGAAAAAAACAACCATCTGAACACTGTGCAAGTTGTTGTGAAGTTCTCAAAATATCGTTCCAGTTGCTGGCCTATCAGCATCATCCTTTCGAAACAACATCCAGCCAATCGGTGGACTGCGACAGCGTTGTCATGACGACTGTGATCCTATTTGTCAGCTGATGTTTTATGTCCTGTTTGTCTCTCTTTCTCGTGTCTGTCATCAATCTTTCCCCCTCTTCCTGTGAAAAGCTTTTGCAGTAGTACTATCTGATGCGTGACAAAAGAGGAGCAGTTTTATTTTTTTATTGGTGTCCAGGAGAGTGAGTTCTCTGTCTGTCTGATGCTCCTGAACATTATGAGATTAAAAGAAAGTGCCTGAATCAGCCAGTGCCGTCTCACCCGTTCTGTCCATCTCCAAATCATTAATGTTACGTCGCTGTTGCTTCAATTACAAAAGGTAACCCCCCCCCCTCCCCTCCATTAACCGGTTACAACCACCACATGCTACGCACATCCGGATCATTTGTCGATTGCTCTATAGAGCACAACTGTAGTGTTTCAGAAGTAAATCTCGTTCGAGAAAACTACTTTTCAGCAACAAACTTAAATGCTTCACAAGCTCAGAGATTGTTCAATGTTGGTATACTAATATACAAGTCAGTGTCATTTCAACTGTTTAAAAAAATTGTTCCCAACCCTCAAACTATTTATATATTTGTATATATTTGAATATTTTGTAACAAATATATCAATAAAAATATATTGAATATACATTTGTTCTTATATAAAATGACATATGTTTTGTATATCTCTATATATGTACACACACACACACACACACACACACACACACACACACACACACACACACACACACACACACACACACACATTACAACTCTATATGACCTTATTCAGAGCAGCGCCATGACGGGTATGAAGGTATAAAGCTCCTAGATCACGTATAATTTTCCACAGCTGGGGTTTTTTGTCTACTATAATTTCTCTGAAATATATTTTTGCATTGTTGGATAAACTTCTAGGACGTCGTTTAACGTGTGTCCACGGCAACGGTCAAATGTGTTTAGCGCCAGGTCAGGGTCTGAGCAGACGTCTGCCCTTTTTTCTTGTGGCAGGAGACTATACATTGACGGGAGTGATGTAGAAGTATTCGCCATAAAGCTTTCACTGGAGAAAACTGATTTCATGTTAAGTGATAGAATGTTTAACAGTTAGAGAAAAGATGTTTTAAAGCTTGTTGTATTGCAGAACATCACAGTTAGACTATCAGTGTTGTGCAAGCTACTCCCAAACTGTAATACATTATAGATTACTTGTTACTGTTATTGAAAAGTAATTTGTTACCTTACAATATTACTGTCTCAGAATTGTAATGCGTTACATTACTCCTGTATTACTTTTGAGTTACTTTCACCAACATAACTACAGAAGTAGAACTTAACATTCGAAAATGACAAAACTACTAGAGCATTTAACATCTAGTAGAAGGCGATATGATGTAGAATAATGACTGTGGGCTATCCAGACTACAATATAGCATATCATAGGCAACGTGAAGGCTCAAGACAATGCAAGAATGGATGAATCGTAAACGATCCAAATCTGTTAAAAGTATGGTAACTTAGAGGAAAAGTGATTATCTGGCAATAGCTTGGGTCTATTCATATTAGACACAATAGAACAGCATGTAAACTCTAATGCCATGACAAGACGCACATTTGTTCTTATTGTTGTCATTATTTTATTCTCTTTAAAGAGGTGATGCATTGAGAAATCAACTTTCCTTTGAGCCTTTAGTATATAAAAGTTCATCGTGATATAAGAATATCCTGCAAGTTTCAGAGCGGAAAACGTCCTTGTTAGTCAAAGAAAAGCTTTTATAGACACCAGGCCCAGCAAACGAGAGCTCTCACAATATGTCAACCACTGACGTATTAGGACACAGAAGCGCCGCCTCAAGCCCGCCCACCGACTCGTGGAGCTAAGTGATGCAGAATCGATTGTAAACAAGATACAGGTTGAGACACAATGCTGTGCCTTCTATAATGGATCCGACAGGAAAGGTGCAACACACTTATGTGAGTAAAACATGTTTTTTATATGTGTTATTATTGCATTGTTACAGATCGTTTGATATCTATTGATTACATACTTTAGCACGCAGTCTCAGGCTGGAGAAGGTGTTATTGGTTCATTCGTGATCAGGCTCTGACTTGTAACACCCAAAGTCCTGCTGTGTGTGTGTGTGTACGGTTCGCGGTTATATTCATTGATGATCGAGCGAAATGATACAGAAATAACATTCCAATCAATCGCGGGTGGATGAGAGATGGTTCATTGTGTTTGTTTGATAAAGACATTTTGCGAGCCCTGGCTGTGGGCTGGGTGATTCATGCTGGTTGCCGTTTGCCACACGCTCTCACTGACAGGGGAGTGGAAGCTCATTAAATATGCAAATCTTATCCAATCCTAGCCTTGGGCGTTTACCTCCAAGTCTTCAGTGCGGCACGCCCATCAAAACCGAGTTTTTCAGAGAGCCTCAAAACCAAGGCAGAAAGTAGCCTATTATTTATTCATTATGATGTTTTTGAATGTAAAAACCACGCAAACGTCATAAATTGACCTCAGACAACAGTATAAAAAATAAAAAAGCCAGTTCATGACACCTTTAAATTCGAGAGGTTCACAACACAAAACCGGCATGCACAAAGTGCAAGAGTTGTTTTTTTTATTTTTTAATTGCTAGTGCTATTTCGCGACGTGGATAGTTCTTTCGGTTTTAGACAAAGGTTGCATTTGACTGCATATGCATTTGACTATTACGTTCTTCTTGTCCTTATCTCTGACAAACTCTAAGTAATGCGCATACGTCCATCTCGCGAATGTACAGTCGTCTTCTGCCATCTTCATCCATTAAGCCTTGTTTACTTTCGTTTTGCTAACTGCGCGCGCGCCTCGTCCGTTCGCGGAGGTGTTTATACTCGACGCGCTCGCCGTTGTGCTATTCTTTGAAAAGCCTTCTTTAGCCGCTTTTCTACTGGCCAGCGCGAGCTGTCATCTAGGGTGGGTTGCACCAACAAGGATTAAATTAAACTCAGTTTAGAGCTAATCTAGGATTTGTTGATCAAGGCTTTATTTTAAATCGAGTTGTGTTGCAACTTGTGTTGCAATATACCACATAATTTTAAACCCAGATTAACAAATCGGGGATTAGAATTTAACCTGCGATTAAAACCTCCATTTACGATTAATTTCCGTCGCCATGATGGATTCGCCATTGACAGCAACAATACTCAATTTCCTTCTTTATTGACCACCATAAACTCTCTCTGACATAAGTAGCTCTTGCCAATAAAGAAAATAAACTTGTAAAATGTCAGCTGTCTTTATAAAGCGCTTCATAGAGTGACCGTTACTGACCAGGCAGGCAATGAAAACAGTGCGTGCGTAAATATATATTTATAGTATCAATTAATAATGGAGTATATTGTGGCAGCGTAATTTATGACAAAATAACTGTCATGATTGCCTAGATTTAATCTAGATTTAAGATTAATCCTTGTTGGTGCAGCCCACCCTTAGTCTTTATTTACAAACTTGGACACCACACGTGGCTATTGGCTGACCACGAACAGGTAATAACTTGCTTGCATTTTTCATTCGTTGTCTCGCGTTCTTGTCGTTTTTTTTGTTTTTTTTTAACAATTTAATTTTGTAAATACATTTCTGTAAATGTATTGTAACGCAAGCGTTACTGAACATGTACAGAGTAAAATATTAATAAAAATTGATTAGTAATGCCTTTACACTACTGCGTTACAGCAAAAAGTAGAATGTTGCTAGCCTGACAAGCCAGACCCACATCAAGATGTTGGGTCTGGAAACTCACCATTGACAGGGCTCAATCCGAGGGTCGGAATAAACGCTTGTCTTTCAAATTCCCTCTGCACGCAATAGGATAGCGCCATGAGCGCCACAACCAACCAGAGCAAAGAAGAAGGTGAAGCCGAGCTAACGTTAGTTGATAGACTTTCGCCGTATCCGGTCGGCAAAACTCTGAACATATCTTCTTTTCTTAAGAATGACTTCAGTGCCGTTCTTTGTTCTTTTTTCAAAGAAAAGCTTAACTCCAAGTCTTCCAAGTTCCAGAGTCGCAGCCAAAGCCGATTCAAAAGACGCTGTTTGTCAGCTTCTTTGTTTACGAGTAGCAGAACCGCCGCAACTCTGCCGTGACGTGCCGTCATTATGTAAAACATCCGCTTTTCAAGATGCACGTGGAAATTTGTCTGATCCTTGAAGTGATCGTGGGCAGCAGCACAAAGCTTATTCTGTGCTCATTTTATCTAATATTTGATGTTTTAAAATTTTTGTACATTTAAAAGGGAAAGCAAAAGGGAATCACTAAAATTATTGAATATATTTTGAGACAAAGGTCTTCTCAATGATTTTCAGTTTTGTTGAAGCTAATTCAATAAGAACCCACAGTGACACGGGTGTCACAAACACTGGTGATTATCTGGAAAGGTCTTTTTAAAGCAATATCCCTAAATTTCAACTCAGGAAGTCCCTACGCGACATATAAGGAACACCCAGGTTCAGTCATGTGACAATTTGTGCATTTTTTGTTGCCATGGCACCATTTCCAAAATGGTGGCCTGTCTGGTTAGCACATGTCAATTTTTTAATACGCTTGTTTTTGTTACTAAAGGTATGTTTCAACCCATGCAACAATTCTAACATTTTAATAACTTATCATAGATTACACTTAACCTGATTTTAATACATTTCTTAAACAAATTGATATAAAATAAGTTACGAAAATATTGTGGTGACATATATGTCACATCGGGCTGTTAACCTTACAACAGTTGGTGGAATTTTGATGTTATGTATTTGTAATAATAAGAAAATTTTTAATGAGCTGCTCAATTAATTTAGCAGATTCAATAATTTTTTTAGTGTTATATATTTTCTCTATGTTTTATATAAAATCTGGGACTCAGAAAAATGTTAACAGCACTGTTTAATATAATTGAAATATTGATTGGTATTGATCTGCACATGATCTGCACCAAATGCCAGAAAATCATTCATACTTGGGAAAATGACAAAATGACATACCATGGTGGCTGACAAAATGTTACGCAACTGTTTTCAGACTCTACTAGCATCTCTACATCTCACTGACAACAATAATTATTAAAATCAGCAAGCAGGGGATAAGTGTTGGAAGATCCGCCTATGGCTTGATATGTTTTGTTAATAATTTTTTAATAATACGCATAATTTTGATAAATGTTGTGGAAAAGAAAAGAAACAGAAAAAAAACTGCTATTTAGCAAAAAAATTATTAAATGTTTTTTTTAAAAACTGAGAAATAAATGCCCAATGTGACATATTTGTAACATAAAAAATTGTATCATAAACGGCCAATGTCACATATGTGTAACATTATAAATCTTTCACAAGGAGGGGTTGTATTTCAAAAACAACTGCAGAAACATGTTACAAGTGGTCCATTAAGCCTGTTTTTATATGCCCCATAATTTTCCTAAAAGGATAAATTGGTCCGGGTTCTTATGGGTTAAAGCAACAGTTTTTCAATAACGGAAGAATATGTAAAAGTATGGTATTTGGGGCAAAAGACACAATAATTGACATGATAATAAATAGTTTGCTGATTTTTCCATCTGTTGACATGACATGGTTAGATTCAGATTGTAAATATCATGAATCATTAGCCTGGATGCCAGCCGAACTTAGCCCCGCCCACAACATTTTTACTCGGGCAGTTCGGTCTGGACTTGATCGGTAGAGAAGTAATTATGCCCGAACAGAAACTGTTCGGACCAATGAAATTGTCAGGGCGGGCTTTAGACGATGATGGACAGATGATCAACATTAACGTAATCGTCCACGTTATCAAATGCGCTTGGGTTGAATTTGTTCTAATCCTAAACGGAGAACTTGTTCGTATATGCATTCACCTTCACTATTTCTCTCAGAAATGATGATCGTGTTGGTAAGTACTCTGTGTATCCGTAAATTATTTTTTTACTCATCTTTTTCTTCTAACGTTACTTATTCCAGCGTGCAGACAGGGTTGCCAAGTTTTTACAACAAAACCCGCCCAATTGCTAACGTTCCTCAAAACTAGCCAAAAACAAGCCCAATAGCTTTCCGTGGGGGTTCTCCGGGGGGAAAAAAAGGCATTTGGGGGGTAAAATATGTGTTATTTTGGCAGGGCTGCCTGCTAAAATTCTCATTCCTGGGTCTGTATATCACATAATTGGGGTCGCTTCGACCCGCGGACTTGGCAACACTGTGTGTGCAGTTGATTTCTGTTGACGTTTGACAACTAACGTTGTGCGTCGCTCCGTTGCTCTGATTGGTTGTAGGTCTATCCAATTGAGGTATTTCCTGGTTCGGTTGAAACACGCCACATAATCACAGCCCAGCGGAGCAGTATCAGACTCATATTCTGGCTAGAATTGAGTATGACGACGTCAGGCTAATGATTCATAAATGTATGTAAGATTGTGGCCAAAACTGGTACTGCAATCACTTTCAAATGACTGTAGAGCGGTGTAAAGTTCTGAAAGTCTCACCACGCCACCTCATACATTTATAAGACTTTTATGATTTATTTTCACACAAAATCCATTGCTCCATAAATGTTCAATACAAACATATATTTTTCTGCAAGCACACACTATGAGAATAGTGAAAAGTTTTAGAATAGGAAATGTTTTCCCCCACTCTACCCTATCCATGTTGCTAAACACTGTCAACAATAATAACTGAGTTTCTTATATTACTCCGAACATTATGGTTACTACGATTATGAGCTTAATTGCATCAATTTAATCAACGGATTAGGTAAAGTGACCACAATATTGCCTAGATCTCATTAGAATTGCATTATGAGGTTGCATGCAAACATACTCAGTGCTAGACAAATTTTGACCATTCAGTATTATGGAAAAGCGTGTGTGTGAGAGAATGTGTATGAATTGTGTGTGTGTGTGTGTGTGTGTGTGTGCATGAAGCCGGCCACATGCTGGCATGACAGCATGTGCCATATTACACCACCATTGACCCGCTCTAACACTCTGAGTGTGTCTTCCTGTGCATTATCTAACAGATCTCATGAATGTGCAGCCATTGTAATGCAACGTCAAAAAAACATCTTAATCGTGAGCTCCCGAATGAGTGAATAACAGCTTGAGTGAGACAGATGGGGAGAGCGAGGCTGTCCCAAAGGCCTTGTCCAGCTTTGGAACTGTAACTACAAATAGCATCAAATTCCAGCATGTGCAGACATTTAGACCACGCTGGACTCAACAGGAGTCCTTCTTTGTCCTCTTCCCACTGTTAAAGCGGAGGAATCCGGTAACAGCACACTAATGCATATACCAGTAGGGATGACCGAAACACCTTACAACATGTCTACAGCAACATGTGAGCAACATGACCAAACTAGAATGATCCTGTAGTAATCAAGACAGCTTCTGGTTGTGTCCGTTCGTCTGCTGACAGATTTGTTGATTATATGGGAGCATACAATTTGTCTCGTCATTCTGCCCGCTGCCAGCTCTGTTGGTCATTTCGATTGCAAGAGCGTATAGTTTTGTTGTTTGTTATGAGGATTTTTGGTTTGTTCTTTCATCCGCTGACATTTTTGTTGATGGGTCGTTCTAATGTATCCAGTTTTGTTTTCATTAGGCTCATTAAAACTCAAGCTTTCAAATTTTTATTTTTCTCATTTCATCTACCAACAACTTCGTTGAATTCTAGTTTTGTAGTTTTGCCAACTGACAGCTTTGTTGTTTTTTTGTATTATTTATATACTATTATAGTATTTATTCATATTTTGAAAGATCTTTTTGAAAATATATTTGCAGTTTTCAGCTTAAGTTTAGTTTTAGTAAGTTTATGTGCTTTTGACATTTTTTTGTTTTAGTCATTTGTTGTATTTTTATTTCAGATAGTTGCCAAGGGATAATTTCTCATTTTCATTTAAGTTTTCATTTAATATTTATATTTTATTCATTTTAATTACATTATATATATATATATATATATGGAGTGACGAATCACGCTTTTCTGTCTGGCAATCTGATGGACGAGTCTGGGTTTGGCGGTTGCCAGGAGAACGGTACTTGCCAGACTGCATTGTGGCAATTGTAAAGTTTGGTGGAGGGGGGATTATGGTGTGGGGCTGTTTTTCAGGGGTTGGGTTTGGCTCCTTAGTTCCAGTGAAAGGAACTCTTAATGCTTCAGCACACCAAGACATTTTGGAAAATGTCATACTCCCAACTTTGTGGGAACAGTCGTGTGGCTGCTTGAACTGTGATCAGTGATCAGTCACGTCACATTAAAGAGCGTCAATGGCATTTATCGTTTGAGTTTCGTGATAAAATGGACTGAATACTTAATATGTTCGTGTGGGAACTCTGACTGAAGTGTGTTCCGCGCTTAAAACAAGCTGACCTGTTAACTGTTAAAGATTGCATTCGGAAAGCGTTCAGTACATGCGTGCACCGAACCGAAAGCCCTGTACCGAAACGGTTCGATACGGATACGTGTACAGTTACACCACTAATATATATATATATATATGGAGTGACGAATCACGCTTCTCTGTCTGGCAATCCGATGGACGAGTCTGGGTTTGGTGGTTGCCAGGAGGACGGTACTTGCCTGACTGGATTGTGCCAAGTGTAAAGTTTGGTGGAGGGGGGATTATGGTGTGGGGGTTGTTTTTCAGGGGTTGGGCTTGGCCCCTTAGTTCCAGTTAAAGGAACTCTTAATGCTTCAGCATACCAAGACATTTTGGACAATTTCATGCTCCCAACTTTGTGGGAACAGTTTGGGGATGACCCCTTCCTGTTCCAGCATGACTGCTCTCCAGTGCACAAAGCGAGGTCCATAAAGACACGGATGAGCGAGTTTGGTGTGGAGGAACTTGACTGGCCTGCACAGAGTCCTGACCTTAACCCGATAGAACACCTTTGGGATGAATTAGAGCGGAGACTGTGAGCCTTCTCGTCCAACATCAGTGCCTGACCTCACAAATGCGCTTCTAGAAGAATGGTCAGAAATTCCCATAAACACACTCCTAAACCTTGTGGAAAGTCTTCCCAGAAGAGTTGAAGCAGTTATAGCTGCAAAGGGTGAGCCAACTCCATATTAAACCCTACAGCTTAAGAATGGGATGTCATTAAAGTTCATGTGCATGTAAAGCAAGGCGTCCCAAAACGTTTGGCAATATAGTGTATCTGAACAAGAAGTCCAGGACCTCCAACAAAAAAATAGGCCCTCAACATTAAAGATCCAGCGGGATATTTAACCATGGGCACAAACTCATCTGGTGGGTTTGCTGGCAAAAAGCTCTCTTTTCTTTTGCTTCATCTGACCACAGAACCAGGTCTGAAGTTCCAGTCCTGTCTGACACTGAATCTGCTGGAGTTTGTTTCTGGATGAGCGAAGAGAATTACTCTTGAAACCCTCCCAAACAACATGTAGTGATGTAGGGGTTGTTTGATTTTTTTTTTTTTAAGGCTTTCTGACCCCAAGACTCAAAGTGCACTCAAACTCTCCTCCTAGCCGTGCATTAGGACGATACAGATCGATACACACGTCCTCTTCCAGGCAGATTCAGAACATCTTTAGTTGACTGGATCTTCTTAATTATTGCCCTGATGGTGGGAATGGGGGTTTTCAATGCTTCAGTTATTTTTTATTTTGTGAAGCTCAACAATCTTTTACTACACATCAGAACTATATTCTTTGGTTTTACTCATTGTGGTGGATGATGACGGGAATTTGGCCTTTGTGTTTCTTCATATTTATACTCCTGTGGAACAGGAAGTCATGGCTGGACAATTTCATGCTCCTAATGCCAATAATTCTGACCACAACTGTGTGTATATATATACACACGCCACTGTCAGTTTTGTTGCCTTTACTACTAGTACTGGTTGTGTTACTTAACCATTCCAATTTTTCGTTTTGTCTGCTGACAGCTTCGTTGATGATGTCAGTATAATAGATTTATTGTACTTTTGTTTAATTTTCTCATTTCATCTACCAACAACTTTGGTGATTATAACGAGAGCGTTTTAGTTTTGTCATTCGTCCAGACATCTTGATTTTAATGGTGTATAGTTTTGCCAGCTTCATTGTAGATTTGTCACGATGCTGTTTGGAGTGTAGAACAGGCTGTTAATCGTTTGCCGCTCAGTCAGCATAATTAACCTTAAAACGTGCTCATTTATACGCATTACTGTC
Source organism: Gobio gobio (assembly GCF_949357685.1). Lineage (NCBI taxonomy): Eukaryota > Metazoa > Chordata > Actinopteri > Cypriniformes > Gobionidae > Gobio > Gobio gobio. The sequence goes on along the minus strand of NC_137099.1, from coordinate 53,631,530 downwards.
AGGACGGCCCATCTTCCTGATTGGGCGCAGCTGAACCCCGTCACCCCAACCCTGCTCCCAGACTGCAGGAGGCGCCGTGATGACGCTCCCCCATCTCATTCAGGACCCTGGCGTGCTATCGCACGGATTTGCGAACCAGTGTTTGTGCAACACGGCTTCCTCCCAGTTGGGAACACACAGATACACACACACACACACACCAGGATGTTATTGTGCGTGACACACAACCAAAGAGTTTAAAGTGTGTGAGAAGGATGAAGGTTTGCAAAGATTAAATGGAAATCGATATCAACAAGTGTAGCTTTACACAAAAGAACAAGGAAGAGGGAGGAAAGAAAGATGTTCAGACAGTGAGAGGGGAGTGATCGAGCCGTCTGCCTTCTCCAGAGGAGTCTTCCCACACTGACAGGGGACCTCGGAAAGAGCCTTGTGTGTGTGTGTGTGTGTGTGTGTATTTTCAGGAAAAGAGAGGGTCGGGCCAGCATTGTCTCTTTCCCCGTGCACACCCTTGTTTGTTTACTTTCAGCAACAGTTATCTGGCAACCTGTCCGCAGGGCCTGAGAGGTCACGGTAATGAATTTACTGCAATAGTCCGAGGTCAGCTGGAAGCCTTTTGGACCGCACAAGTCTCTGTGGAGCAATACAGCGCTTCAAATCCGGTTAAAGTGCATTTTAAGAGTCCAAGTCTGGAGTTTTTGATAGCGTCTGGATCCTTGAGACTAAAGAATTAAGAGAGACACTGTAAAATTGTCTCAATAGAGCCATGGGAGCAGTTTCTTATGAGCAGACAGCATGATGGGAAACAGACCCGGATCTGAGCAACTTGGAGGAAGCGGATAAAAACACTGCATGTCAGCTTTACACTCTTAAAAGTTCAAATTAAGTCAACATTAGCGCTGCACGAGTAATTGAAATAAACCCAAAATTGCGATATGGCTGAGAGTGTGAGGATCAAAACGCGAAGATTTCATTGAACGGGTATATATGCGCTGTGTGTTTCAGAGTGAAGTGCGGCACTGTGGGCATTTATGATCACATGATCAGTGTTTTCAGCGTCTTCCCAGCTAACAAAAAGTTGTTGTCAGAACGTTTTGTTAACATTCCCTTTAAGTTATGAAAACATTCCCTGTTAGCTGGGTCAGAGCAGCTTGATTCGCATCTCTACATGTGCTCTGAGTTTGGGTCGCTCGACTCGCTCTCGCTTATAGCATATATTTGGGAACGGAAAATGCGCCAATCATCTTTGCAAACATTTAATGAGAAGCACTTATAAACCGGCTGTTGTCAACAAAAGAGACGTTTTAAGGCCTGCAGTTTTCAGACAGAATAAAGGTTTGATGAAAATGAAAACATTAAGACAGCCATAAATATTAGCATTGTAATTCTATTCTACCTTTGAACTATTCATTATTTTTCTTTTACCCGACTTTTCATTTTTCAGGCGTATTACAATAGTAATAATACAACCCCAAATCAGAAAACGTTGGGACAGTATGGAAAATGGCACATAAAAAAAAGAAGTGATTTCTAAATTCACTTTGACTTGTATTTCATTGCAGACAATATAAACACAAAATATTTCATGTTTTGTCTGGTCAACTTCATGTCATTTGTAAATATGCATCCTTTCCTGTCATTCAGACCTGCAACACATTTCAAAAAAAGTTGGGACAGGAGCAATTTAGGGCTAGTAATGAGGTAAAATGGTTAAATAATGATGTGATTTGAAACAGGTGATGTCAACAGGTGATTGTAATTATGATTTGGTACAAAAGCAGCATCCAAGAAAGGTCTAATTCTTTAGGAGCAAAGATGGGCCGAGGATCACCAGTTTGCCAACAAATACGTGAGAAAATTATTGAAATGTTTAAAAACAATGTTCCTCAAAGAAAGATAGCAAGAGATTTGGATATTTCACATTCAACAATGCATAACATAATTAAAAGATTCAAGGAATCTGGAGGAATTTCAGTGCGTAAAGGACAAGGGCGCAAGCCTAAGCTGAACAACCGTGATCTCCGATCCCTCAGGCGGCACTGCATCAAGAATCGTCATTCATCTATAAGCGATATCACCACATGGGCTCAGGACTACTTTGGCAAACCTTTGTCAAGTACCACAATATGTAGTTACATCCACAAATGCCAGTTAAAACTGTACTGTGCCAAAAGGAAGCCCTATGTTAACAGTGTCCAGAAGCGCCGTCGACTTCTCTGGGCTCGGAGGCATCTGGGATGGACCATCACACAGTGGAAACGTGTACTGTGGTCAGATGAATCAGTATTTCAGGTATTTTTTGGGAGGAATGGACGCCGTGTGCTCCGGACCAAAGAAGAAAAGGATCATCCAGACTGTTACCAGCAACAAGTCCAAAAGCCAGGGTCTGTCATGGTATGGGGTTGTGTCAGTGCCCTTGGCAAAGGTAACTTGCACTTCTGTGAAGGCACCATTAATGCTGAAAAGTACATAGAGATTTTGGAGCATAATATGCTGCCTTCAAGAAGACATCTTTTCCAGGGACGTCCATGCATATTTCAACAAGACAATGCAAAACCACATTCTGCACACATTACAAAGTCCTGGCTGCGGAGGAAGAGGGTACGGGTACTTGACTGGCCTGCCTGCAGTCCCGACCTGTCTCCAATAGAGAATGTGTGACAACGAAGACCCCGTACTGTTGCCCACCTTAAAGGGTTAGTTCACCCAAAAATGAAAATTCTGTCATTAATTACTTACCCTCATGTCGTTCGACACCCGTAAGACCTCCGTTCATCTTCGGAACACAAATTAAGATATTTTAGTTGAAATCCGATGGCTCTGAAAGTCCTCCATTGGCTCAATGGCACTTTACACTCTCAAGACCCTTAAAAGGTACTAAAGACGTCCATCTCACTACAGTGGTTCTACAATAACTTTATGGAGTGACAAGAATAGTTTTTGTGCGCAAAAAAACCCTAAATAATGACTTGTATAGTAATGACGATTTCAAAACACGGCATCATGAAGCTTTGAAGCGTTATGAATCAGTGAGTCGAATCATGATTCGGATCGCGTGTCAAACCGTCAAACTGCTGAAATTGCGTGACTTTGGCGATCCAAACTGCTGATTCGAATCACTGATTCATAACGCTTTGAAGCTTCATGATGCTGTGTTTTGAAATAGTCATCACTATATAAGTCGTTATTTAGTTTTTTTTTTTAAATGTGTTGCAGGTCTGAATGACAGGAAAGGATGCATATTTACAAATGACATGAAGTTGACCAGACAAAACATGAAATATTTTGTGTTCATATTGTCTGCAATGAAATACAAGTCAAAGTAAATTTAGAAATCACTTCTTTTTTGGTTTTTTTTGCGTTTTCCATACTGTCCCAACTTTGGGGTTTCTGATTTGGGGTTGTACTTATTTTATTATTTTATTTAGTAATAATAATGATTATTATTTTATAATCATATTGATATATAATCAGAACATTTTGAGACTAATTGTGCAGTCTTACACATAAACACAGCAAACCTGAAGCATTTAAAAAAAATATTTGATTTATATCCATCAGAACTATAGTCAACAGGAAATCATGTTCCTGGTCATACATGTTGTTCCTCCAAGAATGTTTGTCTTCAAACACCATGCTCACACTGTAGAAGAACAAGGTTGGCAGTTCTTTATTTGAGCACTTAATACAATTAAGTTACAAGAGTTTACGAGAGTCACAACCGCATTTTATAACTAAACACAGACCGGTACATTTTCAAGCCTCAAAACAGCAATTTTGACAAACCCCTGCTGTGTGAAATGAACTGCACTGGACAAATAACTACTAACAATTCTTGGTTCCCAGAATGTTTTTTTAAGGTTTGTTTTTTACAGCGTTCCCCTGTTATTCTAACGTTACTCTAGCGTTGTTCTAACGTTCCCCTAACATCAGTCTAACGTTATTTTAACGGTCCCCTAATGTTGTTCTAACCGTATTCTAACATTCCCTGTTATACTTACGTTATTCTAACATTCCCCTAACATTATTCTAACGTTATTTTAACATTCCCCTAACATTATTCTAACGTTATTTTAACATTAACCTAAAATGATTAACATTATGTTAGAATACTGTTATTTTAACATTCCTCTAACTTTAATTTAACGCTATTCTAATGTTCCCCCAACATTATTCTAACGTTATTCTAATGTTCCCCTAACATTATTCTAATGTTCCCCTAACATTATTCTAACATTATTCTAATGTTCCCCTAACATTATTCTAACATTATTCTAATGTTCCCCTAACATTATTCTGTTCCCCTAACATTATTCTAACGTTATTCTAATGTTCCCCTAACATTATTCTGTTCCCCTAACATTATTCTAACGTTATTCTAATGTTCCCCTAACATTATTCTGTTCCCCTAACATTATTCTAATGTTCCCCTAACATTATTCTGTTCCCCTAACATTATTCTAACGTTATTCTAATGTTCCCCTAACATTATCCTAACGTTATTCTAATGTTCCCCTAACATTATTCTGTTCCCCTAACATTATTCTAACCTTATTCTAATGTTCCCCTAACATTATCCTAACGTTATTCTAATGTTCCCCTAACATTATCCTAACGTTATTCTAATGTTCCCCTAACATTATACTAACGTTGTTCTAATGTTCCCCTAGTTATTCTAACGTTAGAATAGTTATTTTAACATTCCTCTAACATTATTCTAACATTTCCCCTAAAGTTCTAACATTATTTAAATGTTAGAATACTGTTATTTTTAACTAAAATAACCACTCTGCAATGTTATGGTTGCAAAATAATAACCTAAAAATATCCATTAGGGATTATTTAAAAATAACCTCCCGGCAACGTTCTGGGAACGTTATATTTTGGTTCTCAAGAACCTTATTATTTGGTTAAATAAACCAAACCAGTTCATATAGCGCAATAAAAAAGTGTTTGACGTTTTATTGTTATTCGAATACTGTATGCAAAACGTGTTAGCGTCTATCGACGTATGTAGCCTATGGAAACCATTTCCGCCACAGAAAAACATATCAAAAATTAAATTAATAGCTAATTATTAAATGAAAAGTACAAAGTACGATAGGCCTACTCACTAGTCATTGTGATTAAAGTCGAAATTGTTCAGTCATAAAAGTCAAAACAATGACATAAAAGTCATGATTATGACAAAATTACTTTTGCGTCATTGCAAAAAAGTTATTAGGTCATCTGACTCCATTCTGGTAGTTTATGAATTATTTTCCCCACTATCCAATCAATTGTCAATGTATAAAATCACGTCAAATACATTATTTACCCTTTGTTGAATAATCATGCCATATGGAAGTAAAATGAGTTTGCAAATGCATTTTTTTATGCTGACTTTGACAGGTTTCTTCTTTTGCACACGTCTAAGAGAAAGATTTGAATGCTGCAATATTAGCCTAATTGTCCTCCAAACTCAATCCCAGCATGCCCTAGCGTTGACTGTTCCAGCAAATAACCCTTTGAAAACTACTAGAAAGGGGCATTTACAGCAGATTTCTGCCCTCACAGTCCGGTTGCATAATGATATTGATAGTAAACATGTCTGTGGTTCATTTCATACACCAATGAATCGGCTTGTTGTGTGCTGGATGTGGCATGCGGTGTTCAACTGAACAGAATAACTATTCTCTTCCCCAGAGGGCAGTTCAGTCATGTGTACAGTGCGGAGTGGAATTGTGGGATATATATTATGTGGATAACACTGTTTTCTGTAGTCTGTACCGTGTTACTTGTCATCAAGCAGAATATGACTAATGGCACAAACCACAATGAAGGTCTCCCATGGCCTCCGACAGGGCGCATCTTAAAGACATAGCTCATGCAAAAATGAAAAGAAATATTGTCATAATTTACGGTCAAGCTACACTACATCTAAATCACTGACAAGACATATGAGAGCAATAGCGGCATCTTCAAATTTGGATATGTACGAATATAAATATAATGGAGGTATATTTGAGCAAATAATTACATATTTTGATCTTTTCCTCACTCAAAGATATTGTTTGACTTAAGAAGACTATAGCGCACAAGCCATATGGACTTATTCTAGCATGTTTTTTGGTGCCTTGATGCATTTCCATGAAGGAAAAAAAGTGAGTTTGGAACGACATGTGGGCGAATAAATGACGTGTTCATGTTCCAAATTGGGGCCAAACTTGCATTTCAGTGTCATTTATGCAAATATATCTCTGGTCTCTCAGTACAAAAAAAAAAACGAGAGTGTGTTGTGTTGTGTGTGACATACAGCGAGTGAGCCGCTGTGTGCAGCGCAGCCTGGCCTTAATTTAAACAGGCCCCACTGAGTCTGACAGCCCCCCTGTTTACATGAATAAAATCGGAAACAAATGTGAACACAATCACCCCCTCCTACACACACACACACAGCTCTGTATCACTATGCAAGATGACTGGTATCACTCAGACCTCCAAAAACCTGACGCCTTCTTGAGAAAAGTCAAGGAAAAACACTGTAAAGTCCACAAACTAAAGTGGCAAACAAAACAATCCTACTAAAGCTGTATATTGTGTATTCATCGCCCAGACCCGAGAGACAAAGAGTGGCTGAAAAAGAAAAGCACATACGCATACATGAATATATTTGAAATATTTAGGAATAATGTACAGCCAACCTGTCATTATTGCAAAAAATGCTATTGAGCGGCTGACTATATATTATCACGCTTATTACGTTACTTACCAGATCATATTTATCTTTAATATATATTTATTTAACCAAAGAATATGGTGACACCAATAAGAATGTGAAGTATTCCAGAGAGAAAAAATGTAAGGCATGGACTCCACTAGACCCCTGAAGGTGTGCTGTGGTATGCCGCCCATGACCCTGTCGCCAGTTCACCACTGTTCCTTCCTTGGAGCACATATACATTTACAAACTTTTGTCAGATGTGACTAATCACAATTAATCAATTTGAAAGTACTAATATATATTATATTATATTATATTATATTATATTATATTAATATATATATATATACATACAGTGAGGAAAATAAGTATTTGAACACCCTGCTATTTTGCAAGTTCTCCCACTTAGAAATCATGGAGGGGTCTGAAATTGTCATCGTAGGTGCATGTCCACTGTGAGAGACATAATCTAAAAAAAAAATAATCCAAAAATCACAATGTATGATTTTTTAACTATTTATTTGTATGATATAGCTGCAAATAAGTATTTGAACACCTGAGAAAATCAATGTTAATATTTGGTTCAGTAGCCTTTGTTTGCAATTACAGAGGTCAAACGTTTCCTGTAGTTTTTCAGCAGGTTTGCACTGCAGGAGGGATTTTGGCCCACTCCTCTACACAGATCTTCTCTAGATCAGTCAGGTTTCTGGCCTGTCGCTGAGAAACACAGAGTTTGAGCTCCTCCAAAGATTGTCTATTGGGTTTAGGTCTGGAGACTGGCTAGGCCACGCCAGAGCCTTGATATGCTTCTTACAGAGCCACTCCTTGGTTATCCTGGCTGTGTGCTTCGGGTCATTGTCATGTTGGAAGACCCAGCCTCGACCCATCTTCAATGCTCTAACTGAGGGAAGGAGGTTGTTCCCCAAAATCTCACAATACATGGCCCCGGTCATCCTCTCCTTAATACAGTGCAGTCGCCCTGTCCCATGTGCAGAAAAACACCCCCAAAGCATGATGCTACCACCCCCATGCTTCACAGTAGGGATGGTGTTCTTGGGATGGTACTCATCATTCTTCTTCCTCCAAACACGTTTAGTGGATTTATGACCAAAAAGTTCTATTTTGGTCTCATCTGACCACATGACTTTCTCCCTGGATCATCCAAATGGTCATTGGCAAACTTAAGACGGGCCTTGACATGTGCTGGTTTAAGCAGGGGAACCTTCCGTACCATGCATGATTTCAAACCATGACGTTTTAGTGTATTACCAACAGTAACCTTGGAAACGGTGGTCCCAGCTCTTTTCAGGTCATTGACCAGCTCCTCCCGTGTAGTTCTGGGCTGATTTCTCACCTTTCTTAGGATCATTGAGACCCCACGAGGTGAGATCTTGCATGGAGCCCCAGTCCGAGGGAGATTGACAGTCATGTTTAGCTTCTTCCATTTTCTAATGATCGCTCCAACAGTGGACCTTTTTTCACCAAGCTGCTTGGCAATTTCCCCGTAGCCCTTTCCAGCCTTGTGGAGGTGTACAATTTTGTCTCTAGTGTCTTTGGACAGCTCTTTGGTCTTGGCCATGTTAGTAGTTGTATTCTTACTGATTGTATGGGGTGGACAGGTGTCTTTATGCAGCTAACAACCTCAAACCGGTGCATCTAATTTAGGATAATAAATGGAGTGGAGGTGGACATTTTAAAGGCAGACAAACAGGTCTTTGAGGGTCAGAATTCTAGCTGATAGACAGGTGTTCAAATACTTATTTGCAGCTGTATCATACAAATAAATAGTAAAAAAATCATACAATGTGATTTCTGGATTTAGTTTTTTAGATTATGTCTCTCACAGTGGACATGCACCTACGATGACAATTTCAGACCCCTCCATATAATATATATATATATATATATATAAAAAAATAAAATAAAACATGGAATGGAATACACATTTAATAACCTACAATATGGATACAATTATGAATAAATAATGTGTGTCTAAGACTGGTGCTATAAATTACCACTTTAAGAGATGAACTGAGAGAAAAGACACTGCTTGTGTAGTGTACAGCACATCTACTTGGCAACCGAGATGGGCGGCCATTCCTTGTGCGCTTCCATAGTTACATGCCACATATGAAGAAAAACGATTGTCTCCCTCTCGCTCTCTCTCTCTCACACACACACACACACACATTAAACAGCACTGTTTTTTTTTTACTCACTTTAACCGTTGAGTTATAAATCAATTTTCTTTATTTAAATCAGTGGTCTGGCAGTACACTACAAACAAAACAAAAACAAAAAAGCAGAAAACAAACAAACAAAATGACTACAATACCAAAACTTGGCACTGGAAGAATGCGTGAGTGAAATCGATGGAGTCGAGTTTGTTCCATGTGAGTCTGAGAGTCTGAATGTGTACAAACCCGAAGCCAAACACAGAAACATCACTGATCCGGCTTCCAAACAGCTGTCACGACTACAAACACTAAAATTATCATCATTACCAATACCATCATTATTATGTCGTTCATATTACAAACAGGCAGTAAACCGTTACATCACGGCTGCCTTCGGTCTGGGAATGAAGCGCCTGACCCATAAACGCCCACCGGGCGTCAGCGAGACACTTCGTTCCCAGACTATTAGATGCAGCTAAGACTTGAAAATGACCCGACAACCAACAGCAAAGAAAAAAAACATGATGATAAGAAAAAAAAATTAGTCGAGAATGTGAGCAATGATGAGGTTCCTCTGGGGAGCGCAACACGACAGACTCGTTAGAACTCGAAATAAATGAGTTGATGAAAAGGATGCAGGGTTATTGCAAAAGAATGAGCGACGCGCCGACTGAAGATGAAGCACATGTGTGACGCAGGCATGAGCTGAGACTAAATGCACCGCTGCAGCAACAATTCTCCACGAGTCAATCTCACAAAACTCACATTTGATTATCCTGTTTTTTGCATTGTGACATTATCATTTTTTTTAAATTACACACATTCACCTCCCAAACTTATCATAACGCACACTGACATTTTACTTCTAGATGCTTTGTAATTCTCATTATTCTATGCCTTATATTCTCATTAGTCATTTTTACAGTATAAATAGCATAAAACTATTTTTTTATTTAAATCAGAACAAAAAAAAGGCAGTACAACAAAACCCACCATATTTTATGATATATCGCATTACAGTAATGACAACACACTTTTTGCATTACGGTAATGAAAATGTTAAGATTTTTTCATTATGGTCATACATTTTTTTATATATTTTTCCATTATGGTAATACATTTTTTTAAATATATTTTTTCATTATGGTAATACATTTTCTTTTCAGCATCATAAATAACATAATACCATTATTTTTCAATTTAGATCAGCATAAAAGGTAGCACAACAAAACCAACCACATTTTATGATATTTAAAAAAAAATAGCATTACGGTAATGACAATAATTTTTTTGAATTACGTTAATAATAATTAGAATTTGATGATATGTTATTTTTTTTACATTACGGTAATGAGTACAAAGAGCGTAATACCATTATTTTCAATTTAGATCAGCATAAAAGGTAGTACAACAAAACCACATTTTATAATATTTAAAAAAAAAATAGCATCATGGGAAGAAAAATGTTTTATGCATTATGGTAATAAAAAATTATGTTTTTTTGCATTATGGAAATTATGTTTTCTTTTTAGCATTACGGCAATGAGAATTTTTTTCTTTTTGGGTTGCTTAATTGTCATGAAAATAATGGCACAATGCAAAATGAATAATTAGCAATGGTAATGAGATTTTCTTTTTAGCATTGCGGTAATGAATACAAATAACGTAATGCCATTATTTTTTAAATTTAGATCAGCATAAAAGGTAGTACAACACAACCAACCACATTTTATGATACAAAAAAATATTTCATTACAGTACTGTTCCGTTTTTTGCATTATGGTAATAAAATGTTGACTTTTATTGCATTACGGTAATGAGTTCTCTTTTTAGGATTACGGTTATTAACAGTTTTTTCGTTTTTAATAGTTATTAATAGCTCAATTGTCATGAAAATGATGGCACAATGCAAAAAGTCTCCCTAAAATTCCTTTAAGGAAACTATTACTTCTCATGTGAAATGTGAGACATGTTTCATGAGGTTCACCCAGTCGAATGCGCAAATGAGCTTCTAGATCGCAGCTATGCTAAGCATGCGGCAGAACATTATCACTTCCCTTTCAAATGGAGTCTGAAGTTGGTCCTATTGTTTATGAAGGTCCTTTACACTGAAAGGAAGAACTGATCCTGGACCCGCAGGTGGAATGACATGAACAGAGAGTCTACATTTAAAGACTTCCAAATGCAGATTTTCATTACTAAAATAAGGCAGACTAATGATATTAGACAAAAGAACGCTCTTCAAATGTTCTGTTAAACGGTCAATGCATTTTTCCTCACGCTCACTGGACATCAGGTGAAGTGCACATCCCGTAATGGAGCGCGCAAACACTGAAATTAAAGACAGAGATAGTACGACAGAAAGTAGACGTTTCAGCAAAAGCGCTCTGCCTTCATATGAACGTCTGTGTTTGATACAATCGGCCACAATTCTTATATTCTTCATTATTTTTATTAGCAAATTGGCTGCAGCGATTTTGATCCTCATTACAAAACTTCTTTTTTTTTTAAACAAAGAAACTTTTTTTTTTTCTTAAAAATACATCTTTTATTGTTTTGTCCCTCTCCTCACACAACATCCTCCCGTTTCTTACTCTTTTAAGAGCGATATTTCTCTTCATTAGGGTGAATGTGAATTCATGAGACGGACAGGACTCAAAACAAACAGAAGGTCATGATATGGTGATACATTTGAGGATTCATTTTGGCAGCATAAACGGGTGGAGCGCGAGGTTTCGTCGCGTGTTGCGCAGCAGTGATATGAACCTTTACATTTGGAATGTCGTACAAACATCGAGCACGTTTTTGGATTGCAAAGGAAGTTCAAGTATTCGATCGTTGCTCTCGAGTATATCCTCAAAAACTGCCGGAAACCTCTGTGTGTTTACGCTGCCAAAATGCCCCCCTGTGACTGGGAGTGTGAGTGTGTGATGTTTCGTGTGGGCGTGTGTGATTTATCTAACGGTGACGCCTAGCTTCTCCAGAACACGCATGCCCTTCTCCTGGTACTCCTCTCTGGTCAACCAGAAGTTGTCTTTGTCCTTCATGATGTCGGCTAGCACCGCTCCGCCCAAAAACACCATGTGTTTACGGCGAGGAGGATCCTCGATGCGGATCTTAAACTTCTACAGAAAGAAAAAAGAAGACGGCTTCAGTAAAACAGCAATTCAAATGGTTATAGACTGCACAAAATGACAAACTGCTATAGATATTTTTAATACAGATGCAATAACTCTCCAGTAGTGATTCATCCATTTTAATATGGCTAATATTTGACAAGCGATTATACTTTATTGTAATCCGTTTAGTTTAGGGGTCTGGAGGGCCACTGTCCTGCAGAGTTTAGCTCCAACCCCAAAAAAACACACCTGTCCCAGCTAATCAGTGTCTCACAAGACCCTAGTAAGACACTGATTTAGCTGGTTCAGGCGTTTCATTGGGGTTGGAGCTAAACTCTGCAGGACAGTGGCCCTCCAGGATCGAGTTTGGAGACCCCTGGTTAAGTAAACTCTCTCATGGTTAGGGGAAAAACTTGATCCTAAAATGTCCCAAATTCAGGGGGAGTTGACCCTTTAATGAAGTTCATTTCTGACGCCATAGTCCATGGATCGTCTCAAATAGTGCTGAAGAAATGGTCAATTGCTAGCGGTCAGAATCTTGTGGACAAAGGAGGTTTTTAGGACGCCTGCAATGGAGCAAGCCTGTATAAGTTGTTGTTAAAGATGTGTTTTTGGTACCGAAAGCTTGTCGACGTCTCCCTTCAGCACTCTCTCCAGGTAAAGCTGCTTGAGCTCACGCTCCAGACGGGACGGCAGGCCAGGATACATCGTAGAACCGCCCGACAAAACGATGTGTTTGTAAAACTCAGCCCTGAAATAAAGACAAATAAAGGCAATTATGAGGCTGTATACAGTATGCATATACACTAAATATTATATATATAATATGATAATTTTCTAATTATAAAATATTACTAAAATTCTTAAATATTACAAGTATAAATACATAATATTATAGAATTATACATTTTATGTTTAGTATTTTAAAACATTTAAAATACCAAAAAATACTACATTTATTATCTATTTTTAAAAAAGATATTACATGATGTGTACGTAAATCTTCATTTTCAATTATCTAAAAAATAAGATATTTGATAATATATATAACAAATAAAGATATAATATGCAATACATGTTATATTATATCATATATAAACATATAATACATTGTAAATGATAAAGATATAAATATAATTTAAAGATATAATAATATGACCTAACAATGACAATATTATAAAATATTATTAACATTATTCAATATTATTAATGATATATCTTTATGTTTAGTATTTCAAAACTTATTTAAAATACTAAAAAATGATCTATTTTTACAAAAAAAAGTATAAAAATAACACTAACAATATTATAATTATAAAATATGATTAACATTATTGAATATTACAATTATAAAAATGTAATATCATAGAATTATATATTTTATGTTTAGTAATTTAAAACGTATTTATACTAACAATTTATTTATAAGATATTACATGATTTATTTACATGTGTTGAAAAAACGCAATTTTAAAAAGAAACAAAAAAAAGATATTTAAAAAAATAATATTTGACTTATATATATATACACATATATATATAAAATATAATACATAATGTTACATTATATAATTTATAAATATGTAATACTTTGTAACAGATAAAGATAAAAAATAAAGATAAAAAATATAATAATATGACCTAACAACGGCAATATTATAATTATAAAATATATAAACATTCTTAAATATTATTAAAACTATAAAATTATAGAGTAATTGTGTGTTAAAACATATGAATATTTTTAAAATCTATTTTCTATTTTTTTTTTTTAAAGATATTACAAGATGTGTTTGTAACATGCAGCCTGAGACAACATTTTTTCATACAAATATGATAATATTTGAAAGATAAAGATATAACATGCAATACATGTTGTTATATTAAATAATATCCTGTAAGAAATATGAAATGTATATTTTAGAAAAACATACAAATATAAAAAAAAAATCTTTTTACATAAGTAATATCTATATATGAAAAAATGTATATCTGAAGTGACCTGGTGTCGATGTCGGCTGCCTGGATGGTGTTGAAGAGCAGTTCGGCCACACCCACTCCCTCCACGTTAATGAGGTGAGGCTGGAACAGAGCTTCAGGAGCCTCGAACCGCTCGCCGCCCACTTTAATCAGTCTGCCGTCCGGCAGCTACAAACCCAGTGACAATCTAGTGTGAATTCTCCTACTCTAAACACTAATGAGAGTGAAACAGTTTTAAGAGTGGAGTTCACTCAGCACGCCGCTGCCCTCTAGAGGCAATGACAAGAACTACAGCAAGGCATCTCAGAAGATGGTTCTGTGTACCATTCGGACGGTTTAGGATATTTACAAATGCTCACTAGATTATGGAACAGAGCTTATTGATTCAAAAATTGTATCAGGCCGAACTCACCGTGTAAGACTCCACCAGCACGGTGGTCTCCAGAGCAAGCTTCTGCTCCTGCTCGATGTTATAGCCCACGTAACACAGCTTCTCCTTCATCATCCTCACCGTCTCGAAGTCCGCTGAGTGGTTGAAGGCATAACCCCTCAACAACAACAGCTGGAGAGACACAGAGAGCGTTAAGATCCAGTCTGGAAACCACCCAATGAAAGCTTATTTATAGTGGACTACAGTGTTGCTATAGTTAACTAAAAACAGAACTATATACACATAAAAACAGAAGTCAAGTGTTATTTTAAACTATACATTTTATATATATATAATAGTGTACAAAAAGTATAAAATAACACAACTTGTGTTTTTAATACAGAAAAAAGGAACACTTAAAAAGACAAATACGGTGATTCCACACTAGACTTTTTGAGCCGACTCGTTTGATTTCTCTGACAGGGCTTCTCGCGGATATGGTAATAATACACTAAAGGTATAAACATTACATTAGGAATCTGCAATTGGACTGGATTGATTGAGCCTGAGGGAAACGGGCGACTGAGAGGGGAGAGCTGTACCTTGATGAGGTAGCGTGTGATGTCTCTTCCGGCGATGTCCAGGCGGCGCGTGAGATGAGGAAGAGAAAAGCCTTCGTACACGGGACAGATATGAGTGACCCCGTCCCCAGAGTCCACCACCACACCCGTCAGCAGACCTGCAGACAACATTCATTCACACACAGGAACTTGGTGAAAAGTTGAGTAGGTGACATTTGATTTATTATATTTCATATACATTTGGGTATTATATTTATTTATTTTTATATATTGTACATTTCATATTTATACTTTTTTATATGTGATATATTTTCAACATTTACATTATATTTAATATTTATTTTATTATTTTTTATATTATACAATGTTTAATATTATTTTACTTTATAATATTTATATTTAATATTTATTTTATTATCATATATTATATGTTTAACATTATTTAACTTTATAATTTTTATACATTATATATTTACTAATTATAATTTGTTATATATTTATTGCATTTATTACTTATTATTATTATATATTATATTTAATAGTTATTTTGTTTATATAATGTATTTGATATTTATTATATTCATTACTTTACTATTTTTTTATATTCATTATATCATTATATATTATACATTTAATATTTATACTTTTTTATATATGATATATTTTCAACATTTATATTATATTTAATATTTATTTTATAATTTTTTATATTATACAATGTTTAATATTATTTAACTTTATAAGATTTATTATATATTTTAAATATATTTATATTTAATATTTATTTTATTATTATATATTTAACATTATTTAACTTTATTATTTTGATAGATTATATATTTAATAATTATAATTTTTTATATATTTATTGTATTTATTACTTTTTATTATAATTATATTTAATAGTTATTATTTTGTTTATATAATGTATTTGATATTTATTATATTCATTACTCTACAATTTTTTTTAATATCATTATATTTATTACTTTTTATATATTATATTTAATATGTATTACATTTGATACCTTTTGATTATTTTTATATATTATATTTAATATTTATTTGTATTTATGAATTGCATTTCATATTTATTATATGTATTACTTTATATATATTATATATAATATGTGTTATATTTAATACTTTTTGACTATTTTTAAATATTATATTTAATATTTATTTGTATTTATGTTTTGTATTTCATATTTATTATATTTGATACCTTTTGATTTTTTTATATATTATATTTAATATTTATTTGTATTTATGAATTGCATTTAATATTTATTATATGTATTACTTTATATATATTATATATAATATGTGTTATATTTAATACTTTTTGACTATTTTTAAATATTATATTTAATATTTATTTGTATTTATGTTTTGTATTTCATATTTATTATTTTTTTTAAGTATTATATTTAATATGTATTTTATTTTTTACTGTTTTATTTTTTAAAATCTTTTATTCAAATCATTAGAATCCACATGAAATAAAAATGGCTCCATGAACGTCTTTTTCTGTCTCTATAATGCCCATTGTAAAGAAATAAATGTTTTGGTAATGCATCATCGGTTCTCAGCTCTGGTTAAACCGCATTGGCTGGTTCAGTACCTTGAGCGTAAAGCGTGAGCACGGCCTGGATGGCGATATAAACCCCTGAGAACTGATAGGTCTCAAACATCACCTACAGGAAGACAAGAAGGTCAAAAACCACATAAACACAAACCTCAGTGAGGTTCATCAGAGGTATAACACATCAAACAGCCGCTCAAACCTCGATGATCTTCTCTCGGTTCTTGGTGGGGTTCATGGGCGGCTCCGTGAGCAGGATCTTGCAGTTTCGCGAGTCGATGTTGAGCTTCTCGGGGCCGAAGGTGTAGTCCCACAGGTGCTTCATATCGTCCCAGTTCCTCACGATCCCGTTCTCCATGGGGTAGTTCACCTCCAGCATGGAGCGCAGCTCGCTCGCCTCGTCGCCCACCATTAGGTCCTACAGGTCACAGAGAGCAGAGGTCAAAGGTCAGTAGGCTCAATGTCAAGTTATCTTTCATTTCGAGCTGAACCATCCATGAAAGAGAAATTAAGTGTTAGTTGGGAAAATAAACTCAAGCCATTTCATTCCATTGATATAGTGTTTTATGAAAAACATTAAAAGCTCTGTAATACAGTCATTAAAAGTGAGTAAACTAGAGAGAACGTTGCTGAATACAGACACAACCAGGGTTGCTATCAGTGTTGTTGTTAACGAATATTTGCCTTGAACCTGATATTTCAAGGTTTCCAATGAGCATGAACCCTCTTTAGACACAGCACACTTGTGTCATTCAGTACAGACCAGTGCATTCTGGGTAATGTCAAACATTGCTCACATACAAGCAAGAGCATTTCACCAGGGTTAGTGAGAGAACAAGATTTAGTATTAGCTTTGATTCTGAGAGAATCACTACAGGTCAAACCCACAGCCATACAAACACTTACCATCCTTCTACAATCCTACGGGAACGGAAAGACAAATATGGAGAGAACAGAGAGTAAAAACTGATGCAGGATCAGCTTTCTTATCGCACTCATTCTTCAAATGAGACATTACATTCAAAAGTCCTCTGTGTAAGTTAAAAATGATAAGATATTCATAAAAAGAAGGGAAATCTGTCATTGCTGTGTTATTTTAGCATCATTGTGATAACATTATAGTTTTTTATTGTTTTAAATCAGTTATCTTTATGTTTTCCATTCAATTTAAGTAATTTTGTTGTTTTTGTCAATGTAGTTTTTATTAATATTTATTTCAGTTTTAGTTATTTTAGTACATCAAGCTGAAAAAAAGATTTTAAAATATTTTATTTCAAGAAATGAAAATGTTTCTTTTATTGTTTTAGTTAG
Organism: Gobio gobio; assembly: GCF_949357685.1. Taxonomy (NCBI): domain Eukaryota; kingdom Metazoa; phylum Chordata; class Actinopteri; order Cypriniformes; family Gobionidae; genus Gobio; species Gobio gobio. The sequence goes on along the minus strand of NC_137099.1, from coordinate 53,613,710 downwards.
CTATAATAACCCTGATTCATTGCGTATGTTTTTAAATAATTCTATAATTATTTTAAATGCATACATTTAATATTAGTTCAAATAAGTTAATTCTCTTAATTTGTTGTCTTGTTTGAAAAAATATTTACTTACGCTTAATCTACTGTACCTCAATTGGTTCTGTCAACACCATCAGTAATTATCAACATCAGATGAAGATTTGTGTTCATTTTTAAAGAAATATTATACACTTCCCACCAAAAAAAACCCAGCTGTTTGGATTTAAAAGGCAAATGCTTAAGAGTCAATGATTGGATCATTATTGCAGTGATTCTAGCATGTTTTATGATTGGCATCAGTTCTTCTAACTCTCATTGATGGAGTGTGTAGCTTTTCCATGTAGGAAGACACATCATGGCCATATTCCAGAATAACAATGTCAAGATTCATCAGCTCAAACTGTGAAAGAATGGTTGTGAGAGAGGATGAAGGATCATCTTCACACATGAATCGGCTCCAGACCTTAAATTCACTGAAAGGCTTTGGGATGTGCTGGAGGAGACTTTACAGAGAGCTGGACTCTTGCATTGACAATACAAGATCTGACCAAAAACTGATGCACCTCTTGATGGAAATAACATCAAAACATTTATTATTCCATCAAGAGGTGCATACATTTTTGGTCAACATCTTGTATTGACCGTGTGGATATATCTGTCAGGGTTGGCTGTAGCGAAGGAGATTCATGACAAAAACAGTCTTTATTTAAATCCACGCAGAAAACAAACCCAACCATATTAACATAGATAGACGATACCGGACAATGAAGCGAAAGAACTCCAGGCTTAAATACACAGTGAACAGAAACAGGTGAGTGGAACCTCTCTCCTGAATCAACAGAACAGAACAAACAGAGTGAAAACGAAACCAAAACTCAACACACACGTTACACAATTAAAATGTCAACTGAACTACATGACATGCTGTCCTACTTGCCTAAGAACATTTACGTTTAATATTAAAAAAAGAGGGTAGGAGAGAATTTTTTAATAGTGTGAAAACAGGGGGAAAAAAAGTCACTTGTTTACTTGAAGACTTTACACTCTTGTTAGATGGGTTGGGTTTAGTGCTATGTTAAATTATTAATTAAATAAATGTCCAAAAAAAAATATTTTTTAAAGGGCTTTATGTCTTCAACCACAAATTGTAAAAAAAACTAAAAAAAACAAAGAAGACATCAACTTCTAATATTATAGTGTTATATTAAATGATATGTTAAAATATAATTATATGTTAAAATGTGTTATTTATAACAATGTACGTTAAAAATAAAACTGATCACTAAGCGGTGATATGCCTAAAACAAATCTCTTAATATTTTTTCAGTCTTTTGACAATAATATACATCTCAATATTTCTGTATTTGCTCTGAAATGTCATATTATGATTATTATTTTCAATCAGAGAAAGCCATAAAACCCCTCTCACAGTTCATGTACTGAAAAACACTCAGCAGCAGGAAGTTCAACTCAAGCAGGAAGTTACACAAGTTGCTGTTTACGGCCCTTACAAAATAAGACCATGGTTTTTCTTTGAAATCTGTAAATATCACTAAGAAAAATGGAAGTTGGTGCAGAAGTGTGTGTGTGTGTATGATCATTTTCAGAGGCAGATGCCTATTTAGGGTGTTACAGCAATGCAGGGATTGGAACAGAGCCCTAGTCATGGCCAGTGTTGGGGGTAATGCATTACAAGTAACTTGAGTTACGTAATCAGATCACTTTTTCAAGTAACTAGTAAAGTAACGCATTACTTTTAAAATGTACAGCCAAATATCTGAGTTACTTTTTCAAATAAGTAACGCAAGTTACTTTGTTTTCTCTTGTTTTTAACTGACAGCTCTCTTGTACCAATGTTGGGGGGAAAAAATTCACAAGTGCAAAAGTTGTGCATAAACATGATGGATATTGTAGATCTAGACTAAATGTGAGCAGGCATTTACTAATCTCACTTTCACAAAAAAAAATCAGTATTTCTCAAAATGAGTAAAAATCAGTCAAATGCAAAATCAGAACCTCATGTTAAATGAAACAACACTTAATCTCACTTTATTGACCAATGTACTTGCTGCTGACCTTTGATGATTCAGTTAAACCATAAGCAAAAATGTATTTAAATTTGTTTGTTTTTATTGGTGAAGTAAGTGTTAAACTTTCTTTTTCTGCATTCTATTTTTCAGTTTTCCCGAACGGCAGCACAGCTCAAAGTTTTTTTTTCCAGCTGCGCTCTCTACAATACAAGAGCGAATTTGCGTTTCCTTCAGCCTGAGGCTTATTATTCCAATTTTGGTGTGAAAGGGTCTTTACATTTGTCCAAAAATGGAACAATTATGTTATAAGAAAAAAAAAACAAGCCCATTCTCGGGGAGAAAAGGTAACGCAAAAGTAACGTAACGCATTACTTTTCTTAAAAAGTAACTTAGTTACTTTTTAAGGGAGTAACGCAATATTGTAATGCATTACTTTTGAAAGTAACTTTCCCCAACACTGGTCATGGTGTCAGTGTAAGGAAAGATTTAGGGTGAGGAAACTTTACCTTGATCTCGATGTTTCCCACTTTGGCAGTGGAGCGGATGATCGGTCTCCCCACCAGGGCTGGAAAAATGTGCTCTGGGAAATTAGACCCGGCATATCCACACTTCACAAACTGAAAGACAGATACACAGAGAGTTACATCATGAAAAATATGAGCAATCAGAATGAAAAAAGGGGAAAACTAGTAAAAGTACAACTGAAATAAAGCTAAATAAAACACAAAAACATAAGGAATATACTAAAACTTAATTTAAAACCGAAAAGGTTTAATTTTATGTAACAATTCAAAATATTAATAATAATACTGTCCAAAAGAAAGACAGGAACTCAAAACTGCTAGATGTTTAAAACCAGAAACAAGGCAAAATATCAAGAAGCTTCTAGACACTTAATAGAAATGGTCCAACATTAGTGTGCACTTCATAACAACAAAATTAGGCATTTTACCTGTTGTCATAATAATAATAATAATAATAATAAAACAACATACGGCAGAAAAAATACACTGAAAATATGACAAATCTACCCTAAAGTTCAGCTGAGAAATCCCCCCCTTTTTTCCTAATGTTATGTTTATATTTTATGGGTTTACTCTGGTAATACCATGTTTTTTGGACATGTACTACAGTAATGGGATATTTTATGAACATTCACCACAGAATATGAACATGTATTATCGTAATATCATGCCTTTTGGACCATTCGCATGAAAATATGTTGTTCTGGACATTTCCTATGATGGTAATGTGTTTTTCTCGACATATAATACTATTGTTTTGCAGGATATACACCACAATATAATTTGAATGATCATTTGACTATCACAGTATGAACAGTATGATCATTTGTCGAGAGATTGATGATGGAATGTGTTTCTATGGTTTGTCTCGGATGTCACTTCCTCTCTCGCCCAGATGTGAGATTACAAACTCGGAAGTGAGTTTGAGATCATCTTTATCTGTCCTTTTACAGCCACAGACACATGCATCTGTGATATAAATGTGCATAAACGTGTCCTTTCATCAATAATGCATGCTCCCACTGCGACCTCATTCAAATCTGAATCAAAATATGTGTAAATGTCAATCATGTCAATACATACACACATCTCCTACAAAACGTCCAAATGCAAAACCATTTATTAATCTGTCGTGGTCTATGATTGCTGGGCATCTGATTAGTGATTTTTCCACATCACAGATCGTGTGTAAATCACAGATTTTCACAGTGTAAAATAAGGTGCCATCATTTCACTTCCTGTTCCGCTGCATCTTTCTCCTGCAAGCCGTCATTAAATCACACACAAGCGCGAAATGAGACTTCATTCAGACCGGGCAGAGCCGCATGAGGTCCGCTCTCACACTCACCCCGGTGCCGTTGTCACACACCACCACTTTCCTGCCTTGACTGTCCATGTTTCTACAGACTCGGTGAATCCGCCCTGATCTCAGCACCGCCGCCGCCGCTGCTGTCTTCGGCCAGACGGAAGTCAGCGCCCTTCCCTTCACACCACTTCAAAATAAAAGTCCGCCACGACGCTTCAAAACAAAAGCCGTTGTACGGCTACAAAATTAAATATTTTTTAACATTTATCAATAAAAGTTACTTAAAGTTGTTCCAAACCTGTTTGAGATTTCTTTCTTCTACTGAACACAAAATAAGCTATTTTGAAGAATATGGTTAACCGTTAATGGGCCTCATTGACTGTTTGGTTTCCAACATTCTTAAAAATATTCAATCATGATTCTTAATCTGTTTTGTGTGTGTGTTCAGCAGAAGAAATACATTCATACAGGTTTGGAACAACATGAAAGTGAGTAAATTATGACAATTACAATTTTTGGGAGAACTATCCCTTTAAAAAAACATACCTTTCAGAGATAAGATGGATAATTGGTTCTCAAATGGTTTAATATGTTAAAACCCAGATTTGAGCAATTCAGCAACTAATTTAGCTATTACAAAGTGTCCTTAAAATTTAAAATTGGGATTTATTATTATTCCCATGAACTGTATAGGCAATATGAAACATATTTTTTGCTATCCTAACTAAACATGATTTAATGGTTTGCATTTAACCTTGTTTTTTCCCTTCTGAAAGTGTGTATGGGGGGGGGGTGATATGTTGATGTGAACACTTTATTTTACAGTGTCCTTGTTACATGTAGTAATAACTATAAATTAATTTTAACTAACCCTAAACCTATTAGTAAGTACATGTAGTAATTATTTTAACTTAAATGTATAATTACACTGTAACTCAGACAACTTAAAATAAAGTGTAACCCTTTTTTATCACTCATTTCATCATTTTTCTTTGTTCTAATTTTGACACTTGTGTTAAAATTAAACTTCAAACTCAAAAGCAAGCTGGCCAGTAGCTCTCTTGTTTAATGGATGCACAAAAATAGATAAAAATAATTGACTAAAATCGACATCTCAGTCCAAACACTGTTGTTTAAAAATACCTGAAGTTATTTTAAGGGCAGATACTCAGTGGGACAATAATGGAGTTATAAGCAATTCACTACTATCTTACTTTTAATTAATAGTTTCCATCTTCCAATTGTGAAAAAAAAAGAAGAAAGAAAAAAGGTCCACATAGACAGGCAAATCACCCTCTTGTTCATTGGTCCATTCGGGCATGTATGTTCAGGAGAGAGAATCCAAAATGTAAAAAAAAAAAGGAAAAAAAACTATTCACATATCTATGATTATTCAAAACCGATTGTTCAAACAGTGACAGCAGTTCAGCTTCATCCGGTGCATCCTCAGACGGAACAATAATCAAAAATAAATACAAGTTGTAAAAATAAAACGAACAGCTTAAATAAGATTGAACAGTAACAGCTAATTTGGTTGACCTGAACAAGCAAAAGCATATCAGACATCAAATATTCAGACAGCGTCCAGCATCAAACTCAAATGCCACACAGTCTCCCAGAGCTCGAGGAGGTACTACAGCTGTGATTCCCCATAAAATATACAATTAAATAAGAGAACGCTGTAAACTCAGGACAAACGCAGCACGACGATTTAAAACAAAAACACACTCGGTTCAAGCACACAGCTGAGAGATATACAATTTACACGACTTAGAAAACCACACATACCATACAGCAACCAGGAGGTTTTCTCAATGTCAAAATTACCCACAATCCCTCCAGTTCTATCCTGTTATAGAGTACGGTCTCAGAGAAAAATGCTTAGAGTGTCCGTTTACCTTCATAAAGACAGAGACACAACAGCAGGATCATGTGTTCAGTGTGTGAGACTAATGGGAGGAAGTAAAACCTTAGTGTGTGTGACCGAATCGGAGAATGCTTCTCATCCATTCATGAATCATTTCTACATACCAAAGAAATGTAGGCCACCCCAGAATTATAAGATGCATAAAGAAAAAAAACTTATTTTTTAGAATTATTACACTTTACACTGATAATTAAGCATATTTCCTCTCAAAATTCTCATTACCATAATGCAAAACATGCTTATACTGTAATGCTGTGAGCCTAAATCATATTGTTTTTAAACTAAAACTTAGCATGAAGGCAGTGCAATAAAAAACAAACATTTTTATTACACCACACAGTTTTTTTTTTTTGCATTACGGTAATGATAATTAGGAGGAAAATGTGCTTAACTGTCATGAAAATAATCCAAAAAATACGCAACATTTTCCTAATGCAAAACATAATTTCTTCGTTTTACAATACATGACCCAGACAGGTTTTCTAGAGATTCTCAGTGACAGGTGTGTATTATATTTTGCAGTGTATTGACGTGAAGAGCGGTTTCATGAAGTCTGGAGCAGCACCACTGGTGTGGGGTCAGTGTTACATGTCACACGCTCCTCACAGGAGCACAAACTCATCTGCGCTTCCTCTCTTATTGTTCCTGCTCATTCTGTTGCATGAGAAAATGTTTGCAGGACCGTCCGAGGAGCCGGCGCTCTGCCCCTCCAGACCATAGTTCTGTCCCCTGCCCTCTACAAATGTAAAGATGGGATACTTCTCTTTAGAGGACGACAAAGCCTGAAAAAGAAAATGTAAATAATTATTAGGGCTGTCAAGCATTTACATTTAAAAAAAAATCTAATTAATTACACAATGTGGTGATTAAATCTAATCTTATCAAATTTGGCTGAGAAATTACCCCCAAAAGATAATTTAAAGTTGTCTGGCTATCACCAGACCAAGCTCAGTTTAAGATTGAACATTGGTCTGGGGAGTCTGCTCTGTATTTTCTACTGCACAAGAGGCGTGATCAACGAGCATAAATTAAATGACTCTGTACGCAATTGGATAGTCCTTCAACCAATCAGACCACAAGAGGCGTGATCAAGAGACGACCCATCACTTCTCTATCCGTCATCGTGTTAAACCTTCCAATAGCACGCCCGGTTTATAAGCCAGTCTGTGATTGGTTCCCGCAAAAGTGTAACAGATGCAGTAGAAATGAATGTACAGTTTCCAGACAGAGCTGACAGTAACTTTATTTATTGTGCACTTTCGACTTTACAACTTTGCAGAACGTTTACATTCACAAACAGCTATTACACACTGGATGAAAAGGAATATTTGAAAAAGCATAATAGGGGCACTTTCATATTTCTTTAATGAAATGATACTCTAAATAAGAAACAAATTGCCAGTAGGTGGCGGTAAATGTCTAAATGAGTAAGTCATTGATTCATTTGATTCGTTCAAATGGCTGATTCATTCAGGAATGAAGTAAATGGCTCTCTTTGGCCCTGTCCCAAATGGCACCCTAAACCCTCACAATCTTCCACTGAGTCTGCAATTTTACGACGTAATGCCGCTTTGACTGCCGGGAAGAAGTCCGCTGCGTAGCTCGCACCAGTGCGGGCTCGGCCGAAGTGCGCATCGAGGGCACATAACGGCCTCAAAGGGGGTGCTCGCGAGCACCCTTCTGAGACCTAAAATGACAACTGGGGCACCCTGCGGTCTCGTGGACTTAACGGACACGCGCACGCAGCGGCCATTGTAAGTCCACAAGACCGAAAGTGCACATGAAGTGTGCCATTTGGGACAGGGCCTAAATTAATGGGTCATTGAATCATTGGTTCACCCGATTGATTCGCTCAAAACAGATACATTCAAAAATGAAACACTGCTGTGTGTTGCTCAGAGATGCACAACAGTTCAGCTCTGGCTTTATAGGAAAAAAATTTAATTGGCAAAATTGAGCAAAAATAGACGGTTTATAAAATATAACACAATATTTACTTCTTCAATATCACATTTGCACTTGTCCTATTCGGGACAAAAACACTATTTTGAGACAAAAAGTTATACAGGGGCATTTTTTCCCTGATATCTTGAATTTTAGGGGCATGCTAGAAACTTGAAAAAGTATAGCTAAAACATTTTATTTTTAGTGAATTAAAAGATAGACCAGCACAAGCAAATGTTTTCAGCATATTGCTTTCTTCAGTGCTCACCTTCACCTTATAAAATAAAATATTTTTGTTAGACTTTCTCCAGTCTGGATCTAATTCCGTGTGCGGTTAGCAACTCCTTGGTTTGTCTGCACTGATTTTTTTTGGCTATACGCACCTGAAGCAAAAGGATTTTTACCTACTTGGAGCGCAACAATTTATGTCACTGATTCAAACAAGACACTCACTTCACTGACCGCTGAGCACAACGACTCAAAGTCTGCCTTGGTCTGTGCGTAGAAGCCGATGGTACAGCTGGGATCCATTCGACTGAAGTTCATCTTCCTGGGTGAGTTACAGTGAAAAGACTACGAGAGAAAAGAACGCTGACGCTTCAGTTTTTCATTCATGGTGTAAACTTCGAAATTAAAATGTCCTCTGATGCAAATATGTTTTTTTCTTTCGGTCTCACCTCCAGAGAGAAGTTGCCTTGGGTGACGTCCACCACCGGCTGACAGTAGTGTGGGTCTAGATACAATAGCTGCTCATCTGGAAGACACACAGCAGCCAATCAGAGAGCAGACAGGAATACAGTAACCAATCAAAACATAGTTCTTAATAGACACATACCTTGAAAGCCAATAAAAAACAGAGAATGCTTGGGTTTTCCTCCAATAATTCCTATACAGCATTTTAACTTGAGAATGTTCTAGAAAAGGAGAGATTGTTCATTTAAAACATTTAAAAAAAAGGAATTAAAAAAAGTTATATTATTCTAATGTAATACTTAACTATATAAGTAAAACAAAAATAAACTTAATTAAATAAAATAAAATAGATTTTGGCCAGTTTGAAAAAAGCGATTTCATTTTTATGGAAGCTTTTTTTCACCATGGAATAAAATGAATAAATAAATAAAAAAGGTTTACATCTCACAATTTTGACTTTTTTTTCTCAGAATTTCTAGTTTATATCTTGCCGTTCTAAGTTTACATTAATTTTTTTTTTTTTAAATTGTGAGATAAACTCAGAATTGTGGGATAAAAAGTTTACCCTGTGGGAAAAACAAGCTTCCATAATTTATTTATATTTTTATTTTCAAACAAATTCTTTTTTTTTGCATTAGTGAATTCATGTGCTGTACACGTACCTTAACACACTCAATGTAGGAGGGGTTTAACGCTTCTCCCCCGAGCCGAACTGGCACTAGAATGATGACTGATTTCCATCCTGTGCCACTGGACTCGGGACGCTCTTGTGTCAGGGGCGACTCACACAAACGCATGACATCTCCTTTATACACTGCAGCACACACACAAGCAGAAGTATGAGCTAAGCATCGTTTACAAACACGCCCAGACAAAGTTTCAGTTTCACTAACTGATTTTGTAAAATGATCACATGACGCACTAGACTGAAGGTGAAGACTCACCCGTGCAGTCCTGTGCCACATATACGGTAAGGTTGTGAAACTCAGCGGTTTTAGCCACTGCTTTTCTGGTAGAAGAAAAGATGTTAAATAACAGTCACAAGTCACAAGGTTTAGATCAATATTCACTGATATTCATTTGTTCTCCTCTCACCTCAGCATATGAGCCACTACGGACGGGCCATACCAGTCCCCTGCCCTCTTCCCGGACTCCTTCCCCAGCTCCACCAGCTGGTGGACGCCAAATGGAGCTGATGGATGGTCCCCGAACAAAGACACCACCTTCCTGTGTAACGCCTCCACCTGAGGGTCATGGCTGGCTGCAGGGCATTGCTCCGGGGGCCGTCTTTGACCCTCACCACTGCCAGAGCTGGGGTCCCTCTGGGAAACAGGGCTGGTCCAGGAAGAACTAAAGGAAGGCAGGGACATGCCCGCCGGGCGGGAAGGAGAGCGGGGCTTCAGCACCTCGAAATCAACGTCTGACAGCGAGTGACAGTCCGACCACCTCCAGTCTGGGATACAGAGAGCAGTATGCAAGCATTCATATTGCTGTTCAAAAGTTTGGGGTCAGTACAATGAACACTTTTATTCAGCAAAGAAGCATTAAATTGATCAAAAGTGACAGTTAAGACTGCCATAATAAATGCTGTTCTTTTGAACTTTCTAATCATTAAATATTCATGAAAAATCCCATTTTCCACAAAAATATTAAAGGGGCTATATGCAACTTTTCCCCCAAAAATAAACGTAACAATAGCCTTTTTATTTTACCATTTACGACTCAAACATCTCCTGATGAGCATACTGACACCTTGTCCGCTCACAGTGGGTGCACCTATAAGCCTGTATCCTATTTTTCCTATTTTCTGTCGGGTCGTTTTTTTCCCGCGCTGTCTGCGGATGTGACATCACCGCTGCGAGAGCGAGCAGAAAATAAGAGCAGTTCTGTTTTTTGGCCACAGGTGTCAGTCGCGGGTTTAAATTTCAGAAAAACGCATATAGCCCCTTTAAGCAGCACAACTGTTTTCAACTTTGATAATAAGCATAAATGTTTCTTGAGCATCAAATCATCATATTAGAGTGATTTGTGAAGGATCATGTGACACTGAAGACTGGAGTAATGATGCTGAAACATCACAGCAATAAATTACATTTAACAATGTATTCAAATAGAAAACAGTTCTTTTAAATTGTAATATTTCAACAAGAGACGTCTTTTCCAAACCTTAAAAAAATCTTACTGACCCCAAACTTTTGAACAGTGGTGTATATATTAACACACTTAAACTAACAGACTACATTACTTAACCACAGTTGTTTATTGTGATTATTTCTGGTTAATAAAAGTAATTATATACACTTCGTAAGGACGTTTTAGACACTCTTTGCATCATTATTTTTTTTGCTTTATTGGTTGCACACTTTATTTTACAGTAAGTGCACTTTCAATGTACTCAAAGACATACCAAAACAACAGAGGATGCCTTTATATTAAAGGCCCAATGAAGTGCCTTGAAATCGCAGCATTATATTCATATTGACCCATATTGGCGGAAGTGAGAGACTAAGTTTTGAATGCTTATATCTTCTAAATACGATCCTTGTTTTGGAGCACACTAGATTATGGACAACAGTAAGGCTAACAAATTCATTCTAAAAGCCAAAAAACTTTCATTTTGATATCATGGGGACTTTAATACAGAGTAATATAAGGTAACTACAGGGGTTCATATTTTGTTTAAAGGAACACGCCGACTTTTTGTGACTTTAGCTTATTCACCGTATCCGTTAGATAAGTCCATACATACCATTCTCATCTCTGTGTGTGCCAACATTTTCCTATTTACATGTTGTGATGTGTATAGTTACATTGTGTACTAAGACCGATGGAAAATGAAAAGTTGTGATTTTCTAGACCGATATGGCTAGGAACTATTCTCTCATTCCAGCGTAATAATCAAGGAACTTTGCTGCCGTACCATGAGTGCAGCGGCGCAATGATATTACACAGCGCCTGAAAATTGCAACTTTTAATTTTCCGTCGGTCTTAGTACACGATGTAACTATACACATCACAACATGTAAATAGGAAAATGTTGGCGTTATTTTGTCTCTTATTGAGCAGTAGGCTAGCTGGAGCCATTTACCTCCAGTGTTTGTGCTAAGCTAGGCTAGCAGTGGGTGCGTCAGACAGAGTTATGGCATGCACAGAGATGAGAATGGTATGTATGGACTTATCTAACTCTGGGGGATACGGGGAATAAGATAAAGTCACAAAAAGTCGGCGTGTTCCTTTAAGGATAGGTCCAGGGCTATTACCTAGTTATTGTACTTACTACAATAAGTATATAGTATATTCATTCAAAACAGGACTGTAAAATAAAGTGCTCCTGCTTTATTTCCTGCATTTAATTTGCATGCAAGTAAACAAAGTAGATGAGACCTGGCGGCAGGAGGTGATGCAGTAACCCCTGCGCCAGCAGCATCTGTCCACTGCGCAGCATGCAGCCCCAGCCGCAGTCTGAGGTCAGGCTGGATCCCTCCAGCTGAGGAAACTCCCTCCTGTAGGTGAGCCACACGCACGACACAAACACCTGCCGGAAACGCTCCACTTCATCTGGGAACAACACACCAAAGAATACAACCATCTCAGTACAACAGCATCACATTCTTTTAATCACTGTTGTATTAGGTCGAGCTCAAGTGTGTAAAATACTTTCTCAGGCTGATCACATGACCCACCTTCACTATTAAACAGATAGGACTGACCCAGGAGGAACAGAGGGGAGGTCTTGTTGAAGGGGGTTTTAGATTTCACGGTCCAGCCTGGGAAAATGAAGACAATACAGTAAATGATATTTGCTTCTACATCTGACTTCAAAAATAGCCTGGGAAAAAAGGAACAACCGTTTGTGTCATTATTTTGTGTCAGTCATAGAAACCAGCTCTCAATCATGTGCATGAAAACCAACCATATTTGACGTTGTTCCAGGCCGACATGAACTTGGCTTTCAGCCGATCCACTTCATCGGGCTCTTCTCTGATGCCGTCAGGCACTGGCCCGTGGCCGTTGTGGTGTCTGGACTGAGTTGAGGGCTCATGAGCTCCACCGCCCACCATGTACTGAACGCCACTGGGAGACACGGAGTTCATGGTTCAGGATGGATACCGCAGCATTACAGAAGAACGTCAGCCTGAAAGACAGAGACAGAAAGAGAAAACATGATATGAGAGGTTCCTTAAATTCTTGGTATATTTTTGATATCATGAGGAATCAACAGAACAGCTGTGCTATGATGTCACACTGTGATTTTCAGAAATCAAAACCTTCAAGAGACCAAAAAAAGCATTTACTGAAACTAAGCTGCAGAAATGTCTCTTTTCTGTCATCAGAAACTTTAACATGTGATGTTCACATAATCAGTGATGGCCAGTGTTGGGGGTAACGCATTAAAAGTAACTAGAGTTACGTAATCAGATCCCTTTTCCCAAGTAACTAGTAAAATAACTTATTAAATTACTTATGAAATTTACAACAAAATATCAGTTACTTTTTCAAATAAGTAACGCAAGTTACTTTGTTATCCCATTTATTGACTGACAGCTCTCTTGTGCCAATGTTGAGAACAATCATGTCACTGGCACAAAAACAGATTCATTATTCCTCAAAATTAATAAAATCAGTGAAATGCAAAATCTGAATACTACGCAAACCTCCAATAATTAAATGTTAAATAAAACCAATATTTGTATGCATTTAATCTCACTTTATTGACCAATGTCTTGCTGGTGACCTTCAATGATTCAGTTAAACCAGAAGCTTTTTTGCTTTTATTGGTGAAGTAAGTGTTTTTTCCTGCATCCTAGGCTGCACCTGAAACCTGGAAAATGCTGCTTTCGGAGGACACATTTCAAGGTAGGAAAGCATCAAGGCACGTCCGAATCTAATGTCACTTCCTGTCTCCTGAGAGACCTTCATTTGATCAAGTTTTAAAGGCAGCATATATATATCCTTCGCTGCCTTTGATATCCCACAATCCTGTGCGTTCCATTCAGTGACAGTTGAGCTGGGGAAAAAAGATGGCGTCCGAAAGTTGCGTTTGCTGGTCAGTTTGTGTGTAAATGTACGTTTTTTTTACCAACATTTTCCATTTCTGATGTCATTTCTAGCAAGAAATTACTAATGTAGCAATTAAATATTTGTTCAGTTCTCACCAAAGCTCTCTCTATTTTGCTGTAGATCAGCGGTTTTCAATAGGTGAGGCGCGCCTCCCCTGGGGGGCGCCAAAGAGCCACAGGGGAGGCGCGACGTGAAGAAAAAATAAAAATAAACCATATACTCGCGTCGCGGTATACTGGGTAAAAGCTACGCGGGATACTCACGTCGTGGTACAAACGAGTTGACTGATTACTGACAAGTAGTAGGCCTAATGCTGACAGATTAAGCAATGGCTCCTTCTGGCTCAACATGTGCACAGGGGCTCGATAGGCCTACTCGAAAACTGAAGGATTTTATGAACAGGATTTTATGGCACCTGTTTTCAACACAAACACTTTACGCAGAAAGAGTGTTTCTTGTACTTAGAAAAAACTGCAATACAATTATTTTTTAAGGGGTAGGCTATGTTTATTTTTTTCAATCATTTTAAAATTAATTGGAGAATTAACTTGAATGTGCCTAATAGCCTATGTGTTGTAGCCATTAAATAAACGCATTTAGTTTCATATGTTAAAATATTATATGTTATTTTTTCCATCTATATGTTGATTATGAAAAGTGAACACCATGAGTAAGATAGGATGCATCGGGGACATGGAGTGGGTCAGACATGACCACTTCATTAAGTTTCGTTTTGTAGAAAGACTATCTTTAGTTTAAAGTGAATTTCGTTTTGTATAAATTGTATCTTAATTTTAATAAATGTTTATTCAACAAATTGCCTGGATTTAATAAATAAGAAGCAAATATAGCCGCGATCAATTGCATTGCACGCGTGAACTGGAGCGCATCATAAATTCATATCTCATATCTCTTTAATTTTTTATTATAAATTAATCGAAACTCAGTTTATGCCTCATATACATGAAAAATATTTAAGAAAGCTTTACATTTCTTTAAACGAAACTATTCAAAACGAAAAAGAAATAGGCTAGCTAACGTTACTCAATGTAATCCATGATGTGCATTTCTCTCTGTAGGCTAGGCGTGTTCAATACGGAGATGGCGATCTTCAACTTAATTTCTGCAGCTGACACAGACAGAAAAGACTAGTGTAGGCCTACTAATACAAATCAATGCACGAAATCGAACTTTTTTATTTTAAATTTTTATTAAGCTTTAACAAAAACTGGTCGATCTCAGCTCGAATGTGGACTTGAAGCAGAGACTGGCAGAAATGCCGATCACGCGTTTCTGGTTGTCTGTGGAGAGCGAGACTCAGATCTCCACTAAGGCTATGCAAGTCCTAATCCCCTTCACCTCCACTTACTTGTGTGAGTGTGGGTTTTCCGCACTGACCATGATTAAAAATAACTACAGATCAATTTCTCTCTGCAGTGCAGCCCCGCATCGAACACCTCTGCGCGTCAAAAGCGCGTCCTCATTGTTCCCACTGATATGGGCGGTTATTCAAAGTTCAAAATTAAAAATCAAATGACGTGAATGACACGTGCAAATGACGTAAATGGTGCATTTTGTTTATTGTTAAAATCTGAATGTATGATTTTAAATAATTTTAGCCACATACAAATCTTGTATGTGGCTGAAAAAAAATTGTAATGCAAATCTTTTTGATCTGATAACATGCCTTCAATGCAGTTGACTGTTATGTGTTATGCGCTCCGTGAACAAAAAGCGTTGTCGTTCATTGATCAGAGAGCTGTCCATTGTGCTGATTTTGTTTGAGACAATGTGCATTAAAATGTGCGCTTAAAGAGATAGTTCACTTTATAATGAAAATTCTGTCATCATATACTCACCCTCAATTTGTTTCAAGCCTGTATGAATTTCTTTCTTCTGCTAAACACAAAGCAAGATATTTTGAAGAATGTCAGTAACCAAACAGTTAACTGGTCCCATTGACCTCCATAGTATATATATTTTTTCTTACTATGGAAGTCAATGGGACCAGTTAACTGTTTGGTTACTGACATTCTTCAAAATATCTTGCTTTGTGTTTAGCAGAAGAAAGAAATTCATACAGGCTTGAAACAAATTGAGGGTGAGTATATGATGACAGAATTTTCATTTTAAAGTGAACTATCTCTTTAAGACCCAGACACAAGTTTCACACTTGTGACATTCACATGTTAAGCATGTTTTGTTGACTTATGGTTAGGCCTACTGATGTTCTGTGATTTTTAAAAGTAGCCTCAAATAGGCCTGCATACATTTGGAAGTTATTTGCTGTTGCAAAGATTTATTAATGCACTTAAAAAAAAAAGGAAATAAAATACAATATGAAAAAATATTTACATTTTATTAGTTGTTATTGAAACTCATCATTGCCAGGAACACACAGAAGATGGCATTTACTGCCGAGGCGTGTGTGGGTTAGAGCAGGCGGACAGGATTTTGGGGAAGGGGGGGCTCGGCTGTCCTTACCGACTCTAAGGGGAGGCTCACATTCACACAATTTGAAAACCCCTGCTGTAGATCATTAAACGGTTACCCTGCCTTAGAAGTCTGTCCGAAATTAGTTTTGTGAGGTGCCTTCACACACAAACACTGCCTTACAAGCCATTGTCTGATAAGGCAGCGAGGCAACGAGTCAGCTGACTAGGTTTTCGGACGCAGCCCTATTGTCCCGTTATCCAGAAGGTTTGTTTGTGCTGCGCTCTCTACTGTACACACGTGAATTTGCATTTCCTTCAGCCTGAAGCTTATTTCAATTTTGGTGTGAAAGGGTCTTTACATTTGCCCAAAAATATTTATAAATACAAATATAATAAAACTTTTTTTGTTGCAAAAGCAACAACAAGCTAAGCCCAGGTGAGAAAAGTAATGTAATGCATTACTTTTTATTAAAAGTAACTATGTAACCTAATTAGTTCTTTTTAAGGGAGTAACGCAATATTATAATGCATTACTTTTCAAAGTAACTTTCCCCAACACTGGTGATGCCTATGCCTATTGATGCTAAGAAATATGAGAAAATAGGTTAAATACTAGGAATGCAAGATACTTTATATCAGTCCCATATCTAAGGATGCTCTGATTGAGCGGCCGCAGATCGGTATCAGCCGATAATCACATTCTATGACTCCATTGGGAGTCTCTAGAATAGGCCAATCTCACCAACACAAGAAAAGCTCAAATTTATAAAGAGAATCCTGCACAAGCACTTGCTGAATAATATTCCAATATTTAATAATAACAATCATTTTTGTATCAGACTACTCATTTTGTTCATTTAGGGGTTGCACTGTCACATATTGGACAATGTTCAATTACACCTTATGGGTTGTAATTATATCCTTACATTAAGTCTTGTAGACTCTTTAATGAGCCAGAGTATCCTAAGATGGATAGTGTTTTGCTTAAGCCCTGTTTTAAAGGCCTATTAAAATGTTCATTGTAAAATTAATATGTTGTGCTTATTTATTTGATTCTCAATTAAAACAACAATCTACTATAGCATTACTCTAACTAACCTGGTAACCATGGTATTACTCATCTGAAAAAGAAAAACACTGACATTCAACAGAGAGCTTAATTATTACTTATATCGGCCTATCGTGATGACAAAAAAATTGGTATCGGCTGCAAAAATATTGATCAGAGCATTAACCATATCAGTTAACAGAGATGTTTTAATTTATTGATATCAGCCAATAATGGATATTTAATTGTGCATGCTCACTTGTTCATTTAGATTACCTTGATCATCTAACACACATTAACAATAGTTAATTATATATATATATATATATATATATATATATATATATATATATATATATATATATATATATATATATATATATATATATATATATATATATATATATATATATATATATATATATATATATATATATATATATATATATATATATATAACCAGGGTTTCAAGGCCATATTTTCATGGAGATTGCATGTTTTGAGCATATATAACATGTCAATAGAATGGTATTCTAAAGTCCATAGCACCATGTGCTGGATATTGATATGGACTTTTGTTAGAGATTGCAGTCACACAAAGCAATGTATAACCTATTTTAGAGCTGATTGCAAATAGATAAAACTACAAACTATGATTTTTTTTTTTATGTTTTTGAAAAGTCTTTTCTGCTCACCAAGGCTGCATTTATTTGATCAAAGATACAGTAATATTGTAGCCTAGAAATCTAGACGCACCCTAGCGGCAGAATTTTAAAACATCTTGATGTGGGTCTGGCTTGTCAGGCTAGTAATATTGTGAAATATTTTTCTATGTGAATATATTGTAAAATGTAATTTATTCCTGTGATGCAAAGCTGAAATTTCTGCATCATTACTCCACTCTTTAGCATCACATGATCCTTCAGAAATCATTTTGATATGATGATTTGATGCTCAAGAAACATTTATGATTATTGTTGAAAACAGTTGTGCTGATATTGTCATTCAGGATTCCTGGATGAATAGAAAGTTCAAAAGAACAGCATTTATTTGAAATAGAAATCTTTTGTGATGTGACGTCACAATAGACACCATTCAAACTAGAAAACATTCCACCTGTGTGTTACGCAAACAAACAAGCTGTGTGGGAAAAAGAGTGTGTCACATGAGCCCTGACAGAGGACAGGTGTGGTGAGCTCAAGAAATATCCTGACTTCCCTTTTCCTTGTTATCTCAAGGAAGTTTGAGCTTACAGTGTAATGGTGGGAAATGAGGCAATGCCATCAGTTTAGGTCATTGCGCAATAATGCCCATTCCAAAAAATGTCCACTTCAGAGAACCCTAGACTGCTTGGGGAAAGTGGATACATGTGCATTGTAAGCCATGTGACAACTGAGTGCTCAGCAGAAAAAGGTCATTATCACAACAATGCCTTTAGCATACTACATTAATGTAATAATACTATTCCCACAGTATACTTGCATAATCTTGCAAAATGTGTAGTGTAACACATTTGCAACATGTAATGCTAAATATAATGCAACCGATAAGTAACACCGTTTCCCACAATGCAATGCGCTTGTGTGCTGACCTACTATGAACAACCTTTTTTTTGACTGCCAAACATGGACTGCACTTCAATATGCAGCTTATTGAAGTCACGTGACAAGCATATAGCATACTAATATTTGAAACGTTTCGTGTCACGTGCTGCCTAATGTTTCACATAGCGTTGTAGAAAAGAGTATGTAGTGCACATAATGCAGTAAGAAGTATGCTAGCATTTCATTTTGAACACAGCCTAAGAGGAAAATCCAGTTTTCTGTGGCTGAATGTGCAATAATTTAATTGGAAATAAGCCATTCATTTTTTAAACCGAGTAATCGCCAGTCACGATACAGCTTCTAACACCATAAAAGTACGCAAATAAGGCAGTCTGATTCCGGCGTTTGTGTGACATATTTAAATATACTGAGTATGAAGACAGACATCAAGGTATCTAGTGCACGCCAAAAGTCATTTTAACCACCCAGACGAAACATTTTGTGTTGCTTTGGCCGCTTTTTACCTTCACGTTAGACCCGGCATGTTTGATGTCCAGGATATTTTCCGACTTTCCCTATAAATAGTCCACGGCGTCCAGCTGCACGAGCGCTTGTCTGGATGTCTGGCAAGGACAAGCGCCGTGTGAGACCGAGCTCAGGCCTCCTCAGGCGCCGTCATCTCGGCGAGTATCGATTAAAGCCGCAGTCATGAGTTCCTGCTTCTACACGATCATACGCGGCCGTCGAACTGTCAGCTGAGAGATGAATAGTGTATAAAACAGGGAGCGATTAAACCAGTATGCAACCACTTCCTGTTGTCATTGCGGATACACACCCTCGGCCCGCCCACCAAGCGACGTGATTGGCTGGGTTTGACAGTCCCCGTTTGATGATTGGACGATCTCCACGTACGAGAAACCGTAGTCAAGGGCTGAATCCGAAATCGCCCCTAAACCCTCATTCACTATTCCCTACGTTAGTTCACTAATACAGTTCACTTGAAGGAGTGAATTAATGAATTTGGACAATGTGGGATTGAATGAGTGCACTCAATAACGTCCACTATGGTTTCGGACACCACTACAAATGGCTGTTCCCTCAAGTAGTGCCCTATTTGAGGGTATAGGGGGCGATTTCGGATTAAGCCAATGAGTTCTGAATTACAGTATTTCTTTATTTCTTTATTTATCAAAATAAAAGGATATATTATGCAGTTGGCAAATTAAAGGATTCATTTGAATTAATGATAAATTAATTAGATCAGTTCTTATATTGATTTCCTGTCTGTACACTATTCTACAGTTTTAACCTCCTAAAACACAGGGGGAAAAAGTTTATTGAATTTAGCATTTTTCATGTTGTTACATTGTTAGAGCATAAGAAACACATGGATATTTTGTTGAAAAATTATATTTTATTCATATGTTATGCCATGTCCTCTAAGTGGACACTGGGACTTAGTTGTTTAAAAAATAAAATGACATACATAGGCAAAAACAATGAGATTTTTGTTTTAATTCACCAATCAATTTTTAGGTTTCAGGATTTTTTAAAAACCAAACTTGGTTTAAAGATGTTTCTCAGCTATGTTATTAAAGATATAATGGAATGAATTGATATACTATTTTACTTTATGCAATATGTGGGTAAAATGGCCATATGGGTTTCCCATTCAATGCAATGCATATATACACTGCATCTAATCTGCATATTAATGTGTTCCCAGAGCAACATGTAATGAAAAAAGAAGTGTAATAATGGGAGTAATAGTTGGCAACATTTTCATAAATTCTAATATTTTATAGGAATATTGATTCATAATTTCTTTCCCTATTCACTTGTTGTGTCTCCTAAAATGCCTGATAAACATGATTTAAGTCCCGGTGTCCTCTATTGAGGACAAGTATGAAATCAATGCCCTGTTTTGTAACAGAAAATCATATTTTGATCAGAAACCCCATACAATGTTCCTGAAATGTTGATTTATATCAAACAATAATATTGGTAGTCAGATTTAAATGATAATTACAAAATATGATCATATTTCCATAAGGGTGTTAAATTCGCCGTTTTTTAAAGACCAAGCAGAAGTCGTTGTCCTGGTGAAACCTCAAAACATTTGGTATCTCTGAAAAGCCCCGAATGTTCTTGTAAGGTGTCAGAAATTCACTAAAATATAATGTCCTCGTACGTGGCACCCAGGAGGTTAAATGAATTTCGAACTTTGGTCTGTTATGATACATGAGGATAAATTGTAAACCTTTTTTATTTGGTTATACAAATTAAAATGAAACATTTTCCATGCAGTGTTAAAAAATAGAAACATACCCTGAATTCTATTTTGCACTGATGTATCCAAATGTAATTGTGTTGTACTGTGAAGGATTACGTAAGCTTCCCTCTTGACAAAGTTCATAGAAAAAAAGTAAAAGGTCACGGTAGTGTTATGCCCTGTTTACATTGCTTGCAGAGCACTAATAGCATCATCATTGTGTTCTGCATCACTCAGAATGATAACAGCCAGTTTGTGTATTTGTAAAAGGTCCGTTCTAGGCTACTGTTAACTAATCATTAGTAACTCATACTGTGATAAGGGAGGACGAAATCTCAGTGACCAAAGGTCTATGTTTACTTGACCAAAGCAATGCCTTGAACTTTCCTGTTTAAGTTTAGTATTATTCTCTAATGCAAATGAAAGAAGCCTGTGATTTTATACAATACCTCTTTATTAACTGACTACACACACTGCACCTCAAGTAAAAGTGATGTACAGAACAAAATAAGAATAATTTACGGATTCATTTCAATGCAACCTGTTCAAAATGCCAGACCTGTGATACAAGATTCTCTTCATTTCTGCTAGGACATTCACATTAAAACAGAATATCTTTATTTACCTCTATGTACAGTATTGTACAGAAGTTCGTTAAAGCAACGTATAAAATAACTATATCCGACATG
This sequence comes from Gobio gobio, assembly GCF_949357685.1. Taxonomy (NCBI): domain Eukaryota; kingdom Metazoa; phylum Chordata; class Actinopteri; order Cypriniformes; family Gobionidae; genus Gobio; species Gobio gobio. The sequence goes on along the minus strand of NC_137099.1, from coordinate 53,592,199 downwards.
AAATAAAGTGCATTCTCAAATGATCACATCTTGTAGGAAATTACATTAAAAAAACTGAAATTTCTCAAACGAACACAAACTCTTAAAGGATATATTTTGACACACGAGTGGACAACATACTTTTACTATGTGTGGATTCTTGTTTTTCAGTTCACTCTGTGGAAATCAAATCATTGAAAAGCGAATAAGACACAGGGTTTAACAGTGCAGATTAACTGAACATTGTAAAACATTAGTCGGTTCCTCTCGTATTCCATCAACTATAACAGTCACATGGTATAAAGTGGAAACATTCAGGCCAGTGAAGTGTTAGTCGTGTTAACCACCACAACTGAGAAGTCATGCATGGGAAAGGGCCGAATAAGACAAGAACGGCAACTATGAAACAGTAAACAAACATAACATTAGGGATATTAACACATTCACCCCAAATCTTTACATTATTTTGTGCATATGTCATCACCACTTCTCCATTTCGCTGATATATCCAAATATCTTCTGTATAACACAATAAATAAACCTATTATATATTGATATAAAGTAATCTCCACTAACACTGAAACCAGATATGAAACAGCAAAAGATATCCGCGGTGAAAGAGCTGCTTGAGAGATAAACAGCATCAGAATACACAACGGAAGGATTAATAGATATCTGAATGTCTATCCAAAGGCATTATCATGCTACAGTATGAAATACAAATAAATAAAGCACTCTTGGTCTCCTACTTCTAATACCACCATGTAAATATAGGGTGTAAAATAGTGACAGATAGTGTCCCTGTTGGCCATCAGATGGCAGCCCACATGAAAAAATACTATAGTATATTATAGTAAAATTACTCTAGTAAATACTAAAGTGTTTTTGAACCGTACTATAAATATACTACAGTAAATTAACAAAGTGTAGTAGATACTATAATATACTACAATATACTGTAGTATCTTTACTATAGTATGGTTCAAAAACACTATAGTATTTACTAGAGTAATTTTACTATAATATACTATATAGTATTTTTTCCTGTGGGAGTATAACCCCATACTGCAGCAGCGCCATCTTTGATTTTTAACGGGAATGAACGCGACTCGCGAGGCTGTGAGGGACAGACATGCATCTCTTCAGTGGGTTGTACTGTTTTTAGAAAGGGTTCAAACCCTATTGTGATTGTTAGAATTTCCAAGGATCAGCATTCTCCCCTAAAACTGATCAGGCCGGCCAAACCGTAAGTCGAAGACTTGAAGCTTTGAGGGCTGGTACTCACCCCGTCTACAACGTCACCAATGCTCGCCCCAATCGGCCTGATGGTGGCGCTATAGCAATCAAAAGTATGTAATGGCTCATAACTCCTAAAAGTTTTGTTGCAGGCTCAATTGTCTTATGATCTTGAGCCAAGGATTCCAACGATATGTCTCGGATTTGATTGTCACCCTGGCTAAATTTTCAACACAATCTCATAGCAATTCGTACGTATTTTACGACCTCACTTCTACGTTTTTGTGCGATTTGTCTAGACCCCCAGGTTTAGGGGCGGGATTAGGGTGATCCTTCCTGATAATGCTTTTTGAAAAATCGTACAAATTTATACAAATTAGCCACCTCGTAAAATACGTAAGAATTGTCATGAGATCGGGTTAAAATTGGGTATTTGGGATTTTTCGAAAAACATACTTTTGAAAACTAGTCCTAGGTTTTTTATGCCCGATCGGAAACAAACCAGTGCAGAAAGATTCTCTGGAGTCCGATTGTCAATAATTATTGATAGAAATTTCGATTCACGTCCGTGACGGGACGCCAAAATGTTTGAAGTGGGTGTGGCCACTTTTACCGAAACGGCTATAGCTATGAGATACAGAATGAGATATTTTCACCAAACTCTGTACACCAATGCATGGGCTCGGTCTGTGGTCGCGAGAAAAAGGACATGGCGACTGGCCACTTGGTGGCGCTATAAAATTAAGAAACACAAACTGCTATAGCTACGCAAGCTGAAAACTGGCATGCGGTGTCTTTGTCCAAAGTGCCGCGATTGTCTACGAGGACATTTGTGTATCTCGAAAAACATCCACCATCGGCAAATAAAGTTTAAGCGCCTATCAGACAACGTTAACGGAGGCAACTCACTGGGCGCCCTCACGTTTTTCACGCGTGTAAAGGATTGTATATTTTGGCACACACCAAGTCTGCAGCACTCCTGTCAGGAACTGAAGCTTCCGCGATCACTACTGCGCAGACTCGGTCCCAAGATGTCAGCGCCGTGTGCGGCCTACGAAAGCTTCAACTCTGGTCAGCGGAAGTCAATGAAGTCGCGACGTCCATATTTTTTTACGGTCTATGGCACACACCCACGACATTCATACCATATGGTAAAACTCTTAGTCTGAGCTCAACCTCGATAACCTTAGTAAATTGCCTGTTTTGGCTGTAAATGGTCTTTTCAATCTATGATCTAGGTGGTTACAGGCTTGCTAAATAAAACACAATAACTTTTTATGCATGTGCTTAAAGGTGCTGTATATATATTTTGACTATACTAAAGCATAAAAATGTCATAATATGTTTGCAGATATTTACGAAACATGCTAAGTTCACATACTTGTTTCTCTGAAAAGGGATGCTACAGCCAGTTATTCTACTTTGAAATGGGCATTTAGTGTGGGAATGTCTGTTTTTGTTTTGGTCTGTGTGATCCCGCCCACTGCCAATTTACACAATCGTATTTCGACACCCCGGGTTGACAGTTGGCGGAAAACACAGCGTATAGTAGCCATGGAAACAAAGAAACAAACTGGGCCCGAGATCGTAGTTTCTACCCGACCCATAAAGGCTCGGCATCCATCTAAATATCTCTATGAATGGAAGGATATTAAATGGGAGGATACGCGGATAAATCAACTAATCAACTTACAATGTGCAATCTCCTCGCCTTCCATTATAAACTGCGCTCGCTCTTGTTGCGTGTCCAAAATCAGGCAACCTGCATGAATGTTGAGTCTGAGGAGGAGGGGGTGGGAGAAACTACCGTCTCCAATATTTTTAATTTGGACTGCAGTTCCCGTTTCAACCGCTAGCTGTCAATATTACACACTGCACCTTTAAAGGGCTTAAAGCGCTTGAACCCTGTTAATTTCTGCGTGCAGCTTTATTTTAATGCGTTTTGGATTGTTCTGCTGACAAAACTGCAAAAATATCTTTCCAATAAACTAAAACTCTGGACTCTGTGGAAAATTATAAGTGAGCTAGGAGCTTTATACAACTTTTTACAGCTGATGCCATTGAAAATGCGGCAAGTCCCTCACAGCCGCGATCGCTTCAAATCGTCCTCATCACGTGATACATTTGTGTTACATTTAGCAATATGCTCCTTTATACACAGCATTAATAAATAGATGAATTAAATGATAAACCAAAAATAATGTCCTTATGTTCTATAATTTGACAAAAATCTGATAAATGACAGAAAATGCAGTTGATTCTTTTGAATGCACAAACATTTTCTAAATTAGCTTTCCTTTATAATACTGAGACAAATGCAATTTATACCATTTAGTTATTATTTTATACCATTTCTTCACCATGTTTTACAACTAATACCATAGATACACTATGATTACCGTAGTAAAAAACATGTATCATCTTCACAACTGTTTCCTAGCATTCAAATTCAAATGGTGGTGTCTCGGAGGCGTCAGAAATGGAAAAAGAACATCAGTCGCAGCCCTACTGAAAAATTAGAAACAAATATTTACTGATATTTTCTTTGCATGTAAGAGAGTACAACATTCAGATCACAAAAAAACGCCAACAGACGGCAGGCTACACCGGGTTGCCATGACAACAGTCACATTTACTGATGCTCGACTAACTATAGAATATATTTACCATACAATCCTCTTTCGCTCTGCTAATTCCTGCACCCATCATAAATGTGCTGATCCAACAATGTCTGTAATGTCATCTAAAATTGTGATATTCTCACTTCAAAACTTAAGTTTATGGGTTTGCTTTGAATAGTCACTGCACTATAAACATATCCAGTGCCTTGCACAGATGTTCAGACCCTTAACCAAATTCTCTCTTTTTACTGATTTACAAAAAGTATTAGCATTCATTTCAATGCACAGCTCCGTTTGAATTGATGTCAATGGAGAAAGATGCTCTCTTTGCAGCCAGATGGCACAGTTATGACATCTACCAGCAGGGGCTAACTGCTCCATGCTAACAGGCCAAACCATGTCCTCTTGCTTCAAACAGATGAGAAACCACACAGCTAAAGAATTATTATTCAAGTAGCGCATATGCCACTTGAGCGCTAGAGTCGCAGTGAGGTCAACAATCACTTTCAAGGAGAATTCAGTAGCACAAAATAGAGTCAAAATGCACTAGCTGTGCAAAACACTGCTGCTGGATATTTACAGAGAAACTGTTAATATATCTAACGGTGAGAATCATACTCCAGGCAAGTATGCAAACACAGAGATGCCTGATTGACAATACATTGCAAGTGTTATCCTGCTAAAGAACATCCTGCACACCTTATTTTGTACATTGTGTGACCACAATATGCAATTAGCATGAACTTCTACGATCAGATTGACTAGTTTAGCTACTTTTACATTGCAGGGTACAAAGGGGGTTAAAGGCACACCTCGAGGAAATTTTACTTTTCACTACTCCCAAAATGTATGATTCTAGAAAAAAGATATGTTTGTACTGAGCACTTATGGAGCAACAGATTGTGTGTGAAAATAAATCATAAGAGTGGTTTATTTTCTTTAAAAATCTTATAAATGTATGAGGTGGCGAGGGGGGACTTCAACCCCACACATTGGTAAAACCAGTAAAACCAGCATGGGGCAAAAGGCACACAGTAGTGATACAAATACTTTAGCTAAAATGTATGTTTTAATGATGTCTAAGCTAACAATCACTTTAGCCGAGTTTGTACTATTTATTTTTTATAAATCAATGAATTAATTTGTGTTCATTCAAATGTTAATATAGAAATATATTTAAAAAATATAGAAACAAAATTACTTAAAAAATAATTTGAATCTGAAAGCATTGAAGGAGATCCCATAGTAATTTAATATAGATTTACAATAGTAACAAGACATTTTATTTTATTATATATCATATTTTTCATTATAAATAGGGTGATTATCTCTAAGGTGGACACCCAACTTAAGATATGATATTTATCATCTGAAATTATTCACAATCTAACTATTTATTATCATTGTTCCTTTAACCCCAAATACTACACTTTTACATATTCTTCTGTTTCTGAAAAACTCATTAAAAAGATCTTTGTCTCAAAATATATTCAATATTTTTAGTATTTTAGTGATTCTCATTAAAACTTAAATCTAGAACATCAAAAAATAAATATTAGATCAAATTAACGCAAAATAAACTGCACTGCTGCGTCAAATTTCCATGTGCATCTTGAAAAGCGGATGTTTTGGAAAGTGCTGAGGCAAGTTTTTGTGCCATCTAGTGGTTTAGAGGAAAATAAAATCAAAGGCGACTTTTCCCTTGAGGCGCCTTTAGCCCCGTTGTACCCTATGTCTTTGTTTGAGTTGACCACATTAGCTAAACTTAGCTACATTTACGATATTAAAGTAGATGAAAGCTATACTCGCATAGCTGCCGAATGCACCGACTTTCCAAAAAGGGACTATTTACCTCAGAAGGCATCAAGCTATCATTGCAGAAAAAGATGGCTCAGTAAATATTAAATTGAAGACTGAATGGTTATGCAAACTTTGCTTTGAAATAAAAATATCAAATCAATACAATTTGTGTAATTCAGTATGATGAGAAAATTGGTTAAGAGTGAATTTTTTAAGGGGAATGAATCTACAGTTTAGCGAACATCCCCCACATGGCTTAAGTAGTATGCGCTAGCTGCGAATGGATATACAAAACTCCTGAATCAGGTACAAGCCAAACTTGTTGAAAAGCAATGTGTCCGTTGTCTACGCCAAAAACTTGACATGCTATTACCTTGAACAACTCTATTCAGTTTTGGTGTTTTAAGGAAATCATGTGGTTGGTCACCTTAGAAAACTTAGGAACATTGTTTTGGTGTTCACAGTATTCAGCATTGATTGATCTGTTAAAGCACTTAGCGCTTGTCATTTTTTTAACTTGTTGCATAAGCACCACGAAACATGCACCCATTCACCTTCTCACAAGCACAAACACCCAACACACATTCTTGTATAATACATCGATCATCATTTTCTGACACAGCCCTGCATGTACAATAAATAACAGCCTTTAAAATAACCTTGGAGTTGTTGACCTTTGTTCAGCGTAATATGATTTAGTCACTTGTTTCACTGGCTGGAATGTCCACTAAATGTCTTAAGTGCTCAAAAACATTAAATTCTGCTAAACTCCCATTAAAGGCATTTATATCTCCAACAAGCACAGGATCAAGAGCCATTCTTAGGAGTAATGACAGTCTTCACCTGTGGAGAGGTGCTAGTAGGACTGAATCCTTTGGAGTTGGGACTACTCCCAGAAGCAGACTCAAGTCTTCCTGGTGCGCAAGCCTGGGTCACCTCCAACGATTTGGTGGTATCTTTGGCCTTGGGCCCCTCCTGAGTTCCACCTTTAACAAGCCCTATAGATTTCCCTGTGCTTGCCAACTGTATAGCCATACCAGATCTTTCACCAGGAGACTGAGGTTGAGATTTGGGCAGATCAGGAGGCACTCCAGTTGGAGAAGGAGTAGGAGATGGAGAGTGTTCCTCAACAACCTCCAAGAAGCATTTGTCCTCCCAATCAAATGTTCCACGGTAGCAGCTGACCGGAGCCAGGCCCTTGTCCTGCCGAAGTTTGCCCAAAACAGAGCACTGCGCCTGGGGTGGGTGGGATGGGACAACCCCTTTGGATGGAGCTAAGGCAGTTCTCACCCTGACATCTGAAGTTCTGGTATGGGGATCTAATACGCCTTTTTTGAGACCCTCTCCATCATCTGATCCCTTACTTGCTTTGGTTACCTCTGTGCTTGTTGTCTTCCCAGGAGCACTACATGGTATACTTGGCTTGACTAAAGTTGAAGTCTTCCCAACTTCTGGTTTCACTTCTTTCTTCCCAGTATCCTTTCCCGCTTCTTTCTCCAACATGTCTTTGCTGATAACACCTGATGTACTCACAGAGCATGAAGGCTTGGTGGTTCCTTGTGCCTGGCTTTGGGAGATCTTTGTAAGACTTCCTTTGTCATTGATTCCTGCTTCCCTGATGAAACTTGGATCTGTTGTTTTGGCAGACGGGGAAGACGTGGTGGTCAGAGGCGATGGAATGGAGGCAACTACACTACACTTTGACTCTGATGCTACTGGAGAAGATCTGGTCAATGGAGGCTGCCAAGTTTGGGGTTTGGCTAGGCCACTTTCCTGTAGAGTGAAAGGGGGCCGCTGAGATGCTTCAAAACTTGGAGATTTTTTACTACCAGGTGGAGTAATGCCACCAGGAGGGAGTGTCTCTTTGACCACCCCTGGTTTAGCCTCACTAGCTTGACATGGTTCACCAATTCTCTCCCTCTCTCGATCCCTTTCTCTCCCAGCAAGCAAAGCATCTCTACTCAAAGGCGATTCCTGCCTTCCCAGTTTCCTGACTGGCTTCAGAACGCCTGTTTCAGGGGGTGATGGGGTCGGTTGTGTGGGTGAAGGAGACGTTGTTGGGGCAGATGCCAGATTCTCACCCTCAATTTCCACCAAACTCTGCAGGCCAAGCTCACAGTGGAAACCATCCTTTCTATAATCCGAGTGTCCAACCTCCAAACTGTGCTTCCTCATCACCCCAATCCCACCTTTCTTGTCAGATGAAGATGAAAGCGGTGACCCAAGTTTCTCTGCTGACTGCACTCTTTTGAGTAGCGGTGATCTGGGTGGCTCTGCGCTCTTGGGTCTAGGCCTTAAGATCGGTGGGGACGAGTGTAGTTTGGCTGGAAAGGTTTGGGTGGTGTTGGAGCTTCCGACTGTGTGCCCGGGCAAAGGAGGTGGCGAGGATTGAGTCGGGGATGGTGTATGAGCCAGTGGAGACAAAGGAATGTTGCCAGCAGACTTGCAGCGGGCTGACCGATATTGGCGGTGTAGTTTAGGGGAAAGTCCGTGCAGAGAGCTGGGCCTCATATGCTGGGTTGTTGCGGGGGAATTCGGGGTACTGGAGGCAGGAGAGCTGTTTTGGGAGGAGGCACCTGGGTCAAGAAGATCAAAAGCCAATTACAGTTTTTCATTGTTAGTTCTCCCTTATTATATCACAAAACATGCTTTGATCTACTCACCAATGTGGGACGACTCGGGGGTTGAGCGGTAGCTCTGGGTGGGGGAGTGACCGGACAGGCTGTGTGTTGGAGAGCCAGGAAGACTATCGCTGGATGACAGGGACCGGTTCAGAGACGACAGACTACGGCTTGTATGCAGCAAGTTGGACTGCTTAGTTATTTTGCGGAACAAAGATCCACGCCTCTTACTGTGAATGATCATGGCAGGAAAAAGACAGGTATGAAAAAAGATAAACGATTTCCTTTATATTGACGATCTTAACAAATGGAGGCACGTTATACCTCTCTTGTCCCTCTTTCACCGTCCTCTTACTGCGTCTAGCCATCTTGGACTTGTAACTGGACTTGCGTGCTGGTCCCACTTTAATGGACGTATTCTCAAAAGGCGTGGTGGTCAAGGTTACCTTGTTTCCACTCTGAACGAAGAAAAGCAAAGAAACATGTACACCTTTATCAGTGAATCTTTCTCAAATCATGTGGATTCTTGAGGACAGGTGTGTTATTACTTTCTAAGTGGTCTAACTTGCCAATTTGTCAACTCATGCAAACTCATGTCTCACCTTAAGTATAAGCTCTACCACTTCAGTATGGACCAATCCATGCACAGATTCACCATTGACATGAGTGATGAGGTCACCAGCACTTAGTCCTGCCTCCTGGGCAGGGCCTCCGTCCTCCACGTGCTGCGATTAAGGACAGAATTACTAATTATTGCATCAACAAAACTATTGCAGCATTTATGTTCTATACTCAGTCAACTTTATCTAATGGTGTGCAGCTTTCTCACCCAGACTATGTGGTGCACACTGTAGACGTCAGTGTCTCCAATGTAGACCCGAATGGCACGGAGTGTGAACCCGTACTTTTTGCCAGAGCGGTGGATGGTGATCGGTGAACGGAGCACCGTGACTGTGGGGCAGTAATCACGGCTGGGAGAGGAGTCTCGCGATGAGGGGTTGGACGAGAGAGACCGTGGAGACATAGGACTGGCCAGTGGAGAGCTACCGTGCTGCTCAACTAGTTATAATATACAAATACATTTTTAGGAAAGGAAATCTAAGCACAGAGTTTTTATGTTACAGTAATGAGAATTGGAGGGCAAATGTATGAAAATTATGTCACAATGTAACCTTGTGTGATTGGAGGCTGAACTGTACCTCCAGGTATGATGACTGACAACGCGGTGGCAGATGCAGATTTGATGACCTTGTTGCTGGGACGCGAGGTGCGTTTCTCCCCATCGTTAGACAGCTGCTGATGACGTGCTCGCCGAAGCACCAGATCCTTGGTCGCCCGCTGACCGACGGGGTCACCGATGGCAGCCACGTCCCTAGTGACCGCTGCTATGGCCCCTGTAGAAGGTATGGCTTGTGGTGCTGAGATCTCACCTGGTCTCGATGGCTTGTCTGCCAAATATACATTCACAGAAAAAAACGTTCTTACTTTAAAAAAAAAACTTTAATCTGGCTAGTTTTACACAACATCTGACTCAACATTTCATTCAAGTTTCCTCCACTCACCTGTCCCTTTACTGGCACTGGTTGACATCACTTCCTTCCCAGCAACCTTCTGTTCATTTGCACTGGGCGATGGTGGAGCAGTGGCTCCCTCCACTGATGATCCAGGGGCTTTAGCGGCACCCTGCCGTGTGGTGAGCTCGCCATCACCCTCTTGAGGAGCGGCAAACCGGTGCGTGTCCAGTAGGGCTGAAAAGCGGCGCCGGGCACCCATCGGAGGACTGAAGTCCCCCTCCATATACAAAGACTCAGAGCACGACAGACGCTTCCTGTGAAAAATATTGGAACGTGCCACATCATTTATATAAAAGCATCTTTAAGTGCAGTATTTTCGTGATATATCTAACCAGACATGGCTGGTTTGAATCAAACTCTCACAAACGTACATCTCAGGTGAGCTTGTCCTCCAGCTCTTGTCCCTCATGCTGAAGCTTCCCAGACTCTCCCGCTTGGCCATCTTGTCATCACGGCGACCTTTGTGCTCTCGACGGGTGACTACAGGGGACTTCTGCTCCAGCTGGGACAAGTGCTCCATGCTGCTATACACCTGATAGACAGAGAACAATGCCAAATGCTGCGTTGTGTACACCTCGCATGTGGTCAAGAAGTCTGAACGAAGTCTGATTTTTTTAAAGACTATCCTGGATACAGTTTTCTATAGAATAAAAAGGGATTGGGGCTCTGAAGTCTTCTGAAGATGTACAATAGTTTTTATAGAGCACAAGTCATATGATCACAAGTAATATTCAAAACTTTGGGGTCAGTTTCTTTTAAAAATAAATAATACTTTTATTCAGCAAAGACACATTGATCAAAAGTGACCGTAAAGACTTTAACATTGTTACAAAATATTTATATTCCAAATAAATGCTGTTCGTTTGAACTTTCAATTCATCAAAAAATGTATCAGTTTCCACAAAAATATTAAGACAAATGTTTCAAATGACAAAAACAAATGTTTCTTGAGCATCAAATCATCATATCAGAATTATTTCTGAAGGATCATGTGACACTGAAGACTGGAGTAATATAAAAATATTCAAATAGAAAAGTTATTTGAAATTGTAATAATATTTTACTGTTTAACACTTCACAGTTTTTACTGCGTACAGTACAAACATACAGTAAAAACACTTACTGTAGCACTCTTATTTTTGATCCAATGCAGCCTTGGTGAGCATAAAAAATGTACGATCCCAAACGTTTGCAATTTATATACTTATATGGTTCTTTCTTGCTAATTTGGTGGTTGAAATCACTCATTTTGTTCATCATCCAGTCATTTTGCTGTTTGCATAATTGTGTTTGTCTTGTTGTTTATATAATCCAAGGTCTTTGTTCAGCAAGTGGTCCTGAAGGGGGTCTCACGTCTTGAGACGAACCCTCAGCATATTAACGTTAAAGAAGATCAGAGGATGTTTATTATATAAGTGTGCGATTGTGTTCGCTTATCTGAAGGCCACTGCTTCACACGAGTGTTTTTATCAAGCACCTGCGTTCAAAACAAACATATTAAAATTCCTGCCATTTCTGGCAAAAGAAGGTTATTGCGGCGCATATTAACTGGAAGAGGACATTTTGAAAATTGTTTGTTTAAAGGGGTTATATGATGCGACTTCTTATTTTCCTTTCTCTTTAGTGTGTTATGCAGCTGTTTGTGCATGTATAAGATCTGCAGAATTACAAAGCTCAAAGTCTCAAACCCAAAGAGATATTCTTTGTAAAAGCTCAGGCACACCTTCCTAAAACGCTTTGTTCAAACACGCCCCCACATCTCTACATCAGTATGCGGGGGCAGAGTTACTGGACTATTCAAACGCGAGTTTTGAGCAGTATAGAGTAGCGCTTGTTTGTCGTCCACGCTTTACAGAACGATGAGTTTTGTAAAAATCGACGCGTTTCAGAAAGGAGGGGCATAGAGGAACAACAATAATGTACAGTATGTGTAAAATAATTACTTTTTTTGTAAACACATCAAATTAAACCAAATACACAAAATAATGTTCTTTTCAGAACCATCATATGACCCCCGTGATGGCCTTTTCAATGGATACATGGGTTAGTTGTCACATAAGATATATGTCATAAATGCTCAAATGCACTTTAATGTTTGTTTCTATACAAAAAAAGTTTTTAGAAAATAATAATAAAAAAAAAAATTAGCTGGAGTAAAAATGGTCTAGCCTCGGTTTCTGCTAAAATGAATCAGTCTTGGATGCACCCTGAAAAAAGACCTATATAAAAAGTGTAAGTGTTATTCAATTCAATTCACATTTATTTGTACTGTATATCACTTTTTTACAATACGAAAGCAGCTTCAAAGAAAATGCACGTTTCAAGTGTTGTTCCAGTGTTAATGAGTGTGTTAACGCATGCGAGAGTGTTTCTGAGAAAGAAAGCATGATACATGGATATGTGTCAGACTGACCTTGCTGAAGCGCGGAGAGCAGGAAGAGAACTGCTTTATCTCCACCGGCTCATCGTCGTTGGTGTCGTCCTCGTCATAGGAGTTGATGTGCCGATAGCGCTCGGACCGCGCTGAGACAGAATGAGGGTGAGAGGATAGTGAGGGATAGAGTGATGCCGATCAAGGGCAGACTCAAAAACAAATGCGAGTGTCCTCACTGTCAAAATAGCTGGTGTCCTCCTCAGACTCCAGATGAGGGATGAACTCGGCCTTCTGTCGGAGCAAACCGTTCCAGTCCAATCCCAAGAAAAACGAGTGCTGCTTCAGTTCAAACGCTCCACCTGTTCACAAGGGTAAACAGACATGCATTTATAGACAATGAAAACAGATAAACAATCAATCTTGGTAAGATATTAGGTGTTATGGTCTTGGATTGTGATGCAAAACACTGTCTGACTTTAGTCCTTTTCTTTTTCAGGAATGTCTTGGTTCACACTTGTAGTTCGGTTCGTTTGGTCCGGACCAAAAAACAAAACATATAGTCCTGGTCCGCTTAGCGCTCACACTGGCATTTTTAACAGCGGACCTAAAGTTACCGAACCAAAGGCATAGGGATACGGTCACAACCTGATTGGTCGGCTTTTATGATGTATATTTCGCGACAGAGCTTGCTTACCGAACATTCAAAACAATGCTGTGTGCTGGATTAAACGTGATTTGGATTTGGGTGGTTTGGAAGCGGCCCGAGACCCATCTTTTTAGCGGTCTCGGTCCGCTTGTTTGGTGCGCACTAGGGTTTGGATGGCAGCGTTCACATATGTTCAAATGAACCGCACTAACAGAGCAATCGCACCAGGGTTCGTTTTAATCGAACCAAACATGACAAGTGTGAACGCACCCTTAGGGTGCTTTCACACCTGCCTCATTTAGTTCGGTTGAATCGTACTAGAGTTCGTTTTCCCCTTTGGTGTGGTTCATTTGGTCAGGTGTGAATCGCACTCGGGTGCGCACCAAAAGTGGACCAAACAAGCGTCCCAAGACCTAAACCAGCTGCTGTAGTCAGCTGCGCTGTGCATTATGGGATGAGGAAGTGTTTGTTGACAGTTTGCACTTTAGCATGGCAGCTCGTGGACAAACTTGGAGTAGTGAGGAGGTGCGGAGCCTCATTGAAATTTGGTCTGATGACCATATTAGGTCCCAGCTTTCGAAAACTCACAAGAACAGCGCGATCTTCGCTCGACGTGATGAGCGATGTGCGCTCGCCGTTTGCAAGGCATTAGAACGTTGTTTTCAAGCCGCATCCACGCTTCTTTATAGAAATGTATTGTTTGCATATTGTGGTGTATACAAACAATGTAATAGATTATGGCCAGTGACAAAACCAGCCCGCGCAGTTGCAGTTTAGGAAATACGCCATGGCCAATGAGTGATGTGGATGTTGTCATATGACTGCATTTTGGTTCGTTTCAACTGATTCGGACCAAAGCAATCAGTGTGGTGTGAAAAGGAACCAAAAAAGCTGAAAAATGCTACAATGTATAATTGTTTGCCCTTGGTTCGGACCAAATAAACCAAACTAGAGATGAGATGAAAGCACCCTTAATTTATCAGACTGTTTTCCATACAGTGAAAAAACCAGGGACTGGGAGTGTAAATCAGTCTTCTAATGTCACAAAGTTTTGCATGGAATCAAATATGGTGCGTCAAGATGGAGTCACAGCAAACATGAATATACACAAATGAGATGTAAAAACTGTGGTTTTCTCAAATGTTCTGTGCTTTTCTGTACATTTCAATAACTTTTTTTGTCGCTTTCTCCATTTATTTTCATTGTATAGAAAACAGCGACAACTTTCACATTCTGTGACAGAAACCATCATATGGAACAACATGAAACGATGACAGAAATTACATTTTGGCTGAACGATTATATACACTACGGTTCAAAAGTTTGGAGTCAGTGTGATTTTTTAAATAAGAAATTAATACTTTTATTCAGCTAGGACGCATTAAATTGAACAAAACTGAGAGTATGTTACTATAATGTTGCTAAATATATCTATTTCAAATTAATGCCATTCTTTTGAACTTTCTATTCATACAAATATCCTGAAAAAAATCATCATATTAGAATGATTTCTGAAGGATCATGTGACACTGAAGACTGGAGAAATGATGCTGAAAATACAGCTTTGATCACAGGAACAAATTACATTTTAAATAATTGTAAAAGAAATGTATATTAAAATGTCAAAATAATACTGTTTTTACTGTATTTTGATTAAATAAATGCAGCCTTGGTGAGCAGAAGAGACTTCTTTAAAAACATTAAAAATATCTTATCAATCCCGGAAGGCGATCGGCCGGAAGCTAGACATTTTACTTTATAATGTGTAAAATATGGATATTTTTCTTACACACACCCATCGATTCGCTTCAGAAGGCCTTTATTAACCCCCCGGAGCCGTGTGGATTACTTTTATAATGGATGGATGCACATTTTTGGGCTTCAAATTTTGGGCTCCCTTTCACTGCCATTATAAAGCTTGAATTAGCCAGGACATTTTTTTAATATAACTCTGATTGTATTCGTCTGAAAAAAGAATGTCATTTACACCTAGGATGACTTGAGGGTGAGTAAATCATGGGGTAATTTTCATTTCTCGGTGAACTATCCCTTTAAATCGGTCCAATTTGATTCCATGTTGACTTGTTGAAGTCATAAGTTTGTGAAAGCGTGAGTTTGTGTACCTGTGCCCAGTCGCACCAATGGGTTGGTTTGCAGCAAGGCAGAAATCAGGCTCTGAGCATCACTAGGCAACGCCTCATCTCCCACAGGCCAGTCAATATCATCTGCACAAACAAACACAGAAATCTGTAGGCATCCCATTTCAGTTTATGGAATTACAAACATTTGCAAGGAAAATGGAGCGCTTTGGAAGAGGTCTCTGAAGGTGAAAAAAGTGCTTGCTTTTGCACTAATCAACACCGCAGTAGCTGATATTAGCACAGGTGTTGCTTTTGAAGCCAGTGTGAGAAACAACATTCAGACTCACCTGTGATCACCTGACCAAAGAGCTCTTCAGTCGTGGCTCCGAAGAACGGCACGCAGCCCACTAGGAATTCGTAGAGAATGATACCCATGGCCCACCAGTCCACCGGTTTCCCATAGCCCTGCCTGAGAATGACCTCTGGGGCAATATACTCCGGTGTGCCGCACACCTGAGACAGAGACAAAGACATTACGGCCGTGTTTACACCTGGTATGTAATCCCTTTACAATAGGACAAGCTTCCTTACCTGTTTGTCCAGGAACTCCCTGGCGTCCTTCTCGATGTGTCCCTCGTACAGGTTAGTGGTGAGATTCATGAGCCCCATCTTTGACAGGCCAAAATCAGTCAGCTTAATGTGACCCATCGACGTGATCAACAGACTGTGAAAAAGAACTGTCAGTGAGCGTTCACTTCAAAAAGGATGATGACAAGATGAGCCTTACACAAGACAGGGGCGGCATTTGTTTTACAGCTTGTAATGGAGCGCAAACGTCGGTTCTGGAAGTAAAAATCCCATTTATTTTCTCCATAAGGGAATTGATTTTTAACGTTAACTTATTAACCTTTGAACACAGAGCTACTGTGAGCTATATGAGGTTGTTAATCGATGGTATATGCATTTGTTGAAGCCGTCCGCCCACATTATTTCAGCTTATTTGTTAAATAATCATGTCTAACAGAATAAGTCCAAGTGAAAAACTACATTACCCATAATTCTACAGAGAAATCTCCACCAATTAGAAGAGAAACAAGCAAACTGTGCCAACACAACCATCCACTCCCATGAAGCACTGCAAATGACATGCATCTGATTCCCGGTGCTCTCAAACTATTTAAATATTTGTATATTGAATTTTTTTTATTCACCACACGCACACATATATACTGTACTGTTCCAAATATAAGACGAGACGACCCTGATTATAAGACGACCCTCCCTTTTTCAAGATGTACCTTTTGGAAAAAGCCTTTTTGATAAAGAAAATGCTTTCATTCGAAAACAATTTTCATACTGCATATTTGTCATCTTTTCATTTTTGTATTGAAAGTATGGTAAATACTGGTAAAATGTACCAACGGTCACATTTAAAAATAAACACTCTTTGGCATACCATAAAAATAGCCTGTAGTCCATCTGAATTATATAACAATTATGCTATGCTAATTTCATAATGCTCAAACCATGTAGCAGTAGAAATTAAATCTTATGGTAGTTTTGAAATCTGGGCACCGTCTTGTGTTTTAAAATCACATACTGAGGAAGTTTTGTCCCGTCAGCGAGGCGCGAAAAAATGTGTTCAACATAATCATCATCTTTAAATTCATAGTTTTATATTTATTAAGTTTGTAATGTTGTGATTCACCCCATAGTTGGTTGGTTTGGCTTATAACTCTACAATTTTTAAAATGGGAAAAATACTTCCAGAACCAAGGGCGCTGAAAAAATGAACATATATTCATGGACCTTTTGCACTCTATACACAGAGGATATTTATGGGATACATGCGCTTCTCTGTAGGCATTATAATGAGTGAACCATCTTTACACTGACTGCACTTCCACTATTTTACTCGACAGATGACCTCCACTCCAGCAGGGGGCGCTGACTTACTTGTCTGGTTTCAGGTCTCGGTGTACGATGCCATAATTATGAATGTACTCCAGTGCCAAAACAGTCTCAGCAAAGTACATCCGAGCCATCTCCACAGGAAGGGCTCCGATATTCTTCAGAAGGGTTGCACAGTCGCCGCCTAAACGGGAAAATAAGGGGGATTTTAAAATGGCTGAATAACATCCGTACATGTTCGGAACCAATTGACCTATCGGTAGGCCCCTCCCCTCGAACACAGATGAGCCAATGGCAGCTGAGTATCAGTTGCACGGGGACCGGAACTCGGACATCTTTAGGTTTCAGTGCCATAGAGAAACATTGGAGGATCCGAAGCGCTCAACGGTTTGATGGCGTTTTTATGCTACAAAAAATGGTAATGGTGCCTGGGGTACTTGTAACACTGATTCCAGGTATCCTGAGAAGATAGGTAATGGAATTAATTTTATTCCATTTCCTAAACCCAAACAAGACAGAGCAGACTAAGCACATGATTGTTTATCTGTGGTATGCAGCAGGTTCACATCATGGTGTGTTAATCCAATGATGTGGGCGCAGTAACCGCGGGTTCCCTAAGGATTCAACGCCGATCCCAATGAAGACGAAAACATACATTTTCTGGTTGTCATATTCCCATTAAGTTACAATTAAAGTAAATCTATGCTAACGTACAAACCTAAATAACCTAACGTTAACGGTTCTCACGTCATGTAACAGTAATTGTGATCTGTAAACCCTCACTTCCTCATTAATCTTGTTACCCACCATATTTATTTTTAAATCTTTTATATATCCCACTTGAATGCTCCTCAATGAGAGGTGGTCCTTCTGTGTCCAAAATGTATCAAAAAACATCTTGGGACAAAGTTTTCACACTGACAGCTGTCATTGTAAGACAGGAAGCAACTCTGTTTGTTTGTCCGAGTAAGGGGGGCGGGGCTTACCGATAGGTCAATTGCTCAGTGTGTGTGATGCCTTACCCTCTACATACTCCATGACCATACACAGGTGACGGCGTGTCTCAAACGAGCAGAACATGCTGACCACGAAGGGATTCTCAGCGAAGGTCAGGATGTCCCGCTCCACGAACGCCTGCTGGATCTGGTTCCGCAGGATCAGGTTTTGTTTGTTGATCTTCTTCATGGCGAAGCGCTGCCGCGTCTCTCTGTGCCTGACCAAATACACAGCTCTATGATTCAAACGAGAGGGAGAGATCTGTTTCAGCCATATTTACACAATGGCTTTGAGCAATTTCAGGCTGAATAACTGTGTTTTTTTACCCGTACGCTCCGTTGCTGATGAGTTTGATAGTCTGGAAGTCTGATTCACAGGGCGGTTTGATGGCTTTGAGCTTGCCCTAAGAGATAAAAAAAGTGCGATTCAATGCAGGTGAAATAAGTAGACTCACTGGAGGATCATTTCGCTCCCTATGCCGTTTCATTTCTAGCACTTTCATCCAGAATCCCTGCCGCTGCAGTTTTGCTCCGAGAGTTTGCTGAGTCCTTAATTAAAAATATGTTTCGATGTTAAAGAGTGAGAATATTGCAAGCTTATATAACACATCTTGTTCTGTTTTTTCCCCCTCTTTGCTTGAATCACACACTTTATTCTAGTAGGTAAAAGTTATGAATTTTTGGTTATTGCAAAACAAAATAATCATGACTACACCAATGCACTCACTTCAGCCGAGTCGTCCGTCTCTGGCGTGTGTGGGCCCTCACTGTCATAACTCTCCAAATTCACCATTTCTGTATGGGAAGAGGATGTTTGATTAATGATTTCTAATTTTATGTTTTACTATGCAATACATATGTACTTTTTTTTGGAGGAATTAAATGACATAAATGTGTTGTTTAAGAACATCTAAAGTTTTTCGTCAAATGAAACTAAATCAATTAAATTAATATATAATACAGAAATATATTAATAATATACACTACTGTTCAAAAGTTTGGGGCCAGTAAGATTTTTAATGTTTTTGAAAGAAACCAAGGTTGCATTTATTTGATCAAAAATACAGTACAAATTCACAATAACTGTTTTCTATGTATTTTCAAATGTAATTTATTCATGTGATCAAAGCCGAATTTTCAGCATCATTACTCCATTCTTCAGTGTCACATGATCCTTCAGAAATCATTCTGATATGATGATTTGCTGCTCAATAAACATTTATGATTATCATCAATATTGAAAACAGTTTAGTATTTTTGTGGAAACTGATGCATTTTTTCAGGACTCTTTGATTAAAAGAACAGCATTTATTTGAAATAGAAATATTTTGTAACATTATAAATGTCTTTTCTGTCAATTTAATGTGTCCTTGCGGAATAAAAGTAGATATTTATTAAAAATAATAATAATAATAATCTAACTGACCCCAAACTTTTGAATGGCCATACATTTTATGGTTTGTAAATAAATATTTAAATATGCACACACTATATTTGCTATATATCCAAAATTGTGTATACGCAAGCATGCACAATTTATCACTCTCAAGAAATTAAGAGTTATATAAAATTCATAAATAATTAGCCATCTGCCTTTGCCTTTCTATGAGAAATTCAGCAACATATTGCCTAATCGCATCTAAAACAACACCTCCAGTCACCACAGCAACCATCCATTCTAGAGAGAAAAATGAAGCATTGCTGATCTAAATAAAGACTATGATATAAATAAACAACCACAGCGACTCGAGAAAACACTGCAAAACACATAAAACAAGCACTAAAACAGCACTTTCTTTGTCAGCCTCTATCTGAGTTCAGGACAACGGCATGTGGAAAATAACATCTTCAACACATCTGGGATTTTAAACTTCATTTTCTCTGGGATCTTGTTGCAGCCGGAAAATTAAGTGAGGTGACCGAAACGAGTCTTCGCAATTTCACACTAGATTTGAGTGACCTGAGTTAAACCTGCTTTCCCAAGGATACAATTTCACAGTGTCCAACTCGAGCCGGATGAAATGCAGAGTGGCAGGATTTAAATCTGCATCCAGATAAATGATGTGCTGGACTCTGAGATGAAACTCGGACAGAATAGCAATGAACGCAAGGACAAACAAGACTGCGTTACTCTGTGTCCAGCCCAAAGTGAAATATCATTGGACCACAATCTCACTCAATAAAAATGCCAATGAAAATTATTCGAAAAGTCCCAACAGAAATGGATTAGGTATGCATTTTATACACTGCAATTAAGTTAATTGAAAAAAAAATAAAACGTTAAATTAAGTTGTGCAATACCTGTGCCATTAGCGACACTAAACTGTTTTTCAAACGCTATGTATGTCTTCCATTGGTTAGACAAACAGATAGACCCGCCCCAAACTTACACCATTGGTTGAGCCAATGCTAATAATTAGGGCTGGAGGGATGCTGAAACAAACAGACCAAAAATGTATACAGCAGGGCCGTAACCACCATAGGCATTGAGGGGGACAAGTCAAATTGTCCCCCCCAATATTTGACATTTTGTAATGCTGCTTTCCATACCATACCGCTCTATTTGTTGTTAGAATGGCAGACAGTTTAAAATCAATTTTTTTTAGTCTGGTCTGCTTCGGCGAATGAATCGTCAATGTCAAAGAAGGCGGGGCTTAATGTTTACTGAAGATGAATTCCATAGGTATACGGTACTAGGGGTTGATGAGCTACAGATGAGTTGGGACAGAGCAGCGCAAGATGAGCAATTTAGGTTAAAAAGTATATAAATGTCAATTCTTTCTTGAAAACGACAGATGGTTTGGTTAGATAAGACCCTATTCCTCGTCTGCAGAGCCTCTGAAGCCCTTCAAAGCGCTTTGAAACTGCATTGATTTGGACCTACAACATTTTGGTTGCCATTGAGGTCCATTGTGTGAATAAAAATCCTGGAATGTTTTCCTCAAAAACTTAAGGGACTGAAGAAAGAAAGACGCGAACTTGGAAAAGGATCAGGAAATTTTCACTTTAAAGTGAGCTAATCCTTTAAAGCGTCATGGCAGAGCATTAAAGGGGGGGTGAAATGCTGTTTCATGCATACTGATCTTTTGGCACTGTTAAAGACTTGGATTCCCATGCTAAACATGGACACCGTTTCATAAGCTAAGGTGGACGTTTGATGGGAGTATTTCTTTGCCAAAATTAGTACTTCCTGTTAGTCATAAGTTTCGGAAAGTTTTTTTCGATCATGGGTCCGCTTGACGTCAACAGGGCGGAATTTCCTTATATGGGCCGTACGGACAATTCTACCGGAAGAGCGCGCGCGAGAGAGAGAGAGAGCGTGAAAGCAATAGGCTACGCCCATCAGAGCGCTTGCTCGTACAGATGGAATTTGCTTTTACGGATCAACAACTGAGTTGCGCAAATATTTATGTCTGTTCCCTGCATTTCGGTGCCGATTGTTTTATAAACAAGGCCCAGTTCGACGCCGGATTTTCAGATCGCCTAATACTGAAGGATGGAGCGGTCCCAACGATAAAGGTCCCAACGTTGGAACCGCAGGTTTGACTGCTTCAAATGTCTGTTTTTGCCTATGCCCATCAAGTAGCCCAAACATGATCACGTATTGATCAATGGAGCATGCGATGTATAGTGTGTGTACATTTGTTTAGCTGGCCACTATATGTGTATGTTTGTGTATTGTAAAAGCACTCCAAACAACAATACACAAAGAGGGGGGAAATATGTTGAACTAAATAAGCGCGGTTCTTCATTCAAATGCGCTACTATTCCATGTCTTTCTATGTAAACACTAGCCTGACGCGCAAAACCAGTCCGCTTACTACAAATCATGTCTACACAAACCACGCGTAAACACACACACACACACACACACACACACACACACACACACACACACACACACACACACACACACACACACACACACACACACACACACACACACACACACACATTGTAACACTCGCGCTTGACATGGTGTTCTAAATAACACAAGCCGCTAAACATATTATATAGTTAGTGTAACTTATACCACATAGTCGACGTCCTGCTCTAGTCGTTTTTGCTGCTGCTCCTGTTCAACTTCAGCCTCTGGGTCTGATTCCGGATCATAGATGTATGGCTGTATCTGATTAAAAGCCATTTTTTATGTTGAATAAAGTTTTTTTCCGCTTTTAGGGATGACGCAGCTTTCAGATGCACTCAACACAGTAACAGCGGCGCGCGCTCGACATTCTTTAGCTCCGCCCACACGATACGCCCCCAGCCGCACGGCTTTTTCCGGAAAGACTCGGAACAGCGCATCTTCCTTTTATAATTATAATAAAAATAAAGACTTTTCGGAGATATGCAGGATGCAGTGCTACTCTATAGGTACTCAAGATTGACATGAGACTGACTGAAACTGAGTGTTTCCCCACCCCTTTAAAGTCGTCTAGTCTGAGAAACCCCTAGTAGGTACCACATTTAGGTTGAAACTTCACAAAAAAGTATGTTCAATATAGTACGAATGTGTGTAGCGTGAATGAAATTTGGACGTACTACATCCTCCATGTTGTCATGTGACCTACGGTGTCAGATGCGCTTCACCGCCATCGAAAGAGCACTTCAGGAGTAGGTCATGCGGGTACTTTTCGTCTACTGTGAATTCAGACGGTCTACTCTGTTGGCATACTTTTTTGTTGTTGTTGCATACTATATAGTAGTTGAAGTATTCTATTCTCGGGCTGCGTCCGAATTCACATGCTCTCTTGAGTAGGTACTTATTTTGAATACGTAATTACTTCATGGCCGCTAAAAAAGTATGTTCTATATAGTATGAGTGCGTGTAGCATGAATGTAATCTAAACGCACACGATTCACCATGTTGTCATTATCACGTTATCTACCTAAGTTACATCGCTTCACTGCCATTCATAAATCCTCTCCCGTGGCCTCATGGGATAGTAAAGTGTCCATCGTATGCACATTTCAGAATCTCGCCGCGCCGGAAGTAGTGGATCATCCGGGTACTTTTCGCCTGCTCTTTTATGAGTACTGTGAATTCGGACATACTACTCTTGTCACATACTGTTTTTCGCATACTATAAGGTAGGAAAGTATGCGATTTCGGATGCAGTCACAGTGTTTGCACAGTGGTAATCAACATGCAAATGGTTTACATATATCTGTAAATAAAGCTGCAAGTAGAGTATTTTAACATTCACTCTTCAGCTTTAAATAAACAGACCGAGCAGCATTAAAAGAAACCAAAGTGCATTTTTTTGCTAGAGAAGTGTTTTGTTGTGTTTAGCTGTGAGAGAGAGTAAGTGTATGTTTATAACAAAAGCCCCATTACTCCGAGCCGGCTGCTGTTTGCCAGGTTCACAGCGGTGCTTACACATTTCCCTGCGTTCTTGGCAGAAATACAAACTTCCCACCGCCTGTGCGTTACCTTAACCTGTTCCATAATCTCAACGATGTCTCTCAGTATGACCTACATTTCCTCTCCTCTGGCTTCCTCTACGCTCGTTTCCTCTACAGACGAGCACGCTCTTTGTGAAGATGTTCAGTCGCGTTCGTGTCTCTCACCTTCCAGAGGGTCTCTGGTCAGGCCGAGCTGGCTGATGATGTATCGTGGGATGTCGGTTTTCATTAGCTGGCCCTCTTTAGCGTGGTCTTCTGCTGCCTCCAGGAGGTGGTAGAACTCTTCAGGGTTAAACTCCTGAGGAAACAAGGGGGAAAGGGAATTTTTGGTCAATTGCAGCATTCTGTAGTAAAATAAACCACCTTTTTTAAACATGTGAAATTGTATTACAATTTAAAATAACTGTTTTGGACTATATTTTAAAATGTAAGGGTGTACTCACACTAGGCCCGGTTGGCTGGTACCGTGCCCGATCACGATTGCCCCCCCCCCCCCCCCCCCACACACTCCCCCGCTGGCCTGCACTCACATTGCACTTAACGTACCGGGCCTGAGCACACTTACGTCATTCACAGTGCAACTTTTTGTTTTGAAGAAGACAGGAAGAATATTCGCTAATAGACTGCCTAAAAGATTTATAATTTATGCTGCGCAGCGATTTTGACTTGATTGCACTGCACGCATTACTTTGATGGATAATACATAATTATTATTATTTACATAATTATTATTATGACTTTGATGGAGGAATTTGCAGCTACAAACTACAATCTATGTTCAGCAATAAGGTGAGAACCAGACCCGTTATAAACCTAAATATACTTGAATTCATTGAATAGTGCATCCAAGTAGTAATAGTTCTGTGTTTGCTGTCATAATGTTGGCATGTGTCCGGCGCAGTTAGCGATCACACTACATGCGTACAGCGCCCGAGCCCAACCAAACCCGCGCTCTGGACCACCTCTTCCAAGCGGGCCAGGGCCGGCTAAACGAACAGGGCACAGTTAAAACCGCCTAGTGTGAGTTCACTCGTTTTCGGTTGTCCACTGTAGGTGGTAGGTCATTTAGTGTCAATGCTCCTAAATTATGGAATTCGCTTCCCCTACCATTACGTAATATCTCATCTCTGTCTACCTTCAAGACCCAGCTAAAGACATATCTATTTAATTTGTATTTTGAATAATGTGGCTATATAAGACCTGTGCTTGTATTGTGTATGTGGGTGTGCAAATGTACTGTCTAACACTATGTAAAGCGGCCTTGAACTATGGAAAGGCGCTATATAAATAAAACTACTTCTTCTTCTACACCCTAATTTATTCCTTTGATCAAAGCTGTATTTTCAGCATCATTACTCCAGTCTTCAATGTCACATGACCCTTCAGAAATCATTCTGATATGATGATTTGATGCTCAAGAAACATTTATGACATGGGCTTCGGAACCATTGTATGTGGGTGTGACAAGACCCACCCACTTTTTACGACCAATGATATTAGACCCACTCACTTTTGTCGTCTCTAATTCAGCGCATGTCTGTTCACCCCTAATCGATAAACACTTATTATTAAACACATTAGACGCTTTATTTCCACTTTTCTAATATTTTCTTCATTTTTATTGAAAATAAATGCCTTTCTGATCTGATATGTGATGAGAAAAGGGAGTAGAGCGAGTTCAGCAAAAGGCGAATTCGAACCGCGGGTTGATTTGCGTCAAAACATGATGCCATGGGTCTTAGTCCTACACTATTGCCGCTCTAAATTATAAGGTGATTACCGTAATCTTGTCTTGTCCAACTAGACATTTAGCAAACAAGCCGATATATTTGTCCTTAATGTAAATGGACTCTACCCCAGTAAAATTTTCTGAGAGAGGACCCATCCACATTTTTTTTTGCTTCCGATGCCCATGATTTATGATTATTATCAATGTGGAAAACAGTTGTGCTGCTTAATATTTTTGTGGAAAATTTTATGAAAATGAAATTGCCTTTACTGTCAGGTTTGATCAATTAATATGAAAAAACGCACCTATTCTTAAATTTCGAATGATAGCGTAGATTTGTTTACTATGCAGCTGTCTTGAATATTTGTTTTTGATTGCATGCTGATATTTTATTTGCTAGGTCAATTTTTTTTATAAATAATTCTCAACTCAACCCAGTATTTCATGTCCACATATGTATTTATCTGGTGATCCATACTATTTATTTATCCAGTGATCCATATTTCCAGTGGTTGCACTGCTGGGGGCCTTTTGTGTTTGATAATACCAGTCCAGGGTTTTGTTACACTGAAGCCTTTCAACACACTGTACTTTCTTCTCCTGACCCTTGGTGACCCCATCAGCCAGTTGTTATGGCAACTGCACAACGTAGGCTGAAGAAGCAACCAAGCCCAGCAACAGGCAGATCAAGTCGTGTGTGTGTGTGTGTGTGTGTGTGTGTGTGTGTGGACTCTCACCAGACATTCAAGCAGTCGGGCAGGGCGGGAGATGATGATGAAGAGTTTCTTCACCAGCTCTGAGATGAAGGTCATCTCCGAGCTCTCTGATCGCTCATAAGCCTGACACACAACACAAGACAATTTATGGGTGATTCTTCAATTAGGACCACTTTTAACTACTCACAATCTTAAATGGAAAATTTAACTTCTGGTCAGCCAACAGTTTGGACACACTTGAGTGAATTTATATTTCTCAGGACTCTTGATATTAAGTTTGTATACAAATATATATTTTTTACCAAATCTGAAGCTCAAAGAAAAGATTTGCTCATGGCTGTAGTGAATGGAGGACCAAAGTCAAAATTAAATCATTACACAAACATTTAAATGAATCATTAAAACACAATTAAATACTTAATAAAAACAATTAAATAATTGAATTAGTTAATAAATAATTTCATTTGCATGGTTATGGTCATCAGTCAACAATATGTAAAAAATCAGAATATTTAATGTAATTAAACATTAATTTGGCCCTCCAGAAACATATATTAAATATGTTTCCAAATTCTTTTAAACATGTAAAGTGAAAAGAATTTTAATTGAAAAATATTGCAAACATAAGGCAAATCCTGTCATTTTAACCTATTTAATGTAATTTAACTAATTAGAGATGCAATCAAATAATAAGCAAACATTGAGCTAATGGAATATTATGGTACTAAGGAACGGTTTAATAATCCAATTAAATGAAGTGAGATGTTAATTAATATCAGCTATTAATATCCGGCTGAACGACAGCAGAAATGCACAATTCTCCAGTTTTATCACTGTAAAGCTGCTTTAAATCATTATGCATTGTATGCATAAAGGTGACTTGACTTGACTCATATCCATCCCACACATTTAGACTCGAGCTCACTTCATGCAGTAGCTTCTCCAGGTTTTCCTGCAGCTCATAGAAGTAGACGGTGGTGATGAGGCCTTCACGGGATTTGGTCAGGCAGTTTCGGGACAGCTCTGCGATCTGGTGGTGGATGAAGCTGAGGACCCCGTCGGCCAGCGGCAGCACGTTCTCAGGCGAGTACAACTCGATGAATTCAGCCAAACGCTCCTCCATCTGAGCTGTGGCCTGAACGTAATGGATAGACAACTTTAAATAACGTTTTTGATAGGGAATATATTGTGGACTGCAGCTTCAGAAACAAACCAGGGTTCAAAATTAACACTCTACAATATTTCTGGAAAATAATACGACATTATGGTCGATTCTGCTCACCAAAGTTGCATTTATGTAATCAAAAATACAGTAAAAAACAGCAATATTGTGAAATATTATTACAATTTAAAATAACTTTTTTTTATTTGCATTTATCTAAATATGTCATTTATTCCTGCGATGCAAAGATGAATTTTCAGCATCATTACTAAACTAGGGTTCAAAATTAACACTCGATAATATTTCTGGTAAATAATACAACAGTGTTATCACAGAGCAAAGCTCTTAGGATTTTCTTTATTCAAAATATGATTTCATATATTTTGGGGTGTAACATGACACATTTTTTTTTTCATGTTTTGTGAAGTTCGCCCTTATGGCTGGTAAATGTACCCACCTTTGACTAGTGCAAATGTCCAAACGTATGTGCAACGCTCAAGTAACGTCTAACAAATATAATATGTGCATGGATTCACAAATGACATGATTTTAAAAACACAGAAGTCTCTTAATAATCTGATATTAGTCTTCAGTGTGTGTTCGTGTTTTGCTAACCTTAGGGAACCGCTCCTTATAAACATGGTTCATCATAACAATCTCATTGTCGTAGCAGGAAGGTGATCGCCCTGGACTGTAGAGAGAAACAGAGAGGATGAAAATAAAGCAGAAGAAAGAAGACGACTAAGAGACATTTGGCATAAAGTGGCTGTAATGTGCTTAAGATGTTTAAGTGAGCATGTGTACCTAAGACTCCGGGAGCGTGGCCGCACATGTGGCGATCTCCTTCCGTCATCATCAGTGATGCTCTCAGTGCTGCCAAAGTGCTTGGACAGGAAGTGCAGCTCGTCCATTGTGGGCTGGAACGGCAACTGATGGAGCCGCTCCTGGGACGAGCTGGAAGACTAAAGAAACCACACGTTTATATACTTCCACTGACGCTTAAGACACAGAACACGTCCTACAATACTACCAGCCATTAGCTTTGAAAATAGCAACAATTAGACATATAAATAAGAGAATGCTTTTATTAACACAACAGATTTATTTACTCTTCATTTTATCAAAATTATGACACCCAAAACAGCTGTTCTCAAAGCATGACTCAATAAAATTTCAATTAAACTTAGGAAACAGAAATATAAACATGTATCTTTCAAAGAAACATCGCTATTATGTCCTGACAGAATAAAAAAAAGGTAATTAAAAAAAATTAATTACACTTTTTTTTATATTTATGAAAACATTCAAAAAATCTGATTATGACTCCTCATTAAAAAAATACGTAAATAAATAAATAAAATTAACACATATAATAAGGTCCTCATTAAAATTTATATATGTAAATAAATAAAACTAACACATAATAAAATCAATAAATCAACAAATAAATACAATTAACACATAATAAAATGAATGAATAAATAAATAAATAAAACAAACACATACAATAAAATAAATAAATAAATAAAATTAACGCATATAATAAGGTCCTCATTAAAATATGTATGTAAATAAATAAATAAAACTAACACACAATAAAATCAATAAATCAACAACTAAATAAAATTAACACATATAATAAAATGAATAAATAAATAAATAAAACAAACAAACATATAAAATAAATAAATAAATAAAATTAATGCATATAGGCCTAATAAGGTCCTCATTAAAATATATATGAAAATAAATACATAAATAAATAAATAAAATTAACACATATAATAAGGTCCTCGTTAAAATATATATGTAAATAAATAAATAAAACTAACACACAATAAAATCAATAAAACAACAAATAAATAAAATTAACATACAATAAAATGAATGAATAAATAAATCAAATGAACACATAATAAAATTAACACATATAATAAAATCAATAAATAATTCACATGACACTTTTATTTATTAAGTTTTCGATATTTTAGTATTTCAACTTAAACTGAGGAATGCTGACTTGCCAACTATTTGAATAAAAGTTTTGATTTTATTCCGGTTAATGTTTATTTTAAGGAATGAAATATTTTTTTAATGGTTTTAGTTTTAATTAACAATATAACCCTGGTGTTGACACATTGAATAATAAGGAAAAACACATTTTGTAAGAAAATGCTAATAATAATCCCTTGGTACATCCTCTGTTTTTATGGGGTTGCTACATCTTTGGCGGTTGTTTGCAGTCTAAAGGCAGAATCATGGCTTCAGTCAGCATGCTCAAATACTCAGAGCCACTGAGAGACATTTTAGAAGGTTTAAGGTCTGAGTCTGACACAATGCTGTTATTTGTGTGTGTTCTGTGTGTCCAGCGCAGTAAATCCAGGACAGATTAGTGACCCAAACGAGTGGAGCGAAACTGTAAAAGTAACACTGGCTGGTTGTAATGATTTTCATTCCCACTCGACGTTCCCCTGTGGTAGTGAGTGAATGACTTTAGTTTGAACAACAAATATGTCACTGTAGAGTCAACAGGAGGACGAAATGAGAGAAACCAGACGAAACCTCTCTCACAGCAGCACAACCAATTAAACCATCATTCCCACTATCTGCAATCTCTGAAAAGCATTTCATCATTGAGTACTCAAATACACAGACATGGTTAGAAATGATTATTTAATGACAAACAACAACAGCGCAGTTCAAACAGCCTTGAAATGGATGAATAAACTGCCCAGACACCAATGGTGAATTCATGGTCTCGTTAAAAAATGTTAATGTTAAGTTAATATGTTTAAGGCTACTGATGTTGGTTTTTCTTGGCTTCATTCTATCATCTGTGACCTGAATCTCCTGAATCAATCAGCTGCTTTATATACACACCGATCAGGCATAACATTATGTCCTAATATTGTGTTGGTCCCCCTTTTGCTGTCCAAACAGCCCTGACCCGTCGAGGCATGGACTCCACTAGACCCCTGGAGGTGTGCTGGGGTATCTGGCACCAAGATGTTAGCAGCAGATCCTTTAAGTCCTGTACGTTGTGAGGTGGGGCCTCCATGGATCGGACTTGTTTGTTCAGCACATCCCACAGATGCTCGATTGGATTGAGATCTGGGGGATTTGGAGGCCAAGTCAACACCTCAAACTCGTTGTTGTGCTCCTCAAACCATTCCTGAATCATTTTTGCTTTGTGGCAGGAGCATTATCTGCTGAAAGAGCCACAGCCACCAGGGAATACCGTTTCCATGAAAGGGTGAATACACTTTTGATAGAGACTGACCACAGCAGACCGGGAACACCCCACAAGAGCTGCAGTTTTGGAGATGCTCTGACCCAGTCGTCTAGCCGTCACAATTTGGCCCTTGTCAAACTCTCGCTCAAATTCTTACTCTTGCCCATTTTTCCTGCTTCTAACACATCAACTCTGAGGACAAAATGTTCACTTGCTGCCTAATATATCCCACCCACTAACAGGAGCCGTGATGAAGAGATAATCAGTGTTTTTCACTTCACCTGTCATAATGTTATGCCTGATCGGTATATATATACCGTTAATGCAATAATTTTTTTTAGATAATGTTATTAGAATTAAATATTAATTGTAATAATATATTTTAATATTTCTTTTTTTTATTAATAATATTATATATATATATATATATATATATATATATATATATATATAATGCAAAACAGAAGCATTTTTACTAGTGGCTTCACACTTTTGAACACACTGTATATGCTAATGTAACTTCACTCAGATATCCATATTCATGCGTGGAATGTGAGGTTGAGCTCATTATTTTCAGGCATTTGAGAAAATAAAAATGACTTCTTTTTTCAACTTTACAACCCATCTTTGATCTCGGAAAAAGATGGCAAGTTGCTGTAATGAAACCCCATTCTAAATAAAAAATATTATAAATGAATGAATATAGATATAATTAAAATAAATGTACAGTAAATATCTGTAAATGTCACCAGATGTCCCTTTTTATAAATTAAAACATAGAAATCTTGCATTGGATCTAGACAATGCACTATTTTCCCTTTAAGTTTTACCATATAATTTCACCCATTATGATTCTTTCAAACCTTTTCTTGATTCATCCTGTTTTGACTTTCCATTTAATACACATCCACATCCATTTAAGTAGCGATGGTAGCGGTGTAACTCACTGTCTGCAGTGGCTTACAGCACCTTTAAGTGACTATCTAGTCAAAAATATAAAAGCAGAAGCATTCTATGGATTGGTTTTTCATGTACCGTTGAGCTGGGTGTGTTGGTCCCATATCCAGAGGAGGGAAGAGAGGCCAGAGACCAGCGTCTGCCATCAGCCCTGCGGAGAGAGACAGAGTCAAGCTTCATCATCCTTACCAACATTTACCAGACTTTACATAGTAACCATAGTCTATGTGAGTTTACAATGGCGGTGGCAGCGTTTGAAGCTTGTTTGCGTTTGATATTTCTTGTGTAAAACATGTAATGTGACCCAGTTATCACAGTGCTTTGTGGGCAGAGTTTATAAGTCCATTTCATGTGGCGGCATTCTTGTGCGGTTGCTAGGCAACCATCACATTTCTACACTGTTTAGAGCATATTTCGGGCCCGGGCAACGTTCCCAGTGGGGTCATTAAAACTGTCATCCTACAACATTAGAAGAGAGCAGAACCAAAGCTTCCACATAATGAACGTATGAAGAGAGCATCTCAGCAGGGACGAACCGACCCGATGAACCTATCGGACATTTTTTGATCATGGCCATTGCAAACTTTTGTTGTGATGTACTGCTGCTGCACCGGGCTGGGTTGTGTCCTCTTTGTCAGGCACTATATTTCATGTTCCTGTGTTTGCTGTGAGCAGAAGCTCTGTGCTTTGGCCAGGATTGATGATTCATGCTGTGCAACCATCTCTCTGCGTGAGATTTATATTGGCAAAATCCAATATTAGCCCTCGCGTCAGACAGGAAAGAACGCACGGATCAATCGTCTGTCTCTCGTCCCTCAATCTCTCCTTCACACTCGTCTTTCAGACAAACGTCTGTGTGGCGGGCTGTCGTTCGCTGAGGAGTGATGCTGAGATAAGTGTGTATCTCCTGCCTGCTGTCCACAAACATACTTGATCTTCACAATGAAGAACCTCTCTGACCTAACTCAGCTTTAAGAAAGAAATCGGATTTAATAAAATATGGTACATTTTGAAAAAATTGTGATTTGGCTACAATTAGTCCATGCAAATGCACTACAATACAGAAAAAACATAAATAAATCAGTTTATCTTAATGTTTCAATGGCAATTTGTTGTGCTAGTAGTGGTAGCAGTAGTGCATTGCTTAATGCCATGTCAACATCGAAGGCTATTTTCATGACAAGAAAGAATAGATAGATGGATGGATGCTGGATGGATGGTGGATGGATGATAGATGATGGATGGATGGATGGATGGATGATAGATGATGGATGGATGGATGGATGATGGATGGTGGGTGGATGGATGATAGATGATGGATGGATGGTGGGTGGATGGATGGATGGATGATAGATGATGAATGAATGAATGAATGAATGAATGAATGGATGGATGGATAGTGGGTGGATGGATGATAGATGATGGATGGATGGATGAATGGATGATAGATGATGGATGGATGGTGGGTGGATGGATGATAGATGATGGATGGATGGATGATAGATGAATGATGAATGGATGGATGGTGGGTGGATGGATGATAGATGATGGATGGATGGATGGATGGATGGTGGGTGGATGGATGGTTGAGGGTTGACAGACGGATGGATGGATGATAGATGATGGATGGATGGTGGGTGGATGGATGATAGATGATGGATCGATGGATGATAGATGATAGATGAATGGATGGATGGTGGGTGGATGGATGATAGATGATGGATGAATGGATGGATGGTGGGTGGATGGATGGATGAGGGTTGACAGACGGACGGATGGATGATAGATGATGGATCGATGGATGATAGATGATGGATGAATGGATGGATGGTGGGTGGATGGATGAAAGATGATGGGTGAATGGATGGATGGTGGGTGGATGGATGAGGGTTGACAGACGGACGGATGGATGATAGATGATGGATGAATGGATGAATGGATGGATGGTGGATGATGGATGATGGATCGATGGATGATAGATGATGGATGAATGGATGGATGGATGATGGATCGATGGATGATAGATGATGGATGAATGGATGGATGGTGGGTGGATGATAGATGATGGATGAATGGATGGATGGATGAGGGTTGACAGACGGACGGATGGATGGTGGGTGGATGGATGAGGGTTGACAGACGGACGGATGGATGATAGATGATGATGAATGGATGGATGGTGGGTGGATGGATGAGGGTTGACAGACGGACGGATGGATGATAGATGATGGATGAATGGATGGATGGTGGATGATGGATCGATGGATGATAGATGATGGATGAATGGATGGATGGTGGGTGGATGGATTATAGATGATGGATGAATGGATGGATGGTGGGTGGATGGATTATAGATGATGGATGAATGGATGGATGGTGGGTGGATGGATTATAGATGATGGATGAATGGATGGATGGTGGGTGGATGGATGAAAGATGATGGATGAATGGATGGATGGTGGGTGGATGGATGAAAGATGATGGATGAAAGGATGGATGGTGGGTGGATGGATGATAGATGATGGATGAATGGATGGATGGTGGGTGGATGGATGAGGGTTGACAGACGGACGGATGATAGATGATGGATGAATGGATGGATGGTGGATGATGGATCGATGGATGATAGATGATGGATGAATGGATGGATGGTGGATGATGGATCGATGGATGATAGATGATGGATGAATGGATGGATGGTGGATGGTGGATGATGGATCGATGGATGAATGGATGAATGGATGGATGGTGGGTGGATGGATGATAGATGATGGATGGATGTATGGATGGTGGGTGGATGGATGATAGATGATGGATGAATGGATGGATGATAGATAGAAAATAAAGTAAAAATTAAAATAAATAAACTTCTTAATGCCATGTCAGCAGCAAAGGCTATTTTCAGGACAAGAATGAATGAATGATAAATAATCTTCAATCAGAAAATCTATTTTTCAAGTGTAGTTATTATTTCTATAGGGAACTGATGTGATGTAAATGCAAAAAGCCACAGCAATCATAACTTGTGATTGTACATCTTCTGCAAGTTCACCCCATCATTTATTTGTGGGGGAAAAATCCTTATATTTTATAAACGCCATATACGCTTTTTCAAAATGCAAAGGAAAAAATAGCAACATCAAGTGTGTATTGATCTAGAGATTGCTCTGGGTGTGGAGCATGTTGAGTCCTGAGACTGCTGAAGAGAACAGCTCTACTTCAGGGAAAACAACATCGACCAAATGCAGCGAAATGTGCAATTTCAGTCACACAATGTGTTCCTCAAATCTGATCTCCAGGACTGACTGTCCACAAGTGAGGAAATCATCTTTGGTTAAGAAGTCAGTGTTTCCGGTGTAAGTTGTTGGCATCGATCAGCGTGACGGAAAGACACTCTTCCACAAGAGAGAGTGGCGGTCAGTGTGGAAACAGAGCTGGGAAAACTGGGATGTCCATCCTGACGTCTCACAATGGTACTAAAGGGGTAAGAGACATTACTTCATTCTGAAATCGCTCACTTGTTCCCTATTCACCAAGCAGCACAAGTGCCCATGAGATGAAGATGGGAGATTTGAGAGGGTGCATGCGTGTCCCAGTCAGATAACTGCCATTGGGATGAGTGAGAATGAGACACCAGATGTCTGAACAAGGTCTGTCCGATCAAATCAAGAGCAGCTTCTTGTTTGTTTGCTTATTTATTTACCTTCTGGATGATGCGAAAGAGAAATGGGCCGGTGCGCTGGGGGAGAACGTCCTGGGACTGTCCAGCGGACTGCTTCCTGTGAGATGGACAGAGGCAGCCAGGGTGAGAACGACACATGCAGAGACACTGAAGGTTTGCCTACCGCAGCATGTGGTCAGAGATGAGTGCTCACCTATGTGTCCCGGTAGAGGAGAGTGAGGCCGAGGAAGAGTGGGCGACGTGCTGGTCAAGATCAGACTCTTCCGGTTACTGGTGCGACAGCTGAAAAACAAACAACAACACACGATCATGACACTCGCCAGGGGAAATCACACACATTCAGAAGCAGATATTAAAGAAAATAGACAATGATATGCTTGTATCTAGTCTGCATATAAATAAAGGAAAAGAAATTAAATTATATACGTAATTATTATATAAATGTATATTTACACACACACACACACACACTTATATACTGTGTATATATAATTTCTATATAAAGCAAAAAAAAAAATATATAATTTATTTGCTTTATATAGAAATTATATATATATATACACATACACATTCGTAATCTACTTCTGAAATCACACACACACACACACACACACATGTTTGTTTTTGTTAAATGTGAGGACATTCCATAGGCGTAATGGTTTTTATACCGTACAAACCGTATTTTCTATCCCCTTACACTGCCCCTGCCCCTAAACCTACCCATCACACACACACACACACACACACACACACACACACACACACACACACACACACACACACACACACACACACACACACACACACACACACACACACACACACACACACACACACACACACACACACACACACACACACACACACACACACTGCCCCTGCCCCTAAACCTAGCCCTCACAGGAGACTGTGCAGTTTACTTTCTGTGAAAAAAAAAACTTGTTCTGTGTGATTTATAAGCATTTTGAAAAGTGAGGACATGGGGAACGTCCTCATATTTCACCCTCTTTTTGTAACACCTATGTCATACCCATGTCATTATACACATTTGTGTCCTGATATTTCACAAAAACATGCCCATATTTGTAATCTATTTCTGAAATTATACACACACATACATACACACAAACAGTATACACACACACACACACACACACACACACACACACACACACACACACACACACACACACACACACACACACACACACACACACACACACACACACACACACACACACACACATTTGTAATCTATTTCTGAAATTATACACATATATATACACACACACACACACACACACACACATATATTCGTAATCTATTTCTGAAATTATACACACACACACACACACACACACACACACACACACACACACACACACACACACACACACACACATATTTGTAATCTATTTCTGAAATTATACACACACACATATATATATGTGTATATGTGTGTGTATAATTTCAGAAATAGATATACACACACACACACACACACACACACACACACACACACACACACACACACACACACACACACACACACACATATTCGTAATCTCAAAACAGAGTTTCTGACCTCAGAGAACTGCTGAGACTGAGGAATAAAGTTACAGCGAGTGAAGCCGAACATGGGGACAAACGAGAAAGTGAAATGGCCTGCTGCCACGGCAACAATGCCGACAGCCTCCACAGGACGAATCAGCCTTGCGATTGGCTGGTTAAGACTTCCCCATCACATCCAATAAAACTCCCTGAGATACAGCTGGAGATGACAGCCGCATTTAATGACATGATGCAATAACCGGAAAGTTGATTTGCATAGTGTAAAGAACTTGCTCATCACACCTGATCTAGATGTGTGTGTGTGTGTGTTTCAACGAATATCGACTGAAATCTCGAGTGATCCTCCCATGTTATCCCACTGCTCTGCTCCCTTCTGATAATCTTTTCTGTTTCTTGTTCTCTTGCTTTGCTTTCATCTGTTTCTTGTAGATCCTCAGGCTGCATGTCATCGTATAGATTCTCATCTGCATGTGCATGTGCATGTGCGTGTGTGTTGCAGAAAACACTAAAAAATACAGAAACACACATAGTGAATCTCATGAAACCTTTCAAGAACTGATCCAGTTCATTTTTAACTCCAGAATCAAAAGAAACAAATAAGATTTTTCTTAAAGAATATGATGCCATTCTTAACCCGTAGGGTTTAATATGGAGTTGGCTCTCCCTTTGCAGTTCAAACAGCTTCAACTCTTCTGGGAAGACTTTCCACAAGGTTTAGGAGTGTGTTTATGGGAATTTTTGACCATTCTTCTAGAAGCGCATTTGTGAGGTCAGGCACTGATGTTGGACGAGAAGACCTGGCTCTCAGTCTCCGCTCTAATTCATCCCAAAGGTGTTCTATCGGGTTAAGGTCAGGACTCTGTGCAGGCCAGTCAAGTTCCTCCACACCAAACTCGCTCATCCGTGTCTTTATGGAGCGACGCTTTGTGCACTGGAGAGCAGTCATGCTGGGACAGGAAGGGGTCATCCCCAAACTGTTCCCGCAAAGTTGGGAGCATGAAATTGTCCAAAAAGTCTTGGTATGCTGAAGCTTTAATAGTTCCTTTCACTGGAACTAAGGGGCCAATCGCAACCCCTGAAAAACAACCCCCACACCATAATCCCCCCTCCACCAAACTTTACACTTGGCACAATGCAGTCAGGCAAGTCCCGTTCTCCTGGCAACTGCCAAACCCAGACTCGTCCATCGGATTGCCAGACAGAAAAGTGTGATCCGTCACTCCAGAGAAGTCTCTAGAGTCCAGTGGCGGCATGCTTTACCCCACTGCATGCCACGCTTTGCATTGGACTTGGTGATGTAAGGCTTGGATGAGCTGCTCGGCCAAGGAAACCCATTCCATGAAGCTCTACACACTGATCTTGAGCTAATCTGAATATAATATATTTATATACAATTAAATAAAAAATACCTATTATAATGAGAATCCCAATTGAGAATAATAAATAAAGTAATTTGAACGTCTTTTTTATGTAAAATATCATTTCTTTCTTGCGATTTAGTGGTGAAATGTGGCCTGGACATGTTCTTGACAGGTTTGGTGCGCTTCTCATGCGTCTTGAGTTTGACTGTGTCTGATCAGTGCTCATGAGCTCTTGTTATTGCTCCATATAACTTTGCAACAGTTGTGCGGTTTATGCTTTAAGCTCAGAAACACACACTCGCACACTGTGTTTGAAGCTTATATAACATCTTACATATACATTTCTCTCAGTAAAGAAGTGTCTCTATAGAAATGCTCCAGATTTGTCTGTTTTCCCTTCATCAGTATCCTGTGGCTACTTGCACTGATTCTGTAGTCCGTGATAACTCTGCACAATATACAACAGCAACTTTAGAATAGAAAACAGAAGAAGTCTAAATCAGTGTCAGTTCTCACAAAATGAATTACCACATTCATTCAGTATCCACTTTAAAAGGAGAATATCTCAAGACAACAGGACACAAGGTGATGGGAAGAGGCGGAGGACGAGGCATAGATGTGGAACTTTCTAAAACATGCATGTGATAATGGAAAGAGTTGGCTTCTCTCTCATGAAGAGTCTAATGCTCGATGACAAGAAACCCCACTGTAGCCGAACAGACGCTCCGCGTGCATTCATTGTGAAATATTTAACAGAAGCGCATTAGCATCAGACGGCGGGAAGTAGTAAGTAATGTTGTTCCTCCAAAACCCCTGTGAGAGAGAGAGAGAGAGAGAGAGAGAGAGAGAGAGAGAGAGAGAGAGAGAGAGAGAGAGAGAGAGAGAGAGAGAGAGGAGCCCTGCAGTGGAGACAAACGTCTAAGTGTCCTCCACCTTCTTTCTCTTCGTCTTGGTTTCACAGCATCACAGATCACAAAATCATGGCAGTGTGTGAAGATTCATCAAACTCATGATCTTCTGCCTGTGGCCACAAGCTTTATTTTTAAATCTCTTACCTCTCTCTGTCTCTCTCTCAAATAAATAAATTACTTTCACAGCTACAAAGAGGCAATGAGATGGAAGAATCCTTTTTGAATTTTCACTCTCATTTTTACACATTTGGGGAAAAACAACCTTATAAATTAATAACTTGAATTCAATATAAGAAAAAGCAAAGAGAATTTAAGTTAAGTTATAAGGTTTTTAACCTTTTAAGTTAAGTTTTCAAGATTTGTTTATGAATAGTTAAATTACATAATTTGTATTTATTATTTTTATTCTTTAAAAAAATCTTTATTTTCTTAAATTGAATTTGAATACATTTGAATGTATTAATTTCAAATATTAAAGGGTTAGTTCACCCAAAAATGAAAATTCTGTCATTAATTACTTACCCTCATGTTGTTCGACATCCATAAGTCCTCCGTTCGTCTTCGGAACAGAAATTAAGATATTTTAGTTGAAATCTGATGGCTCTGAAAGGCCTACATTGGCTCAATGGCACTTTACACTCTCAAGACCCTTAAAAGGCACTAAAGACGTCGTTACAAAGTCCATCTCACTACAGTGGTTCTAAAATAACTTTATGAATCGGCGAGAATAGTTTTTGTGCGCAAAAAAACCCTAAATAAAGACTAATATAGTGATGACGATTTCAAAACACTTCATCATGAAGCTTTGAAGCGTTATGAATCAGTGAGTCGAATGATGATTCGGATCGCGTGTCAAACTGCCAAACTGCTGAAATCTGGCGATTCAAACAGCTGAATCGACTCAGTGATTCATAACGCTTCGAAGCTTCATAATGCTTTGTTTTGAAATCGTCATCACTATGTAAGTCGTTATTTAGGGTTTTTTTGCGCACAAAAACTATTATCGCCGATTCATAAAGTTATTGTAGAACCACTGTAGTGAGATGGACTTTGTAACGACGTCTTTAGTGTCTTTTAAGGGTCTTGAGAGTGTAAAGTGCCACTGAGCCAATGGAGGATTTTCAGAGCCATCAGATTTCAACTAAAATATCTTAATTTCTGTTCCGAAGATGAACGGAGGTCTGACGGGTGTCGAACGACATGAGGGTAAGTAATTAATGACAGAATTTTCATTTTTGGGTGAACTAACCCTTTAACATTTTTCCAAATGTGTATAAATTAAAAAGTGTGTAAAATTCCCCAAATCTCTCTTTTTTTCAATTTTTGCCTCTATCTTTGACTGTCATATATCCGTTTTCCTTCTCTTTCTCTCTCTCTCTCTCTGTACCTGTCTGTCTCTCTCTCTCTCTCTCTGTCTCTCTCTCTCTCTCTCTCTCTCAGAGTTTGTTAATTATGTCTGGTTGAGAAATTACTTTTCTAATCACTTTCGCTCTTTAAAACAGAAATTAATCTCTATTGTCAAATACTGCAGTGAATATCACTTCAAATCATTTACTACATTAATAATAATGGAAATATTCTTGAAAAGTCTATTTATATGCTGACTAATATATGTGAGATCATCTAGACATAATTAACAAAATCATCGAGAATCACAGTGAGAGAGAGAGAGATGGGCGAGAGACGGACAGGTACAGAGAGAGAGAGAGAGAGAGAGAGAGAGAGAGAGAGAGAGAGAGAGAGAGAGAGAGAAAGAGAGAGACAAGGAATAGAGATATGGGCAAAAAGAGAGAAAGACAGGCAAAGAGAGAAACAGTAATGGAGGAAAAGATTTAGGGAATTTTACACACTCTTAAATTTAAACACATTTGTAAAAATCCTAATATTTGAAATAATTACTGTTTTTCTCAGTTGCTTTGGTGCATTTCTCGAATCATCCTTGAAAAACAATTTGTACAAATAGCAAAAAACCATGGATTACATGCAAAAGCCAGCCTCTTGCTTAAAATCCTTCATCTCTCAAAAGTAAATATCTGTGTCAATGAACATGTCAGTGCCATCAGAATGACTAGTCCTTGTGTCATTGTGTACGGATAAGAGTCAAATTGCTTAGTCATGTTGTCAATATAACCGTGTACACTGGAGGGATGTTCTGATGTAAACTATGGCTAAAGTTTTGATGACAATTATTGTAAATTGTTGGTTACACCTTAGTGTATGTGGGAGTTTGAATGCAAGAGACTGGACAAGATTCACATTTACGCTTTTACTGTTTGTACTGTAATTTGTTGACAGACCATGTCATTGCGATACAGAAAGGAAAAGACAGCACTGCATAGCACAAAGAAAAAAACCCCCAGAAAAACAAAAGTAGAAATGTGAACGTCTAACGGAAATGTATAGAAATATGCTTGACATTTTATGACAACTTGTTCAACCATTTTGCATGTAAAGACTTATGCTATGAACTAATGCCTAAATGTTGTGGGGGGTGAGACTATTCAACAGAGACCCATTATAATGCATTCTGATCAACATGACATAAGCAGATGATAATGTAGGAAACAGCAGAGAATTGTACATAATCATTTGCATGGATGTACAAACGCATTTGCAACTTGTTCAAAGAAATGAGAAACTGCTTTTTTGATGTGCACAAGTGACACAACCATGTGAAGATTGAACAGGTAGCTTTGAGAATTTCAATTCTGATCTGAGAAATGTACCAAAGCGACTGAGAAAAAGTGTAATACATTTAAAAATAATACATTTAGTGTAAAAATAATGAATACTTGTGAAAGCAGTCATAATTGAACTGTATAAAAAGCAAGATTTGGGGAAAAGACATCAAACAAGTAATGTTTAAACATCAAGTTTTTGTTTTAGATTTTTATTTTGGTAAAACTTTACCATAAGGTTCCATTTGTTAAAATGAGTTAACTACAGGAACTAACAATGAAAATTACTTCTAAATCATTTATTAATCTTAGTAAATGTTAATTTCATCAATTTAATTTCATATTATTTAACGGACCTGAGCTGACATGAACAAACAATGAACAGTTGTTTTTTAAAGCTGCTGTCCGTAACTTTTTTTGTGTTCAAGATTCACAAAAATTATATAATGAGAATATACAACATGAAATCCATTTTCCAAACCGTGTTTTTGTCTTACCCTGAATCATTATGGTACACTTATAATAAGTGTTTATATTGGGACTATTTCAGACCGGTCTGGTAGGAACCGCTGCTGCGGAGGAGGAGCACAGTCCCTGCGTGACTCGCCATAGACATAAACAGAGAGAAGTAGCTCCGGCTGCAATGTTCTTCCGCAAGACGCATGCAGTTCTGTTTATTAACCGCCAGAGCGCCACAAGTTATGGACTGCCGCTTTAACTAACAGTAACAAAGATGAATAAACACTGTAACAAAAGTATTGCTCATTGTTAGTTATTGCATTAACTAAAGCTTTAATACATTTTTTACTTCAGTTTTAGTCATGTTATTTCTTCAACTTAAACTTATTTCAGTTAGTCGACAGAGTAGCATCTGCCTGCACAACCGGAGGCTGCATTTTCAGGACCCTAGGTTTTTATTGACAACACCACCTAGCGAATTAGAGGACCAGCAAAGATGAATGACGATCAGAGTGTGAGTATCACATGTGAATCAGTTTTTATTTTAACATTAAAAATAATCGTGATGCATTTCATTGGAAAGTTAATGTAGCCGAAGTGATCGTGATTTGCTAAATAGTCTTGAATGCGTAGCTATCATACGTATATTAGATAGTGCTGTAAATGAATTGTTAGCACATTCGTTTAACTAAACTTGCATGAAAACTTGTGTTGACTTAGTGACAGCACAATTGTGTCTTAAGACAACTGTATTACGTTCGTTGTGAAAGCTTGTTAGTTACTCGTTGTTGTTTTTCATAACTGATTTCATAACGCTTCGAAGCTTCATGATGCATTATTTTGAAATCGGTCATCACTATATAAGTCGTTATTTAGGTTTTTTTTGCGCACAAAAACTATTCTCGTCGCTTTATAAAGTTATTGTAGAACCTGCACTGTAGTGAGATGGATTGTAATGACGTCTTTAGTACCTTTTATAGGTCTTGAGAGTGTACAGTGCATTGTGCCAATGGAGGCCTTTCTGAGCCATCGGATTTCAACTAAAATATCTTCATTTGTGTTCTGAAGATGAACGGGTGTCCAACGACATGAGGGTAAGTAATTAATGACAGAATTTTCATTTTTGGGTGAACTAACCCTTTAAAGTCGTGAGTCCCAGTCACGCCGACCCTGTCTTCTTCCTTCCACACCCCCACTTCACACGAACCTTCATTACAGCAACATTTCTAATTTTCATTTAATACAGCGGCAAGAAAAGTATGTGAACCGCTTGCAGAATCTGTGAAAATGTGAATAATTTTAACTAAATGAGAGAGATCATACAAAATGCATGCTATTTTTTATTTAGTGCTGTCCTGAATAAGATATTTCACATAAAAAAATTTGACATAGTCCACAAGACAAAAAAATATCTGAATTTATTCAAATGACCCCATTCAAAAGTGTATGAACCATTGATTCTCAGTGCTGTGTGTCGTTCCCTGGATGATCCATGGCTGTGTTTTGTGATGGTTCTTCATGAGTCCCTTGTTTGTCCTGAGCAGTTAAGCTGAGCACTGTCCCTCAGAAAAATCCTCCAGGTCCTGCACACTCTTCAGTTTTCCAGCATTTTTTGCACATTTGAACCCTCTCCAGCAGTGACTGTAGGATTTTGAGATCCATCTTTTCACACTGAGGACAATTGAGGGACTCAAACACAACTATTAAAAAAGGTCCAATCATTCACTGATGCTCCAGAAGGAAACACGACGCATTAAGAGCCGCATTAAGTGAAAGCTTATTGAATTTGAAGATCAAGGTAAATTGTACTCAATTTGTCTTCCGGGAAACATGTCCAAATGTTTCTTATTTTGTTTAAATATCTTTTTTTTTTCACTTAGTACTGCCCTTTGGAAGCAACAGAAGATACTTTCATGTTTCCCAGAAGACAAATTGAGTACAATTTACCTTGATCTTCAAATTCAATGTTTTCATTCTCTTCTTGCTCTTAAAGGTGGGGTAGGTAAGAATGATCTAAAACACTTTTGTCCAAATTTGTTTAAACTTTCTTTATATGTCAATACATAATTAAAATTTAAGTACTCTGAAAAAGAGAGTATAAAAATCGAGTTACTCTAGACTTTTTAATCTGCAATAAACACTGCTCATTATTTTCGTTCGGGACGAAACAAGTGATTGGCTTGGGCTACTGTCACTCTCTCTCGTTACCATGGCTACCACCGCTTTTGCTCCAGGATCTGCCCACATGCGCGCACCCCAGTGTTGCCAAGTCGGGCTACTTCAAACACTGTTGCTGCGGGCTGTTTTTCATGTCCGCGGGTTGAAGCGACCCCAATTATGTGATGTTTTGCCCCGGGATTTGCGAATTTTAGCAAGCAGCCCTACCAAAAAGACACATATTTTACCCCCCAAATGCTTGATTTTGATTGTGAAAACCTGGCAACCCTGGCGCACCCGTTTGATTTGAGGAGTTCACGAGGCTGTATTTCTGCTGGACAGGTAATCTTTCACTTTAATTACACTATTTTTTTGGTTTATGTTTTCATGAAGCATGTCTCACTAGCACACGTAGCTGCCTAATATAGCTAACATAACATTACTTAGCATAAAGTTACAATGTTATACACTTAGCGAACCATTAGTAGAGATGATAAATACTCAATATGCTTAGCTCAAGTCGATCGCTGTCGTGTTGAATTTCGCAAAATGTAACTTTAGATAACAAAATGCATGTGTAAAAGCTAGTACACCGCATCCAGGAACTTTTTTTTAGAACTAAGTTAGCTTTAGCTACTACCCTCTGTCTAAACTCTTCTACCATGTTCACCGGGAACTTTACCTGCACGTTTATTTCGGCCCTTGGTTTGTTTTTAATGCATTGAGTTGGAAAACTGAATAATGTGCAGGACCTGGAGGATTTTTCTGAAGAACATTGGTCAGTTTAACTGCTCAGGACAAACAACGGACACAAGAACAACCACCACAAAACACACACACAGCCG
This sequence comes from Gobio gobio, assembly GCF_949357685.1. NCBI lineage: Eukaryota > Metazoa > Chordata > Actinopteri > Cypriniformes > Gobionidae > Gobio > Gobio gobio. The sequence continues at coordinate 53,547,494 of NC_137099.1, read as the reverse complement.
TGGATCATCCAGGGAACGACACACAGCACTGAGAATCAATGGTTCATACACTTTTGAACAGGGTTATTTTAATAAATTCAGCTGTTTTATTTTGTCTTGTCGACTGTATGTAAAAAAAATGCATGTAAAATATCTTATTCAGGACAGCACTAAATAAAAAATACAACGCATTTTGTATGATCTCTTTTATTTAGTTAAAATTATTCACATTTTCACAGATTCTGCAAGCGGTTCACATACTTTTTCTTGCCACTGTATTTATATTTTCTATCAGCTTTATTTCAATAAAAAAACTGTTTTGTTTTAGTTAATAACGGCACTGATAACAATCTTTGGCAGAAGAACAGTAGAAAGTAAACATTTGTCTGTAAAGAAGAGAAGGATGGAGGTCTGGATGGATATGGTGCGGTATCTCGTTCATATACTGTAGCTGGAGACAGGAAGTGTCTTATAGACAGGATGTGTTCATATCTCTGAAACACAAAGCTCGACTGACAGGCGGACGTTATATCCACAGAGTCTGAGGTAATAGAATAGCTGAGAGAGGCAATGTGCATGTCTGAGTGCATATGCTTGATCTATGCTGGATCTTAGCTGTATCCAAAGAGGGCAATAAATCAAAAACGCCTCTGACAGGGAGGCGACACGCTCACGCGGCCACCCGTGGAGAAAACAACAGCGTCTGATGCTCTTCTGATGCTGCCAATCACGGCTGGCATTATACAGCTCCAAAAATAATGCACAAACACATACAACTGCCACAATAACACTGGCATTCAGCAGCACTGACCCATTTAGCAAACGCTCTTTCATTAACTCCCCCCACCCGCCGCTCTCTATAAACAGACTTTTTTCAGTGTTTGCGAAGCGAATCGCTTCAATAGCAGAGAAAACACCTGATTTATCCTTTATACGGCCTCTGCCGGGCCATCGGGAGGAATCATTGTTGGTTTCTAACGTTCAGTTCAACAGGAAAAGTTCATCTAAACACTTTCAGATCATTTCCCGGGGATGTCGAAACAAAAGAGAAAAACATTTTCATGTTATTTGACTGGAGGAAAGCACCAATTTCATGGTTTCAAGGGGAAATACTAAAGCTGCATATCAAAGAATCTCACAATGAAAAATGTATAAACCTGGAGATGCAAGTCTGCCATTGCATTAGGTTTGAAACACAAGAGATCAACAAGCGGCAACTGTACAAACAATGAAAACACTACAAGAGCATGACAAGGAAAATGAGCCTCTCTTTAATTCTCACACACACTGTAAAAAAAAAATTCAGGTCTCCAATTGAAAATTTTCTAGTGAGCGATCACATCTACATTTTTCAGTTGACCAAATTGAATTTCTGTGAATGATGCAATTTAATTCAATTAAAATTCAATTTGGCCAACTGAAAATTTTAGATGTGATCGCTCACTAGAACATTTTCATTTTTTTTTACAGTGCAAGCATCACTTTTTAAAACAGAATTTGGTTTATTATAAGATAAGAAGTTGTATTAGGATGGATTAGAACATCATCCTCAACAACAACAAAAAATAGTCACGACTGGACCAAAACGTTATATGCTACATACTCATTATTATCTACACAATCCCAGAACAGACCATGTTAGAAGAAGGAATTATGTCAAAAATGCACGTTTAGAAGATACAACTCTCCAAAACTTACAGTCTCACTTCCACCAATATGGATCAATGATTTTGAAGACATCACTGTACTTCAGCTTCTCATCAGATTTTCTGTCCAATCGAAACGCTCTGTAGAATCTGAAGCCCCGCCCCCTACATTATAAATAGATGCTGAAGCTGCGGCTGAAATCTGTCACTTGTTCACATGTTTAATATTTTCTATATGGAGAATGGCACATAGTGCACTATATAGTGAATAGGGAACGATTCAGACAGTGTAAATATGTTTTCCATTGGGGTGAATGAAGTCTGGTTTTACGTTATTGTCACAGTCTGCTCCGGTCCACAGATACGGTAACACAGAGCGGATCATATGAACGAGTCGACCCAGACCAGAAAACATATCGGACCTGTTTGAATTCTGCACAGAATGCTGTATTTTAAAGAGATATGGAGGAGATTATGATGAGAAACGGTTAGAGATTAGGGGCCCTATCTTGCACCCAGCGCAATTGACTTTGTACACCGACGCATGTGTCATTCCTATTTTGCACCCGCGCAAAGCGCGCTTTTCCCTCCACAGAAGCACGTCGCTAAACTAGTGAATGAACTTGCGCTCCCTGGGCGGTTCAGCGCAAAAAAGGAGGCGTGTTCCGGCGCAAACAATCCCTGGTGCCATTTTGCTGTTCCATTAAACAATTGCGCCACTGACCAGAAAAAACCTAGTCTAAAGTCAGTGGCGCGTTGCGCGTTGTTCATTATGCTATTTTAAGGGCGCATGCTTGACCATAATGTATAGCGTGCACAACGCGCATACACTTTGCTCATGTAATCTACACAGATGCAACAGTTATTTTTGCAAATCATAAATTGTTACACTAAAAAAATATTAACACATGAGATGACGGAAATCATTGTGGTGTGCCACGAAGATGTGAAAAAATAGGCATAAATCTAGCTTACAAATGATTCAGGCTAATTGTAATAATTAAGGATAAGACCTGTTTGCCCAATAGTGGCAAGACATATATGTATATAAGGACATCTGACAAATTGGTTTGTCCGTCAAGAACCAGGAAAAAAAATCGACTGAAAAACTGAAAAAACTGAAAGACTGAAAAAAAAAAAGACTGTGAAATCACCTTTACCATAATGTACAACATTACAACTTCACTTCTCTGTCTTTCACTGCTCTTACAAGCACATCAGTCTCCTCGGCTGTGAACCGCTCCTGGCGTGCGCCTGGTAAATACGCCATAATAATAGCAATCCATAATGGAACTTGCGCACCTGCTTTTACAGGGAATGTTGGATGACGCTCGGATTGGTTTATTCACGTTACGCCCAAACCACACCTATGAATAATGAAGCTACTTCAGACCAACCCATTTTAAATTTGCGCCGGGCGCAAGAGCCATTTATCCCGCCGGGAAAATAGCAACAGCGCCGAGACCCGCCCACAAAGTTACTTGCGGTTCGCGCTTTGACACTTGCGTTTCAGATCGTTAAAATAGGGCCCTAGGAGGAAACTGAGGCTTTACTGAGCTCAACGGCTCTGGCTGAGCTGGGATATAAACTAAACGCTATTGGCTGTTTTTAAAAAGGGGAGGAGCTGCTTGATATGTCCCGTTGAGAATATGTCAACACATTGAATAATGCTGTGTGCTTCAAGGCACTTCAGTGGACCTTTAAAACAGCTGAAAAGACATGCTATTAGAAACTGATTGCCTCAATGTTTTTGAGTTTTCCCAATACAGTGTAGAAATAATTTAATTATCCTGAGGTTTGTTGTAAAGTTCTACGAAGGTTGATAATTTAACAAAACTGGAGACAAGAATTTCTATAATAGAGGTCAACAGAAGTTCTCTATTAACAAGAACGCAGGCTGAAGTTATCCAGCTGTCAGAGTCGGACACGTGGCTTGTGATAAAGGTCTCTTTTCTCTAGACTAGCAAAAGCACAAGCATCTGTTTATACACAGCAATAATCCTTAAAGCTGTTAAATCCCACCTATTTCACATGCTTCACCCACATAAGATCACACTTTGCAACCTTTAACACTTAATGAGACGACAAGATAAAGTCCTGTGTGGTGGGCTGTCATACGTTACCATAGCAACCGCTTCAGTAGAAACATAAAGCGCTTGTTTGTGAGCAAAACGTCCGCATAACTTATGGCACATGACCTGTGAACAGATCACGCCTTTAGAGAGTGAATCCCTCTAAACCTGTTAACAACACACTTCACCCAAAAAAACTAAAGAAATCATAAATAAAATAATTTTAATTACGATATTTTGCATTTCTGCATTATTTTAAAGACAGTCAACCACATTTTCACACCAATTCAAATGACTGTAATGCAAAAAAAAACCCAGTGTCATGGCAGTATATGTTTTACCCCCTTCCATTTTGATTGCAATACGGTACAAAATTCATGTAATTTTACAAAAATAAATTCAAGGCGATTTGGTTTTCACCCTATGACGCCCTTTTCCGTAATGAAAATTTTGAATGTTCAGAAACATCGACTTTATTTAACCAGATCATATTCAGACCATGCAGACAAAAAGTCCAACCATTCTCCAATAACGAGCAAACAAATTCAACAAAGTGCCCGCCAAAATTAACATGAGGCTATGGGCCTATCATACACCTGTCGCAAGTCTGCATGTGTGCACAGCAGCACACATATTAAAAATAAAAGGATTACAATGTAAAAGATTATTATTGTGTATTATTGTCATTATGGATAGTCGTTGCATGTATCAGAAATACATATTTGCAGTAATGACAAATTAAATTGGCTACTTATTTAACCAATCGTGGCAATAGATGGGACTCTGATTGGCCAAAAACACACCCGTTACTCATTAAGAGAATAGGGGCAACCCTTTTAGACCATGTGCCGGGCAAACCGTCTATTTTTCCCATCATTAAACTAGCAAAAGTGGATTTGCCGTGCACTTAAGACCATGCACTTAGGTCGTTAAAATAGGGCCCTATATCTACGCAACGCTTTTGCTTATTTTAACCAAACTTGATGTGTTTTATGACAACCATGACATACAGAGTTTCTGCGCAGTGCAACCTAGTGGTCAGGAGATATGAAAGATGGCTTTATTTCTCATAACTTCGGAACTTGTCTCTTTAGATTCAGTGCCGCATGTTGAGTTGAACGATACCCAATTTTCCCATATCGGCCATTTTGCATTTTGTTGTAAAATACTATATTTTATCAATGCATTGGCATTACGAAAACTTGGTATGTGTCTTCGGCACCATGTCCTGAAGGTACTCATTTTTTTTTAGTACAGCACCACCTTGTGGTCACAAGTTATGATGACATTTCCAAAAATGCTAATAACTTTTGATTGTATTAGCCTTAATAGATATTGTATCTTAATAGATTTTATGGGTCATGCAGAGAAAATAAACAACAATTTTGCCATAGTTGGCCAAACTTACTGTCTGCCATTTTGATTTTCTTTAAAAATCGACTTTTTCGAACTCTTCCTAGACCATTTTTCCGATTTTCACCAAAATCAAATCGTATCATCTTCAGACCGTGCCGACAAAAAGTTATGGATTTCATGTCGATAGATGACACTGTTTTCATATAGCGTTTGCAACAATGTTGAGGCATGATGCCAAAATGACTATCGTAAAAGCATCACCAATTGGTCGAAAGTGATAATAAACCATTAAATCACATTATTAGTCATTGTATTTGATTTTTTAGGCATTTTGCATTCAATAATTTTAATATGCTTTTAATTGCTCATTCTTACAGTTGATCTGATGCTCCCAGACATGCAGTCATCTTCGTGACCTTCTCTGTGCTTGGCCCCTTAATGGCTGCTTGCAGCTATATTTTTAACCCTTTCATGCATGAATTATGGAAAATATTATCTAGATTTTTTAAAGATTCTTTTTATTACTTTAATATGATGCCAAAATTGAATTCCACAGATGACAATATGGAACATTGTGTTTTTATTATGTCATGTTATGCTGAATCAGCTTGGTTATTAAAAACATTAATATTACAATATACCAACGATAAAACACATATTGTAGGAACTATAATGGTAGTTATATATATGCGGAAACCTAGTAGCAATATGGACTGGGCTTTGCTGGCACACACTCCTCATCAGTGCTGTCACTGTCACACACACTGTCCTCTGGGATATTCCCTATTATTCTGTACTGAGTGCTTGACCTGGGTTGTCCCTGTTTGGAAGGCAAAATGCTAATTTGTCTCGCTATGTATGTGTAAATTTGCCATTTAATGCCGTAATATGTAATTTTGAATGGTTATTTATGTTGATATATTTGTTAAATGTCTGTTTTATTACAATATAAGACAATTCAAAACATATTTGCAAAAATAGAACAGATATACTAGCAGCAGGCTGCAGAAATCAGACATTATGCAATCTGACTCCACTGTTGCATGACATCCACATATGTGGACGGTTTATTCTGAAGAAATATTGTGAACAGTGTTCAATCAGCTTTGACATATTTAAATCTGCAATTCAATTCATTCAAACGCTGAATCATTCAGTAACACACTGTTGCTGTGACATGCGTTATGGTTCTGCTGTGATCTTTGTTTGAAACTATATTCGCTGCTGAAATAGAACAAAAACACTCAATATTGCATTTAAAATGTAAGTGACTTGATGTTAAATAATTGTTTATAGAGCTGGCCTATCAAATTAGTGTCATGTTCAGTCTTGAGGGTATACAGGAAAACAGCCCTCTTGTTTGTGTGATGTTGCTTAACTGAATCATATGTTATAAATATAAAAACACAATTTGTAATTTTAACCGTGTATGTTAACGGAGTTTCTCTGTGTGAGCGGCGCTCATTTGTTTTCTATTTTCTCCTCGAGAGGCTGCGCGAGCCTCAACAGCTCAATTATTTATTATAGCCACCATTGATCGCCACTTACACTAAATTAATGCAGAATCATTCTTGCATTTTGGTGATTACCTAGTTATTTTTTGTTATTGACGTTTTAATCAGGATACTTGTCCGTCGGGCAAGTAAAACTCTTTCACTTGCCCCTTCAAAAAATCAGAGCCCTAAAAACTACATTTTACTCTAAATTTTAGTTTATAAAATACTAACATATTCATCATACTTTACTGTACTCAATTGACCTCCTTGTATAAAAGTTTTTCACAGATATGCCTGGGGCATTTGCCATATGGCTATCGCTGTCAGCCATCTTGGATTAATGATGGCATCCAGGGTTGCCAGGTCCCAGAAATATTCCCAGCGCAATTTTCCAGTTTTTCCAAAGGGCCTAAAAATAAACTTATATATATATATATATATATATATATATATATATATATATATATATATATATATATATATATATATATATATATATATATATTAAAAGCTTGGAAACTGACTGTACCATTTTGATTCTGTACATTCTGATTATTATCAATGTTGAAAACAGTTGTGTAATTTTTTTTTCAGGATTACTTAATGAATAGAAAGTGAAAAAGAACAGCATTTATCTGAAATATAAAGGTTTTGCAACATTATACATGTCTATACTGTCACTTTATCAATTTAATGCATCCTTGCTGAATAAATGTATTAATTTCTTTAAATGTATCATAAATTGATCTTTATTAAATTTAAATTGATCACAAGAATAAATTACATTTAAAAAAATACTCAAATAGAAAACAGTTACTTTACATTTTAGTAATATTTCACAATATTAGTTTATTTTTTATTTTTTAAATGACATAAATGCAGCCTTGATGAGCAGAAGAGACTTCTTAAAAAACAATCACAATAGTACAGTTTCCAAACTTTTGACTGGTAGCGTATGTGTGTAAATAACAGAACTTTATAATCTCAGGGCTGTTTTCTTTTAGACATTTGTGCTCTCTTCCCCACATACCCTTCTGAGTAGATTCCAGCAGTAAAGAGAGAAAGCATTTGTGGTGATGGTTTTTCTCCATTTACCTGACATTTTATAATGCTGCTTGTTCATCCACGGACAACCGAACCGATGCTTCTTCTACAACCACCAATAGGCATAACTCACGTGATGTTACGTCAAATCCACACGTGCAGCAACGGTTGTTGCCAAGTATTCATTCCCGGGGGATCAATACAAACTAATAAACGGTTCCATTTTCATTTTTCTTTGCCTACAATTTTTTTTTGCGGCCGCGGCACATTATAAAAGTAGCCCAAAAAAACGCAACCCGCGGCTCCGTAATTTTTCCCGCGACTCCTTTTTTAAAATAGCCCAATTGTGCGGGAAAACCGCAACCCTGGCAACTATGATGGCATCAAGCAATGAATATTTGGACAGTAGCCATTGTTACAATATTGCTGTCACTCTACTGACACTGGCCTCAAGTGCTTTGGAGAAAATTACCAAGATAAATGAACCCTAAATGGAGTTAAATTAACTGTCTACAAATGTGGACACCATGCATGAAAGGGTTAAATAGTTTTTACTGTACTGTTGATCACATAAATGCCGCCTCGGTGAGCAAACACAAACGTACGTGGTGTGAATACGTGAACTTGTGTTGTTTGTTAAATAGCCAGTTGATTTTCCTGCTGAATGAAGTCTGTCATCACAAGGTGAGAAGGTTAATTCAGTGGTTGCCATGGAGAATGACCCAGCCAGCTCCCCAATTAACACCTGCTTACACTCTCAAGAGACACAGAGAAACTCCCGTAAAGACTAGTAATCTAATATTAGACTACACAGGGCCATATGTACTAACAGGTTGCATCAGGGCAAACACTCTTTTGGCGTTAAAAAATGATTTACTAAAGACACGCAGTGAAAAATTAGCGATCAAAAAGGTTATTTTTGCGGCTGACTTTATTGCGAGTTTCCCTTTCAGATGCTAAATTTATGGGAGGAGAGTATTTAAATGAATCATGTGATTTACTTGGAGGTGTGTGCTTGTCAATTTCCTCGCCATTATTTGCTGCCCCAAAAAAGCTCGACTTAAACCAGACGTTGCGTTGGTCATTATGGAAATGATCCGGCTGCGTGTGTCTTCTTTAACTTGCGCTTTTATGGGATTGCACTTGCACTGTTTAGTAAATAGAGGAAACGCTAAAAAGACTAACAACTAATAAACCCAACATACGGCACAGGGATTGACCTGTTTAACAACATACAGCATAGAGATCGCACCCCGACTGCAACACACACACACACAACACTTGCTTGCAGCGCAGCAGTCATTTCACTAATGCTATCAGACACTTAGAGCAGACTACTTTATCATCCTTACAGCACACCTGTTACCTTTCTCATCTTCATGTGTCTCTAGAGCTCCCTCTCTGCTATCTCATCTGTTGCTCCTGCTGTAAAGAGCAGCATGACTGGTCACTAACATATGTTGTGTTTAGGTGCGGGTGTGCTGCTGTCCCCACAAGACTGTGTGTAGTTTCTGCACCCCTAGTGTCACCAAATAGAGTCACAAAAACAATGACAGGCTTTCAAGCTAGGCAATAGGATGTGGGTATTAGAGCAGACACTGGTTTGCACACTAGAAAAGGCAAAAGGTGAAGAATAGACGAGTGTGAAGATGAATAGGTGAAGGAGAGGCTCAGCGGATACTCTAAGAGGAGGTGAATGGGATAAATATAGACTCTGATGGCAGTGTGCGGGAGCAAAGCTCAGAGGACCTTCACTCCTGTCTCTGCTCATGGCAGGCGGAGGGAAAGGAGGACAAAAAGCCTGTTAAACAGAGTGAACGGATGTCCTGCTTTCACAAGGTGAGTCCCAGTGTCCTGACAATTCATTAAAAATCTAAATATGGCCCCGTTTCAGACTTCAAATTAAATATCTCCAATGTCCTCTGGCTACAGTATCTGGTATGTTTTTTTTTGTTCTCAGCTGGATGACATTGCAGAAAGGAAAAGATATCCCTGCATTCAAATTAGGGATTTGCCATTTAAAAAAAAAAGTCCATTCAATTAGTCTAATTAAAATAAAATAAAATACAATTGTGAGATACAAACTGGGAATTGAGAGTTATAAACTGGGAATTGAGAGGTATAAACTGGAAATTGCGAGTTATAAACTGGGAATTTTTAAGTATTAACTGGGAATTTAGAGTTTGGGAATTGCGAGTTTTAAACGGAATTGCAAGAAAAAAGTCAGAATTGCGAGTTATAAACTGGGAATTGAGAGTTAAAAACTGGGAATTGCGAGTTATAAACTAGAAATTGAAGGTTATAAACGGAATTGCAAGAAAAAAAGTCAGAATTGAGAGTTATAAACTGGGAATTGCAAGTTATAAATTGAGAATTGAGCATTATAAACAGGGAATTGCGAGAAACAAAAGTCAGAATTGTGGGTTATAAACTGGGAATTGTGAGTATAAATTGGGAATTGAGATTTATAAACTGGGAATTGAGAGAAAAAAGTCAGAATTGTGAGTTATAAACTGGGAATTGAGAGAAAAAGGTCAGAATTGCGAGTTATAAATTGGGAATTGCGAGATATAAACTGGGAATTGTAAGGAAAAAAATCAGAATTGTGGGTTATAAACTGGGAATTGCAAGAAAAAGTCAGAATTGAGAGTTATAAACTGGGAATTGCGAGTTATAAATTGAGAATTGAGCATTATAAACAGGGAATTGCGAGAAACAAAAGTCAGAATTGTGGGTTATAAACTGGGAATTGTGAGTATAAATTGGGAATTGAGATTTATAAACTGGGAATTGAGAGAAAAAAGTCAGAATTGTGAGTTATAAACTGGGAATTGAGAGAAAAAAGTCAGAATTGTGAGTTATAAATTGGGAATTGAGAGAAAAAGGTCAGAATTGCGAGTTATAAACTGGGAATTGAGAGTTATAAACTGGGAATTGCAAGAAAAAAGTCTGAATTGCGAGTTATAAACTGGGAGTTGCGAGTTATAAACTGGGAGTTGCGAGTTATAAACTGGGAATTGAGAGTTATATACTGGGAATTGAGAGAAAAAAGTCAGAATTGTGAGTTATAAACTGGGAATTGAGAGAAAAAGGTCAGAATTGCGAGTTATAAATTGGGAATTGCGAGATATAAACTGGGAATTGTAAGGAAAAAAATCAGAATTGTGGGTTATAAACTGGGAATTGCAAGAAAAAAGTCAGAATTGCAAGTTATATACTGGGAATTGCGAGTTATAAATTGAGAATTGAGCGTTATATACAGGGAATAGAGAGAAAAAGGTCAGAATTGGGAGTTATAAAGTGGGAATTGCGAGTTATAAACTGGGAATTGAGAGAAAAAGGTCAGAATTGTGAGTTATAAACTGGGAATTGAGAGAAAAAGGTCAGAATTGCGAGTTATAAAGTGGGAATTGCAAGTTATAAACTGGGAATTGAGAGAAAAAAAAGGTCAGAATTGTGGGTTATAAACAGGGAATTGCAAATTATAACCATTGGGGAATTTTCAGTCCTTCTCATTCTCTGCATTCAAATTAGGGATTTGCATTTTTTTTTAAAGTCCATTCAATCACCCTAAATAAATAAAATAATATAAAAAAGACAAAAAAAAATGCATTAAAATAAAAAAGTAAAGGACTAAAAAAATATAAAAAATATTTTAAATGATTTATATAAAATGCTGTGCTTGGAAAGATCAGCAGAATGGGGTTAAAGTTGACTCTTTCAGCAGCATGTTACAACAACTGGGGTTCCTGATACTTCTCTAATAGAGTTCAGTGCACTGGCCAATGTTGCACTGAGTCATGAGAGCCTTTGAAGACCTGCCTGTAATGTGCAAGTGAAGTGAAGCCTGAAACTTTGATTAGTTGATGAAGTGTGTTTGATCAGTCAGTGAAATCTCCAGGAGAGGGTTTGCTTTAATATAAAATGCTGTAATCTAAAGGCTAAAGTAGGCATCTTTAAACCTCAGCCAACTGTCAGGTTCACATAAAAGTTTCATTCCAAACAGTATTGGCATATTGAGCAGTGCTGCGGTCTGTTTCACTGGGATTAGGTAATACGATTAATTCAATTCAGCATGTGGGCTGCATTTATTATCCAACAACTATCGGCTGGATTACATTTATGGACAAAATTTGAAAGTTTCCGGGTAATTCTCTGCACAGACTGAAATGAAATATAGTCGCCCCTAATGCTGCAAGACCACAAAAACAATAACAACAGCAGCACTTGTGTTTGAGCTCAACTGTACATGATCAAATGGTCTGAAAAATGCTAATGGTGCTGAAAAACCTGATCTTGATTGTTCATTTGATACATCAAATTCATTATAATAGCAATAATATAGCAAATTTATTCTCTTGATGACAGAACAATTATTGCTTGTGAACAGTAATGACAATTAAGTCAGTAATACAAGTTATAAACTGGGAATTGTAAGAAATAAAGTCAGAATTTCCAGTTATAAACTGGGAATTGTGAGTTATAATCAGGGAATTACAAGTTATTAACAGAATTGTGAGCTATAAACTGGGAATTTCCAGTTATAAACTGGGAATTTTGAGTTATAATCTGGGAATTAGGAGTTATAAACAGAATAGTGAGTTTTAAACTGGGAATTTCCAGTTATAAATTGGGAATTGTGAGTTATAAATTGAGAATTGTGAGTTATAAACTGGGAATTTCCAGTTATAAACTGGGAATTTCCCGTTATAAATTGGGAATTGTGAGTTATAAACTGGGAATTGTGAGTTATTAACAGAATTGTGAGTTATAAACTGGGAATTTCCAGTTATAAATTGGGAATTGCGAGTTATAAACTGGGAATTGCGAGTTATTAACAGAATTGTGAGTTATAAACTGGGAATTGCGAGTTATTAACAGAATTGTGAGTTATAAACTGGGAATTGCCAGTCAATTAGAAATGAAGAATTGCGAGTTATAAAATCAAAGTCAGAATTGTTACCTTTTTAATTTTATTTTTTATCCCATGGCGGAAACAAGCTTCCACAGAAATCAGTTCAGCCGCTGGGATGCTGGGAATCTCTTTATGAATGAATGTTCAGGATAACTCGTGTCCTCAGCTGTCTAGTCTGATTCCTGAACTCTTCCACATCACAGGATCAACATCGACTCAAACTATAATCTGACAGATTATCTGAAAGTCACTGTTGCCAACAGACAAGATTACGTCACGACTCACAAGCAACCTGTTCCTCCATTCATCCGCCCATACACCATCCTTTCATATTTCCCGCTGTGCTTTCATTTCCTGAGATCTGCGTTTGCTACCAAATGCTGTGAAGTCACAGAGGTGTGTGTTTTCAGGCAGTGGGGAAGTGTGTGCAGAATGATACATAATGGTTTTGTGATCTCAAGAGAACTCTGAATCATCTCAGACATTGGTGCTGCCATATGAGAGTTTTGGTATTGTCTATCAGAAAGTTATAAACTGGGAATTGGGAGTTATAAATTGGGAATTGCGAATTATAAACAGAATTGCGGGTTATAAACTGGAATTTGCGAGTTATAAACTTGGAATTAGGAGTTATAAACTGGGAATTGGGAGTTATAAATTGGGAATTGGGAGTTATAAATTGGGAATTGCAAGTTATAAATGGAATTGCGGCTTATAAAATGGGAATTGAGAGTTATAAACTGGGAATTGGGAGTTATAAATTGGGAATTGCGAATTATAAACAGAATTGCGGGTTATAAACTGGAATTTGCGAGTTATAAACTTGGAATTAGGAGTTATAAACTGGGAATTGGAGTTATAAATTGGGAATTGGGAGTTATAAATTGGGAATTGCAAGTTATAAATGGAATTGCGGCTTATAAAATGGGAATTGAGAGTTATAAACTGGGAATTGCGAGTTATAAGTTGGGAATTGCGAGTTAAAAACTGGGAATTGGGAGTTATAAACTGGGAATTAGGAGTTATAAATTGGGAATTGGGAGTTATAAACTGGGAATTGCGAGTTATAAACTGGGAATTGCGAGTTATAAACAGATTTGTGGGTTATAAACTGGGAATTAGGAGTTATAAACTGGGAATTAGGAGTTATAAACTGGGAATTGGGAGTTATAAATTGGGAATTGCGAGTTATAAACGGAATTGCGGCTTATAAAATGGGAATTGAGAGTTATAAACTGGGAATTGCGAGTTATAAGTTGGGAATTGTGAGTTATAAACTGGGAATTGGGAGTTATAAACTGGGAATTAGGAGTTATAAACTGGGAATTGGGAGTTATAAACTGGGAATTAGGAGTTATAAATTGGGAATTGGGAGTTATAAACTGGGAATTAGGAGTTATAAATTGGGAATTGGGAGTTATAAACTGGGAATTGGGAGTTATAAACTGGGAATTAGGAGTTATAAATTGGGAATTGGGAGTTATAAACTGGGAATTAGGAGTTATAAATTGGGAATTGGGAGTTATAAACTGGGAATTGGGAGTTATAAACTGGGAAATTTTAATTTTATTTTTTATCCCATGGCGGAAACAAGCTTCCACAGAAATCAGTTCAGCCGCTGGGATGCTGGGAATCTCTTTATGAATGAATGTTCAGGATAACTCGTGTCCTCAGCTGTCTAGTCTGATTCCTGAACTCTTCCACATCACAGGATCAACATCGACTCAAACTATAATCTGACAGATTATCTGAAAGTCACTGTTGCCAACAAACAAGATTACGTCACGACTCACAAGCAACCTGTTCCTCCATTCATCCGCCCATACACCATCCTTTCATATTTCCCGCTGTGCTTTCATTTCCTGAGATCTGCGTTTGCTACCAAATGCTGTGAAGTCACAGAGGTGTGTGTTTTCAGGCAGTGGGGAAGTGTGTGCAGAATGATACATAATGGTTTTGTGATCTCAAGAGAACTCTGAATCATCTCAGACATTGGTTTAGCCTATCATTTTCATTTTTACAGAAGACACAACTGTTACACACAGAGAAAACGTTACTGAGAAGGGCAATTATTATATTAATATACTCCATTTACTAATGACTCAGCTGTTACAAAGCTTCATATATGCTACTTTATCTCTGTGTCTGACTCAAATGATGGATCTAATTACCCATAACTGACCTTCCCGTAAAATATCCCACCGCAATCATTAATAACAGCTTAAACTTGTCAGTGCTGGCAAATGACCATGGTTTAAGCGGGATAATCCACGGCTAGCTGTGCTTTAAACGATTTGAATGGCCGATTCGAGTGGCTCCACATTAAGATAATTTAATGCACAGCTTTAAATATATAAATATTTGTGAAGTGCTTATAAGTGAAGTGAAGGATAAAGAGAGAGAGAACGCAAGAGCATGTGTTTTAGAGAGGAACTCGGTTAACCCACTCCAGCGTTCTCAAATATAGGCCAAGACATCTCCTCAGGCTCTACACTTCCTGTCTCTCCCTCTCATTCATATTCCCTCTCCGTCTGTGTTCTTCCATAAAAGCATTTGAGGCTCAGAGCAACCTATCACAAATGACAAGGGAACAGAAAGCACTAAACTCAGAGAGACAGGGACGAAATATCAGAACACACAATTTCCTGAGACATAATCTAAACACAAGCATGTAAGCGCAAATATCATTTCATGCACAATCCCAAGCGCTTTACCAGTGACTATCCCAAGATGTGATATCAAACGCAGCAAACAGGACAAATACATTTCACCTGTTCATCCATTTTTTAAATCCATCCAAAAAGTCAATTTCACACCTTCTAACATAAAATAACATGACATGAGAAACAAAACATAAAATAAATAAAAATAAAATCTAAAGGAAAAAAAATAAAAATGAATGAATGAAAATGTAAATAAATTAAAATATATTTTCTATATATATAAACAAAACTGCTAGTATCTAGTAAAAAAATATGAAATATTTTGGATTTATATACCTCGAGAAAAAATGTGTGTATGCTATAAATTAATTTCATCAGAACACAGCCACATTTGAATGGCCATTAATGATGAAATATGATACAGAAATATACATTTGCACAGTTAAACCTTGACCCCTTTGGTCAGGTCGACGTCATAACGGTTCAAATCTCACTGAGCAAATCTTATAAACATGATGACTAACAACACATGAGGTTCAATGGGGATTTTTGGGTGAACTACTCCTGTAATATCAAGAAAATTTATCTTTTTGCAATGCAGAACAAAATAATTGAACTTTAACTATTCATAAGCCCTCTCTCGCTCTCTCTCACACACACACACACACACACACAGACACACACACACACACACACAGCAGAATGTGACTAATCTGAGCTCAACAGCGTCAGTGCAGACAGAATGGAGCTCCATGGGGAACAAACAGAGATGAAGAGAGAGAGAGAGAGAGAGAGAGAGAGAGACAGTCTGTTATTAAGGCACACTGTGAACACACACACACACGCATGTTCAAAGCCACTTTAATCTCTTCCGTCACACACAACACCACACATATAAACACACGCAACGGCCAGCATGAACAAAACATAAACACACATATTAGTAGCTGCTCATGTGCTCATGCCGACACGACCAAAAGCATGTGCGTATGTGCATGTGCACAATTTACCAGCAGTTTATCTGCATAAATATAAATCAATAGCTTTAGTCTTTAATCGATTGGAGATTTCAGCTACCAAAAATAGCATAAAGAACAAAGTAGTTGATGGCCAATATAATTAGTGTTAGAGAGGCTGATAAAATATGTCGATAATGCACAATTTTGCGATTATCAGCACTGGTGCACTCGGATGATTAACAGAATATACTTTCTTTTAACATAATTTACACTTCCGTTTTGTTGTCGGTAAGATTTGAAAGAAGTCTCTTCTGCTCACAAAGGCTGCATTTATTTGATCAAAAATTCAGGAAAAAATGTAATATTGCGAAATATTATTACTATTTAAAATAGTTTTCTATTTGACTATATTTTAAAATGTAATTTATTCCTGTGATGGCAACCAAAATACACATTTATAACAATATTTTCATATATGTAATTTTTATGACTGAGAAACTGTAAGTTCATGATAAACATGACATAAAATAATATATATAATATTGGAAGTATTATTATCAAGTAAATAATGCAAAAATGTGCTGTAAATGAATTTTTAATATTTTTTTCCAACATTGGCAGGTGTGGCAAGAAGTCAGTTTTGGACCTGGTTGTTGGTCAATGCCGATAATCTCAAAATGAACATAACGAACAACCAATTAATCTCCCTTAACCAGAAAGACAAGATCTAATGAGTTCACGCATGCAAACACACTTGCAAAACACAAGCTGTCACCCCTCCACGAAACAGCCGAGAGACGATGACATCAGTGTAAACAATCACAGCGCATCATCATCATCACCACCATCACCAAAAACAACAAAATCATCATCATCATCATCATCAGATCAGCAAAGAATTAAACCAAACACAAGCAGCACATACTGATGTGATGAGTCATAATTGCAAGAGCAAGAAATCATTCTCTCTCTCTCTCTCTCTCATTTACCTTTTGGTTCGGCGGAACATGTTGCTAGCCAGGACGGCCGGTTGGCAGGCGCACACGCGGCGATGAGAGTGTCCACACACACTTAAACAACATTCACATAAAGCAGCCGACTACGCCATGACACATCTCGTCCTCCCGGGTTCATCTGAGTGTGTGTGGCTGAGTGATGGAGAGCAGACGAAGATACGGGGAGAGAGAGAGAGAGAGAGAGGGAGGGGGGGTAGAGAGGGAGGGAAGGTGGCTCTCAAGGGTAATGTGCCAAGCCAGGAAGTAAAGGCAGCGAGAGAGAGAGAGAGAGAGAGAGAAAGAGAGAGAGGGAGGAATCACAGGAGGGCTGTCAGCATGTGTGTGTGGCCATTAAAAGCCTATCAGGGCTCAGGGCTCAGGGCTGTGGCAGTGCTAATGGAAATCTGAATGACACATGGGAGGGGTAAAATGAAACACAGAAAAAGATTATGTTGATATTGTTCATAAAATACACCACCACAGGTTATTGGGACACTTAAACATGGACGCTCAAAACAGATTGGTCAACTTTATTGTTGCACAAGCTTAAACAGTATTTCAATATTTATTTATTTTTTCGCTTTTTAATTATATTAGATGTACATCTTAATATCTAAATATATATACACCTTAATATTTTTCAAAGAATCCATAATTTTAACCAAACACTAGACTGTCACTCTGTTGACCAAATGCCACTCTAGCAGGGCTGAACAATTAAAATAATTATTATATGGCCAAAATTATGTTCTTTAAAAAATAATAATACATTTTCTGCTTTATATAGGTTATATAAATCAGAATATATACATAATATCATAAGGGTAATGTAATATTACTAATGTAATATAGTTAAAATTATTCACATTTTCTGCCAGCGGTTCATTTTTTTTTGCAACTGTATATATATATATATATATATATATATATATATATATATATATATATATATATATATATATATATATATATATATGCAAGAAAAAGTATGTGAACCGCTTGCAGAATCAGTGAAAATTTTAATAATTTTAACTAAATAAGATATCATGTTATTTTTAATTTAGTACTGTCCATATATATATAAATAATTTCTTAATAATAGTGCTGTCAAATGGATTAATCACGATTAATTGCATCCAAAATAAAAGTTTGTTTACATAATATGTGTGTTCAGTGTATAATTATTATGTAAAATTGAATACACACACACACACATGTATATATTTAAGACATATTTGCATGTATATATATTTATATAATTTATATTATATATAAATATAAATATTTTGTATATAAATATTTATTTTCTTAAATATATACATGCATATATGTGTGTGTATTTATATATGCATAATATTTATACACAGTACACACACACACACACACACACACATATATATATACAGAGTTATGTAAACAAACTTTTATTTTAGATGCGATTAATCGGTTTATGTATAAATTGATTAGTTTTAATAATACATATATTTTATAATACATATTTAATATTATAATAATACATATTTATATTAATCAATAAACAGTATAAAATACATAATTAACAGCAATCTTCATTTATAATTGTATATTTTATTATTTATTTTAATATAAGAATAAATTAAAAAAAGATAAAGATGAATGAAACTTTTTTGAGAGATAATGCAAAAAGTAGAGTTTTGAAGTAATTCGTTCAGTCTCAAATGATTCATGCAGATGAATCAAACTTTCTAATTCACACTACCTACACTTAAATCAGACACATGGGAAGGGTGGAAAGAAAAGTATTTTTGGGAGCTTGCTGCGCTTATACTTGGATGATGACATCTGATTGGTCGATTGCATTGTGATGTGACTACAGAGCTCCACCCATCTCTCTCTGTATGCCAGGGTATAAAAGAACTGACATCATTTCTGTGCCCTAGATAGCTCACCACAATAAACCTGGTCTGAACCTTCAAATTGCGTCATGTCACAGTTGGGAGGGTCTGCCGGGACTGGGGAGGCCGTCTCCCAAACCACACACACACACACTCAGCTGCATACAGGCCCAGACAGACATTAAAAGGTGCTCATTTCAATAATAAATGATCTGGATGGTGGAAAGAGAGATGAAATATAGATGAGAGACAGACGCACATAAGCTTTTAGAAGTTACTGGGTCAAATTCATAGAGGGGAAAATATGACCTGGAATAATGGATGGAAGGAAGACGTGTGTGACCTGCCAAGTCTGACAATGGGATCATCACTCTATCTATCCATCATTCATTCAATAATCTATCCATCATTTGCTCCATCCATCCAATGTTCTATGTATATTTTTCGTTCTTTTATTCCATCCATTCATCCATCCATCTTTTTATTATTCTTTCCATCCATCATCTATCCATCATTTGTTCCATCCATCCATTGTTTATCTATCTTTCGTTCATTCGTTCCATCCATCCATCTTTCTATCGTTCTTTCTTTCCATCCATCCATACATCCATCCATATATCCATCATTTGTTTGTTCCATCCATCCATCCATCCATCCATCCAACCTTTCATCGTTATTTCCATCTATCCAACCATCATTTGTTCCATCCATCCATCCATCTATCATTTGTTATTTGTTCCATCCATCCATTGTTCGTTCCATCCATCCATCCATCTATCATTTGTTCCATGCATCCATTGTTAGTTCCATCCATCCATACACACACACACCCACCCACCCACCCACCCACCCACCCACCCATCCATCCATCATTTGTTCCATCCATCCATTGTTTGTTCCATCCACCCATTGTTCATTCCATCCATCCATCTATCCATCTATCATTTGTTCCATCCATCCATTGTTTGTTCCATCCATCCATCCATCTATCATTTGTTCCATGCATCCATTGTTAGTTCCATCCATCCATCCCTCCATCCATCCATCCACCCACCCACCCACCCATCCATCCATCATTTGTTCCATCCATCCATTGTTTGTTCCATCCACCCATTGTTCATTCCATCCATCCATCTATCCATCTATCATTTGTTCCATCCATCCATTGTCCGTTCCATCCATCCATCCATCTATCATTTGTTCCATGCATCCATTGTTAGTTCCATCCATCCATCCATCCATCCATCCACCCACCCACCCACCCATCCATCCATCATTTGTTCCATCCATCCATTGTTTGTTCCATCCATCCATTGTTTGTTCCATCCACCCATTGTTCATTCCATCCATCCATCTATCCATCTATCATTTGTTCCATCCATCCATTGTCCGTTCCATCCATCCATCCATCTATCTATCATTTCTTCCATCCATCTATCATTTCTTCCATCCATCCATCCATTGTTCATTCTATCCGTCCATCCATTGTTCGTTCCATCAATCCATCATCTCTAATGTTCCATCCATCCATTGTTCGTTCCATCCATCCATCCATCCATCCATCCATTGTTCGTTCCATCCATCCATCATTTGTTCCATCCATCCATTGTTCGTTCCATCCATCCATCCATCCATCCATCCATCCATCCATTGTTCGTTCCATCCATCATCATTTGTTCCATCCATCCATCCATCCATCTATCATTTGTTCCATCCATCCACCAATCCATCATTTGTTCCATCCATCCATTGTTCGTTCCATCCATCCATCCATCTACCATTTGTTCCATCCATCAATCCATCCATCCATCATTTGTTATATCCATCCATCCATTGTTCGTTCCATCCATCCATCCATCCATCCATCCATCCATCCATCCATCCATCCATCATTTGTTCCATCCATCCTTTGTTTGTTCCATCCATCCATCTATCATTTGTTCCATCCATCCATCTATCATGTGTTCCATCCATCCATTGTTCGTTCCATCCATCCATCCATCCATCCATTGTTCGTTCCACCCATCCATAATTTGTTCCATCCATCCATTGTTCGTTCCATCCATCCATCCATCCATCATCATTTGTTCCATCCATCCATCCATCATCCATCTATCATTTGTTCCATCCATCCATCAATCCATCATTTGTTCCATCCATCCATTGTTCGTTCCATCCATCCATCCATCTACCATTTGTTCCATCCATCCATCCATCATTTGTTATATCCATCCATCCATTGTTCGTTCCATCCATCCATCCATCCATCCATCCATCATTTGTTCCATCCATCCTTTGTTTGTTCCATCCATCCATCCATCCATCTATCATTTGTTCCATCCATCCATTGTTCGTTCCATCCATCCATCCATCTACCATTTGTTCCATCCATCAATCCATCATTTGTTATATCCATCCATCCATCCATTGTTCGTTCCATCCATCCATCCATCCATTATTCGTTCCATCCACCCATCCTTTGTTCCATCCATCCATTGTTCGTTCCATCCATCCATCGATCATTTGTTCCATCCATCCATTGTTCGTTCCATCCATCCATCCATTGTTTGTTCCATCCATCCATCATCCATCCACCCATCCATCTATCATTTGTTCCACCCATCCTTTGTTCCATCCATCCATCCATCCATCCATCCATCCATCCATCCATCCATCCATACCAAACTGCAAAAATATTAAATATATAAAAAATATATAGTAATGGACAATTCATTCAACGGCTGAAATCGCTCACACCTTTAATCTAAATATGAAATTGACATTGCACCTCAAATCTAATACTTAAATTAAAAGCTGAGGTTTTCTCAAAATACAATGAATCTCGTAAAAAAAAAAGCCACAGCCTTCAAAAACATCCAAAGCTAACCAAGGCAATGGAAAACGTTGCTAGAGTGACTGTGTAGTTTTGTGGCTATGAGACGTTCTGAATGTCATGCCGGTCCAGACAGCGCTGAGATTGTATCCTGCAGCCAGCGAGGTTCAGCGGTCCTGGAAATGTCATATTGATCGTCTGCGGATTAATCTACTGTATCAGCCCAATTAAACAGCGCGGCCTGTACTGAGCACAAAAGACCCATCCGTTATTAACTGCCATAAGAAACTACCAAGCCCTTCCACATCTCCTTGTCTTTCCACACACCTCCCAAGAGAGCTCTATTCATACACACAAATTCAAGCACCTGTATTGTGTGTCAGACCGTGGAGAGGCTCTTTAGCAGTTATGTTAATGCTACTGGTGCTGGCTCTGCCCACAACAGAGCCCATTACTAACAACAGCCATTCTCATCTGATCAGCGAACAAAAAGCCAAAACTCTCACAGAAGCTAATGAAGCCTTCACAGTCACACACTCTCTAACACCAAATCTGTGAAACGGAGGTGTTGTGATTCTATATATAGGAAATAAACAGGCAGAAGATCACACACACAAGTGTTCAGTTAGGGAGACACAGAGGAAACACAAACAGGGAGTCTCGGTTCAGCACCAAGGCCAGCGCCTCATTCACTGACTCCACACAGCACTGGCTCTCAACTGGTTTTGAGTCATGACAGGAATCACACTGCATATCATTCAAAGTTAACAAAATGCCCTTCAGATAAATACTTTGTCCCTGAATTTGAATGTTTAATGTTCTTGGAAGCCAATAATTCACCACACAAAACACACTGTGATTGCCAAAAACCATGGATACTCATGTGCAAGTTGCATTTAATTTAGTGTGTGTTGTATTTGCTTGCACAGTTCTGTACGTGGCTTTCGATGATTATGGCATCTTATCTTATGGTATCTGACATTATGCCAAAGTACCATAAGCATACCCATAAACGTTGATAAGACTATTTATTTTCCTGTCCAAACTATGCACAGTTGTATGGTTGGTTGCATTTTATTATTTGCGTGTAGCATTTTTGCCCTGTTGTCTGCGAAAGTATCAGGACAGACCCATTTTGGGGTCACGTTGACCTGTTGAAAATCACTGCTCTTCAGTCCTCCTGCACTGCTGCAGCCCCACAGTACTTCAAAACTTAAACACTGGTGCAATGATGCCTTCATATACCATATCACTGCAAGCCTGTGTTGCATTACTGAACCCCATACTGTTGCACTGAAGTATTACTGCATTACTGCGTTTTTGCATTGCTCCACTAATGAATTACCGCATTACATCTCTCCATCACTGCACTAGTGTATCACTGTATGCTGCATCACTGCACTAAAGATATAAAGCATCCCTGCATTATAGCAATACCGTATCGCTGCATTCCTGCGCTGCTGCACTGATGTATCTCTGCATTACTGCACTGTTGCATTGATGCTTTCCTAAATTGCTGCACTAAATGATGTTCCAAACATAGGTTCGGGAGGAGCCTTATCATTCAGTCCTGTCAATCATCATTATGAGCACATATAAGCAGCATGTCATTGCCCCGTCCCAGCAGCAATTCTTCCGGCGGCCCTCCACCTCCTTCTCGATTTCGTTCATTCTCCCTCTACATAGTACCGTTATAGGGGGGGTTGAGCTCAGAGCTTGAGCTAAGCCTCAGGTTTGAGTTTCCATTTGAGCACAGCAAGCCAAGTTCGTTTACCAATATCTATTAAGACTGGAGGCGAACTTGTGAAAGAAATATTGTGTCCCTGAATTACTCTGCTGTGTTCCTGCATTGATGCACAAGTGTATCACTGAATTCCTCTCTGCATTCCTGCACTAGTGTGACGCTGTGTTCATGCATTGGTTCACTAGTGTATTGTCGCATTCCTGCACTGATGTAACGCTGTGTTCATGCATTGGTGCACTAGTGTATTACTGCATTCCTGAACTGATGTAACGCTGTGTTCATGCATTGGTGCACTAGTGTATTACTGCATTCCTGAACTGATGTAACGCTGTGTTCATGCATTGGTGCACTAGTGTATTGTCGCATTCCTGCACTGATGTAACGCTGTGTTCATGCATTGGTGCACTAGTGTATTGTCGCATTCCTGCACTGATGTAACGCTGTGTTCATGCATTGGTGCACTAGTGTATTGTCGCATTCCTGCACTGACGTAACGCTGTGTTCATGCATTGGTTCACTAGTGTATTGTCGCATTCCTGCACTGATGTAACGCTGTGTTCATGCATTGGTGCACTAGTGTATTGTCGCATTCCTGCACTGATGTAACGCTGTGTTCATGCATTGGTGCACTAGTGTATTGTTGCATTCCTGCACTAGTGTGACGCTGTGTTCATGCATTGGTGCACTAGTGTATTGTCGCATTCCTGCACTGATGTAACGCTGTGTTCATGCATTGGTGCACTAGTGTATTGTCGCATTCCTGCACTGATGTAACGCTGTGTTCATGCATTGGTTCACTAGTGTATTGTCGCATTCCTGCACTGATGTAACGCTGTGTTCATGCATTGGTTCACTAGTATATTGTCGCATTACTGCACTGATGTAACGCTGTGTTCATGCATTGGTTCACTAGTGTATTGTTGCATTCCTGCACTGATGTAACGCTGTGTTCATGCATTGGTTCACTAGTGTATTGTCGCATTCCTGCACTGACGTAACGCTGTGTTCATGCATTGGTTCACTAGTGTATTGTCGCATTCCTGCACTGATGTAACGCTGTGTTCATGCATTGGTGCACTAGTGTATTGTCGCATTCCTGCACTGATGTAACGCTGTGTTCATGCATTGGTGCACTAGTGTATTGTCGCGTTCCTGCACTGATGTAACGCTGTGTTCATGCATTGGTGCACTAGTGTATTGTCGCAATCCTGCACTGATGTAACGCTGTGTTCATGCATTGGTTCACTAGTGTATTGTCGCATTCCTGCACTGATGTAACGCTGTGTTCATGCATTGGTTCACTAGTATATTGTCGCATTACTGCACTGATGTAACGCTGTGTTCATGCATTGGTGCACTAGTGTATTGTTGCATTCCTGCACTGATGTAACGCTGTGTTCATGCATTGGTGCACTAGTGTATTGTTGCATTCCTGCACTGATGTAACGCTGTGTTCATGCATTGGTTCACTAGTGTATTGTCGCATTCCTGCACTAGTGTGACGCTGTGTTCATGCATTGGTGCACTAGTGTATTGTTGCATTCCTGCACTAGTGTGACGCTGTGTTCATGCATTGGTGCACTAGTGTATTGTTGCATTCCTGCACTGATGTAACGCTGTGTTCATGCATTGGTTCACTAGTGTATTGTTGCATTCCTGCACTGATGTAACGCTGTGTTCATGCATTGGTTCACTAGTGTATTGTTGCATTCCTGCACTGATGTAACGCTGTGTTCATGCATTGGTGCACTAGTGTATTGTTGCATTCCTGCACTAGTGTGACGCTGTGTTCATGCATTGGTGCACTAGTGTATTGTTGCATTCCTGCACTGATGTAACGCTGTGTTCATGCATTGGTTCACTAGTGTATTGTTGCATTCCTGCACTGATGTAACGCTGTGTTCCTGCATTGGTTCACTAGTGTATTGTTGCATTCCTGCACTGATGTAACGCTGTGTTCATGCATTGGTGCACTAGTGTATTGTTGCATTCCTGCACTGATGTAACGCTGTGTTCATGCATTGGTTCACTAGTGTATTGTCGCATTCCTGCACTAGTGTGACGCTGTGTTCATGCATTGGTGCACTAGTGTATTGTTGCATTCCTGCACTAGTGTGACGCTGTGTTCATGCATTGGTTCACTAGTGTATTGTTGCATTCCTGCACTGATGTAACGCTGTGTTCATGCATTGGTTCACTAGTGTATTGTTGCATTCCTGCACTGATGTAACGCTGTGTTCATGCATTGGTTCACTAGTGTATTGTTGCATTCCTGCACTGATGTAACGCTGTGTTCATGCATTGGTTCACTATTGTATTGTCGCATTCCTGCACTGATGTAACGCTGTGTTCATGCATTGGTGCACTAGTGTATTGTTGCATTCCTGCACTGATGTAACGCTGTGTTCATGCATTGGTTCACTAGTGTATTGTTGCATTCCTGCACTGACGTAACGCAGTGTTCATGCATTGGTTCACTGTATTGTCGCATTCCTGCACTGATGTAACGCTGTGTTCATGCATTGGTTCACTAGTGTATTGTCGCATTCCTGCACTGATGTAACGCTGTGTTCATGCATTGGTTCACTAGTGTATTGTCGCATTCCTGCACTGATGTAACGCTGTGTTCATGCATTGGTTCACTAGTGTATTGTTGCATTCCTGCACTGATGTAACGCTGTGTTCATGCATTGGTTCACTAGTGTATTGTCGCATTCCTGCACTCATGTAACGCTGTGTTCATGCATTGGTTCACTAGTGTATTGTTGCATTCCTGCACTGATGTAACGCTGTGTTCATGCATTGGTTCACTAGTGTATTGTCGCATTCCTGCACTGATGTAACGCTGTGTTCATGCATTGGTTCACTAGTATATTGTCGCATTACTGCACTCATGTAACGCTGTGTTCATGCATTGGTGCACTAGTGTATTGTCGCATTCCTGCACTGATGTAACGCTGTGTTCATGCATTGGTTCACTAGTGTATTGTTGCATTCCTGCACTGATGTAACGCTGTGTTCATGCATTGGTTCACTAGTGTATTGTCGCATTCCTGCACTGATGTAACGCTGTGTTCATGCATTGGTTCATTAGTGTATTGTCGCATTCCTGCACTGATGTAACGCTGTGTTCATGCATTGGTTCACTAGTGTATTACTGCATTCCTGCACTGATGTAACGCTGTGTTCATGCATTGGTTCACTAGTGTATTACTGCATTCCTGCACTGATGTAACGCTGTGTTCATGCATTGGTTCACTAGTGTATTACTGCATTCCTGCACTGATGTAACGCTGTGTTCATGCATTGGTTCACTAGTGTATTACTGCATTCCTGCACTGATGTAACGCTGTGTTCATGCATTGGTTCACTAGTGTATTACTGCATTCCTGCACTGATGTAACGCTGTGTTCATGCATTGGTTCACTAGTGTATTACTGCATTCCTGCACTGATGTAACGCTGTGTTCATGCATTGATGCACTAGAGTATCACTGCAATCTTGCGTTGCTCCATCACTGCATTCCTCATTGCATTACTGCACTGGTGTATTGTTGCTTTCCTGCATTGCTGCACTGATGTATTGCTGCATTCCTGCACTGCATTCTGTTGTAGTCTAGCATTACTGCACTAGTACAATATTACTGCGTTCCAGCATTACAGTATTACTACTGCATTATTTGATTATTATATTCTGTGCAGCCACACTAGTGCAGCATGATATTACTGTGACCCTGCTTTATCTGTTCTGATGTCGTAAAAATATGCAAATGTTGGGAGTGTTCACATTTCAATGTTGACTGGTGTAGTGAAAAATGGACACAAGTTTGAGGTTGTTTGTTTTGGATTGGGTTTGGGAAAAGTGCTTTTACTCAGTACCGCATTATGCTAGGTCCCAGCTAAAAAGTCCACAGACAACATTTGGACAAATAAATGCGGAATCAAATCATGTAAAGCAGATTTGCTACACTCACCCACTGCTCTTCCTGGGCAGGGGAAGATCCTTCTGGAAAAGAGAGAGAGAGAGAGAGAGAGAGACATGATAGACTGAGTGATTATATTACCCAGTGTAAAATGATACCACCAATAACTGCTCAATACTAGTTTGCTTTAGGACATAAATATCTTGATGAAACCAAACTGGAATAATCTTATGCCAGCTGACATTCATTATGACCCATAATGCTCTGAGAGGGAGGACAGCACTTAGGGGAGAACAATCCCCAAACATTGAACTGGCCAATTGCGCAAACAAGGTAACTGGAGAGAGAGAGAGAGAGAGAGAGAGAGAGAGAGAGAGAGAGAGAGAGAGAGAGAGAGAGAGAGACATGTTGGACAGCGGGAACGAGGCCATGCTGGTGCACGTGACTGTACACTAAAGGATTCTGTCGGGAGGAAATGACTTCACCTACTGTGACTCACTTTGATGACATTGTGTGTGACAAGGGCTTCCCTGCCAGCATGACTGGCGCCACTGTGCAACTAATGGAGGATTAAGTGGACAAATAGTCTGTGGCCGGTGTGAGTGTGTATGTGTGTGCCGAGTTCTACACTTTAAGTAGAGACTTTAATTTTTGAATTTATAACCAAAATGCTCTCTCAAACAAAGCATGCTACTTTATTTGTTTAATATATTTACCGACAATAACCTATAGAAATACTCTTCATCTTTACATTGCTGAATCTTGACTGGTAAAGAAAACCTTAAAAAAAAACCTTAATGACCAACAAGATATGAGCATTTGAGTCTTATAAGTATTATAATAAGTCTTAACCCTCATCCTTCCCTCTCACTCAAATCAGTCTATCATGGGTCAAAATGATTCGAAGCCCTAAAATGAGTTATTTCATGACTCTTGCCACTAGATGGCCTTATAGCTCAATATGGAGCAAATGAGCTGTTCCACTGGGTTCTAACGTCAGTTCTTGAGTTTATCTCTTCAGTATGCATTCAGATACACATGTATCTGTTTTTGGTAAAGATACTTTTATTAAATCCAACCGCAATTTTTTGTGTGAATTCATGGTTCAAGTGTGACAAAAAGTCCTAAGGACAAAGAATAAAGAAAGAATAAAATGCCGCACAGACGATAGACACAGACGCGAAATGGGTGGAGAAATCCATTTGATTGTAGTCTAAATGAGAAATAATTGCAGTGCTCTGTTCTACTGCTACAGAGTTAGTATCGCTATTGTGTTAGAAGAACCGGTGGATGCGGTTTACAGGTTTCATAGAAAGACAATGATTTGTCTCACTCTTTTCCCACGAGCAGTGGGAAAAGAGTGAGAAAAACATGAGTGAAGAGCTAGAGGAAACAGAAAGAGGAATAGAGAGGAAACCGCAGTTAATAAATGAGGGGAAAGCAACAGCATTAGAGAGCAGATCATTTCATTACATTAGAAAAAAGACTGAACCCTTCAAAGGACTCTGTGGATGGATGTATTATTTAAAACGGTTTCTATTTTCCTTTTAACTAGATTATTACACTTTTTGAAGGAAATGTGAGATGTTGCTGTGCAAAACCCTATAGGGAGTTGAGGGTGGTTGCCACGGCATTGCTATGCAGTTGCTAGGGTGTTCTAGGTGGTTTCTTACTGGCCCAAGTCCAAGTTTAGATTTTTCCCTTCATTTGAATGGTACAAAACTTGGTGACTTGTATGGCTAAATGGTCTTAGAAAAGAATCAGATAAGAAAACACTTATCACAAGTATGAACCCTAAGTGAGGAACACCAGAGGGTTAATACTGTACTTAGGGTTAGAGGTTTGCTGAAAACCCTGAACTTAGGAGCTAAAAATAAGGAAAACCACTCAAATACGGAGCTCTGATTTCCACTCGGAGACTGTGCTTTATCTCAGATCCGTCGAGTGCGTCTTTCTGCTTCTCTACAGGGAGCAAGAGAGCAAGAAAAAGAAGCTGTTATTTTCTCTACAGCAGCACTTCATTTACATTTTCATAGTTTCCGTTCTCCTCTTTGAACTCTATTGGAACTATGAGGGAAAAAAGCAAAGAGACTCTCTGCCGTTCTGACCCTGGCATTTCTTAATTTATTCATTAGAACACCGTTTTCTGCACTTTGTTTGGATGTTTAGGTCAAAGATTTGACGACGTGACAGCATATCCCAACACTGCTGTACTGTCTTACCACACACTCAAGTACGTACTTGTAAGTAAGTAAATTGGGATGCAGCCACCTACTCAAGCCTGTTTCTACTTTTCTCTCGTTCCCAATGGAGTGGCCACAAACTGAAACAATATAAGACGCAGAGTAGCATATCCATAGCATGCACTTGACATAATGGCAAAAGACGATATTGACAAACACTGGGCTCATTAAGTCTCCCAGACCGGTGATGAATAACAGGGAGCTTACAGCTGAGACTAATGAAACAGACTGGGCTCAACGCCCAGAGGAGAGAAAGCCCCCTCGTTCTAACAGGAGATAAAATGAGGGATGAAAAAGAGGAATGAGGGTAATAACGCAGTCGCCACACTGCCAGACCAGGCTGTCAATCATAGGGCAGCAAGAGAGATTCA
Source organism: Gobio gobio (assembly GCF_949357685.1). Classification (NCBI taxonomy): domain Eukaryota; kingdom Metazoa; phylum Chordata; class Actinopteri; order Cypriniformes; family Gobionidae; genus Gobio; species Gobio gobio. Next base: position 53,517,382 of record NC_137099.1, on the reverse strand, counting down.
ACAGACAGGCTGAAATTACTCCACAAATATACACCAGTGAGTATTTACTGAGTCATCCAGGATTCAATCTTTTAGCCGCCAGTGTGTGTAAGGCTTAGCCTTCCCCTGGCCACGGGTCTGGGGGCAAAAATACCACCAAATTGGACAAAAATGCCCCTGCAATTAAACTAAACCTAGCAATAAATTTAGACCTGCTCTGCATCATATTTCTTTTATACAGTTTTTACAGCGTTGCACATTTTAACCAATCACACGCGATTCTGTTATGCTTATGAATGCAGTGGCCAATCAGAGGCATTCAGAATCAGATTAGTCATCGCCGTAATACCGGCGTTTTGTTATGCACTCTCGCGAATTCTCTCATCGTAGAAAACATACGATGCAAGTAAGAGATTCATTTCACAGTGTAGACGGCTTCATTGATTATATTGGGAGTTTTTGTATTTTTTAGAGTACTTAAACTTGCGCTGTCAGTGATTTGAGTAGCTTTTATAAATGTGCTTTTATAAACGCACATTACTGGTGTGCATCTTGAGACAAAACGATGCCACTGACATATTTTAAGATATGTCGGTGTAAGTTGCTTTCAGTTAAAACAGCTCAAACATGCATTTTAGTCTGGGATAGGCTTAAGCCTTGTCTGTGAAAGCGGGGGGTAAATGTAAAGTTCTTTCACTTTCTGTATACGAATGATTCGCTGTTTGAATAACCATGAAAACGAAAGTGTTATAATTAGTAACTTTTTATCCCTTAAAGCTCTAGTAAACGCTGCACAAAGGCATCACTCTTTATAACGTCAGACACATAATGGTAATTAATATGATTAGCCTTTGGCTTGGCTACATCATCAAACAGCTAATAATGCGTTGCTAATGTTACACAAACCATGTTCCCGTTCCCCATCTCGGTCTGCCTTCTAAAAATCAGCATCCTTAGAAACACATCATAGAACGTCAGTGGAGGAAGGCATATAGTTCATCATAACATCGTAATATACATCATATACATAATTCACCCGCTATATTGCCAAATCGTCACAATTTTTTATATCAACAGTCTCTTGAGACTCTCCTGGATCAGATCATAGTAATGGTGATATGTTAAAGCCCGCCCACACGTTGACCTGATTGGTTACAAGGTAGTGATCGCGCTCAGGGCATTAAAACGGCCAGCGGCGGTACTGGTGACGTCAGTAACACCTGCAATTTCAAACCGTGTTTTTGAGACTGTCTTTGGTTCACTGCAGTTTTAAGGAGAAAATACTCAGCATTGGTGTTGACATGAATTTGCACATGGTTTGTCTTAAAGCATATTAAAAACACCGCATAGACATGAACAACATTAAAAACTTGATTTTCACCACAGGGGGTCTTTAAATACAAATTCAGTACACTCTAAAAAAAAAAAGGTTCTATATGGCACCAAAAATGGTTCTTCTTCGTAATCATAGAGGAACCACTTTTGGTGCTATATAGCACCATATCTTAACATGTTCTGTATATGGTAGCGGTGCTATATAGCACCATAGTTAGCGGTGCTATATAGCACCTTAGTCAAAGAACCGGTGAAGAACCTCTGAAGAACCGCTGAAGCACCAAAATTGGTGCTATATAGCACTTAAAAAGGTTCCCCTATGATTACGAGCCAAGAACCATTTTTGGTGCCATATAGAACCTTTTTTTTTTTTAGAGTGTAGTATTAAAAATATTTTATGGTATGACATGCATATTTTGCCTAAAAAGACGAGTTTATTATTCGATTACAACATTAGGCTACTTTTAGCCTTACCCTGGAGTTGGTTCACCCTCTGCCTATGACCAAAAAAACATATATAACATATACCTAAATATAAAAGATACTTTCTGATCAATATTTTTTGGCTTCGTTTTTTAAATATGATAGAAATAGCTATTCAATATTATCTCTTATATGAGGTTAAAATTAACTTAATAGTAAAGAATATACATATAATTATGCTTATACATTTCAGTGAATCAAACTCTAACGGAACAATTCATTTGAATTATGATTCAAAAAGAGCCAAGTCTCCATGTGAGATTTTTGTGTTTTAAAACACACTAGGCCTAGCATTCAAAAGTTTGGGGTCAACAATTTTAAACAAATTAATTAATGCATTAATCACCGTTTCCACAAAAATATGAAGCAGCACAACTGTTTTCAACATTGATAATAATCATAAATGTTTCTTAAGCATCATATCATATTAGAATGATTTCTGAAGGATCATGAGACACTGAAGACAGGAGTAAGAATGCTGAAAATGTTAAATTGTAATACTATTTCAGAATATATATTTTTTACTGTATTTTTAATGTAATAAATGCAGCCTTGGTGAGCAGAAAAATAACCAACACCAAACTTTAGAGTACACGTAGGTATTGCGGTTTTTACTGTTTTGTTAAATTAGTACAAATAAGAGGAAAATACAATAATAAAATATAATTATCTCGAAATATGCATGTATTATTTGAATTACTTTTTACTTTTAAATTGACATAAATATAATAATATATTGAATATTACCAAAAGGCTGAAAAATATATATTTTAGTTATATTACCAATTGCTTCTTTACATAAACATATACAAACTATATACTCTCTATCATATTTATTCTCCAAGGCCATAAGCAGTTAGGCTGCCATTAACTGCCTAATGGTGCTTAAAAAAGCCGATTGTGTTTGTCCCAGGAAAATTAGGCCCTCCCTATCCAGCGCAGGGGGCTCCACAGGATAGCCGGATGGCATGGACTTGAATGTGTGTCGAGGAGGAGTGTGTATGTGTCTCTGTAAGCATTTCCTGTAAGCCTATGCCTCGGTAAGCATTTATAAGAATCAAAGTGGTTGCTAGTGAAATCTATTTATCCTGTATACACACACACACACACACACACACACACACACACACACTGATCCATGCAGTATACTAACTGACAGTGGGCTTTACATCGCTTTGATGCACCTTCACACAATAAAGCTGCGTTCAATCGTTAAGCTTCCTTCTTAGAATTCCTGAGAGGTCAGTTCCCAAGTGGACAGATTTCTCAGAAGTGCTCCCTAAAACAAAGTCAAAACTCCCTGGCATCCCTAAAAGCAACCACTAATTTGTGGTCCACATTTAATCACCCATAATGCTTTTCAGGCTGAAAGCCATTCCAGCTTCGCATCTCATAGATCCAGATGGCATTTTGGCAGAAAGCATAGCTGCAAACCTGGATATGTGTCTCTCCCGGGGTGTAGATCCTGAATATGACAGTGAAATTATGTTTTTTTTTCTTCATTAAGCTTAAAGGGGACTTTTTACATTTTTACACTTTAACATATAATATTTTTCCCTGAGGTTCAATTATAATTTAATTACATTTTGTACCAAAAACAGGCATCATTTAATTTTTCTATGACCAATTTCTATCCTAACCCTTTTAGAATTGAACTTTTTTTGCTGCTGTGCCTTTAAGACCTTTATGTAAATCCTCTTTACTTGTGAAATGAGATGCTGCGCTTTGCTTCATTTAAACACGAGCTGCGTGTTTCCTGTCCAGATTAATATGGTTTTAACTGCCCTATCATTCAGATACAAACTCTTTGTGTCATGTCAGGTTTTGTTTGTGTTTCATGTCTTTTATTTTGACGTTTATTCACGTTTCCTGGTTCCAGTCATGTGATTCCCTCATGTGATCCTACCTTGTGCTCCCCTTGGCTGAATCTTTGCCCCCATACCCTTAAATAGGGAACTATTTGAGGGGACAGCCATTTGTAGTGGTGTCCGAAACCATAGTGGACATTATTGAGTGCACTCATTCAATCCCACAATGCACCGCGAAACGAGTGTACACCCGATGTACATTCAACGGCTGTCCAAATTCGCTCACTATTTTTCATTCACTCCTTCAAGTGAAAAGTATTAGTGGACTAAAGTAGGGAATAGTGATAGAGGGTTTGGGGGGCGTTTTCGGATTCAGCCCTTGTCATGTGTCCTATGTTCTCATTGGCTCATTGTTTGATCATTGATTTCAGGTGCGTCTTGTTTAGTCATTTAGTCGTAAATCAGTATATCGTGTACACAAATTCAGGCATTGGTAAGGACAGTAAAGGACGCTGGCTCACTACACACTGGTGACTATTTCATAATGATAAATACTTTGCTTGTTACGTGCAACATTTAAATAAAAATTTAAATTTAAATTAATTATAAATGTTAGCTAGATTTTGTGTTCATTACCTGTCGATTTATGTTGATCCTGAAATATAATAATAATGGTTTCTATTTTTAAAAATTCGTTATGTGTAGTGAGTTGTCTCACGTGATTTAAGTTTCGCGCTTCAGAACTTCCGTTAAGGGAGCATAGTGAGCATCGATGCACCCTGGGTTTTTCGGTGCATTGTGCAGTGCACCGGAAGGATTCTGCGATTGTGATAACCCTTAAAATGGCTGACTCCCTGATCAGTGTCCTGACTACTGAACTAGGGAGCTGATTGAAACACACCCCCTTTAGGGCACTATTTAAGTGGACAGCCATTTGTAGTGGTGTCTGAAACAATAGTTGGACATTATCGAGTGCACTCATTCTATCCCGCATTGCACTGCAATAACGAGTACAGCGGATGTACACTCAACGGCTGTCCGAATTCCCTCACTCGTTTTCATTCACTCCTTCAAGTGAACTGTATTAGTGGACTAACGTACAGAATAGTGATTGAGGGTTTAGGGGGTGATTTGGGATTAAGCCCTTGTGTATTTAGCCCTCATGTTACCATTGGCTGAATCCAAAATCGCCCCAATTCCCTTAAATAGGGCATTATTTGAGTAGACAGCCATTTGTAGTGGTGTGCAAAACCATAGTGGACATTATTGGGTGCACTAATTCTATCCCACAATGCCCCGCAATAATGAGTGTACAAAACCGATGTACACTCAATGGCTGTCTGAATTCGCTCACTCGTTTTCATTTAAAGGAGTGAATGAAAACGAGAGAGTGAATTCAGACACTGAGTGCGCCGAAAGGGCTGTCGCTTTTGCATAGTTTGTGCGTGCCACTTAATAATTATTTGAAACTTGGCAAACTGGCAGCTCCAGTAGTAATGAAAAGATTTATCTTGAACGCTGCCATGGAAACTAGCATGTATAAACCTTATTAAACAATTTAGTAATCAATTAAAAAGGAATTCATTCCTTTATGATATTACGCTGTAGCCACATTGGACCAGCGGTTTGGAAGATGAATGGATGGATGGTTCAGCTGCGGGCGGCATCTTCTGGTCAGACGCAGGATTTCATTCAACGCTCAGCGCGACTCTCATTGCATTATGGGTATTCTCTAGCCGTTGATCGTACATCGGTTGTAGACTCATTATTGCGGTGCATTGTGGGATTGAAAGAGTGCACTCAATAATGTCCACTATAGTTTCGGACACCACTACAAATGGCTGTCCACTCAAATAGTGCCCCGTTTAAGGGGGTGATTCAGACACAGCCCATGTTTCAAGTAAAAAAAAAAATTTTTTTTAAATACTGGTTTCACATTTATGCTAATAAACTTGGCATGATGGATCCATGTTCTCATTCTGTTTACGCCAAATTCTGACTCTACCATCTGAATGTCTCAACAGAAATCGAGACTCATCAGACCAGGCAACATTTTTCCAGTCTTCAACTGTCCAATTTTGGTGAGCTCGTGCAAATTGTAGCCTCTTTTTCCTATTTGTAGTGGAGATGAGTGGTACCCGGTGGGGTCTTCTGCTGTTGTAGCCCATCCGCCTCAAGGTTGTGCGTGTTGTGGCTTCACAAATGCTTTGCTGCATACCTCGGTTGTAACGAGTGGTTATTTCAGTCAAAGTTGCTCTTCTATCAGCTTGAATCAGTCGGCCCATTCTCCTCTGACCTCTAGCATCAACAAGGCATTTTCGCCCACAGGACTGCCGCATACTGGATGTTTTTCCCTTTTCACACCATTCTTTGTAAACCCTAGAAATGGTTGTGCGTGAAAATCCCAGTAACTGAGCAGATTGTGAAATACTCAGACCGGCCCGTCTGGCACCAACAACCATGCCACGCTCAAAATTGTTTAAATCACCTTTCTTTCCCACTCTGACATTCAGTTTGGAGTTCAGGAGATTGTCTTGACCAGGACCACACCCCTAAATGCATTGAAGCAACTGCCATGTGATTGGTTGATTAGATAATTGCATTAATAAAAATTGAACAGGTGTTCCTAATAATCCTTTAGGTGAGTGTATATAAACTTCAAACCACTCATATCTAAAGTTGGTATACATTAGAAGGATCTGCAGAGTGTCTGATGCAGTGGCAACCTCCCACAGTTTCTCTTGAAGCCAACACGGAAGTGACTTAAACTGCAATTCATCGACTGGCCGCTAGGGACAGGCTCCAGAAGGAGCAGAATCTCATTGAGCCCCATGTTAAAATGCCCAACTTTACAGCAGAAAAAAACATGTTTACAGTCTGGTACAAATTGTGGTTTTGGTTTAAATGGATAATTTTGCCCTTCATGGCAACTGTGAGGGAGGTGAATTTTTTTTAGAATTCATTCGTTTACATTATATAAAGCCGTAAAGTTCTGCATAATTAAGGGCGTGGCCACTTTGATTGACAGGCGGATTGCAGTTTATCTGCTGTCTGTTAGTCATCACGTCACCTTAGCCTCACCCACGTCCCGCCTCTTTGGCTATTTTCAGTTATTCAGGAGGGACGCGCGATTGCACGCTGCCAAGATGGCGACGGCCAGCTCGACCCTACTTTACACTTCAAAACTGCTCTTCAGAATCCTATGGGTGACGTCACGGACACTGCGTCCATATTTTTTTTACAGTCTACGGGTGCTACTCAAAGCCAACAACAAAAGATTTATACGGTTTCCCTCATTTTACCAATCATTAGTTCTTATAGTGTTTAGATTCTATTCATATTACCTTACGGTGACTGAACAGGCCAGGTTTCTGAACACATAATAGGGGTTCATTGTGCTCAAATGGCAAAATTTGTGGAAGAATGCACTGTAAAAAAACATTTTCAGTTTAGTTTCAAATACTCTTTTTTCGTCAAGGAGGAAGTTGAGGTCTGAAAGGTAGATAATTAATACTGTGTTTTAATGATACAATGAACTCTTTTATCGCAAAAAAATATCAAGGAATGTTTTATTCCTCATTGAAATGACTAACTTCATTTTACAAGTAACAATGACGAGTATAGACATGTTGCGTTGAACTGTATTATAGCGCTTGGCTTATAATGAAAAAGTTGCTGAAGGAACTGTCAATGTGAGCCGCTAATACCGATGTCCAGCACTTTAGGCTGAAGTATAAACACTGAATTCTCTTGTTTTCCAGTTAAGGAGCTGAAAAGTGGTGACCTTTGTGTGAAATGTCTAACTGTCTGGGGTGGAGTGCAGCGGCGCTCTGAAAGCCAGATCAGCTGGAGCTTGGAAATGGCTTGTTTATTTTCAGCAGTGAAAGAGGGGAAGTGAAAGTAATACGCACACATTTTGTTTTGACTTCATAGAACAGCAGATGGTTTCCGTGCTGTACCAACAATAATACGACGGCTCAAAACCTCTTTTATGTTTTTTTTTCCGTTTTATGTTGCTCTGGGCAAGAACCGGAGACACGAAAACAATAACTCCCAAACCACAAAGCAAATATGAACTCCTGTGAGTACGCTGGAACCTAGTGAGTAACTGACAATGAAAACAAATCTAATCCTGTTACGGGTTAGATAACACTTTACATTCTGTTGGGCAAAGAATTCGTGTTAAGTAAAGTGTTTAAGTCAAGTGTTAATAAATCACACTGTGAAAACTAGATTAATAAGAAGTCAGAGTGGCCAGTGAATGCCTAATTTTACCAGACAGTTTATTTTATTAAAATCAAAGTACAGGGAAATTTCACACCAAAGTTCACAATGAACAAACTTAGCCATCTTTATGAGCACCAAATGTGAACTAAATAAAAAAACAAATGAGGTTCATTCTCGTGTTACGCATCACGTTTGTGCTTCAGCAAGAACCAATGAGGTTCATTCTTGTGTTACGCAGCACGTTTGAGCTTCAGCAAGAACCAATGAGGTTCATTCTCGTGTTACGCATCACGTTTGAGCTTCAGCGAGAACCAATGAGGTTCATTCTCGTGTTACGCATCACGTTTGAGCTTCAGCGAGAACCAATGAGGTTCATTCTCGTGTTACGCAGCACGTTTGAGCTTCAGCGAGAAACAATGAGGTTCATTCTTGTGTTACGCAGCACGTTTGAGCTTCAGCAAGAACCAATGAGATTCATTCTCGTGTTACGCAGCACGTTTGAGCTTCAGCAAGAACCAATGAGATTCATTCTCGTGTTACGCAGCACGTTTGAGCTTCAGCAAGAACCAATGAGATTAATTCTCGAGTTACGCATCACGTTTGAGCTTCAGCAAGAACCAATGAGGTTCATTCTCGTGTTATGCAGCACGTTTGTGCTTCAGCAAGAACCAATGAGGTTCATTCTTGTGTTATGCAGCACGTTTGAGCTTCAGCAACAACCAATGAGGTTCATTCTTGTGTTATGCAGCACGTTTGAGCTTCAGCAAGAACCAATGAGGTTCATTCTTGTGTTATGCAGCACGTTTGAGCTTCAGCAAGAACCAATGAGGTTCATTCTTGTGTTATGCAGCACGTTTGAGCTTCAGCAAGAACCAATGAGATTCATTCTCGTGTTACGCATCACGTTTGAGCTTCAGCAACAACCAATGAGGTTCATTCTTGTGTTATGCAGCACGTTTGAGCTTCAGCAAGAACCAATGAGATTCATTCTCGTGTTACGCATCACGTTTGAGCTTCAGCAAGAACCAATGAGGTTCATTCTTGTGTTACGCAGCACGTTTGAGCTTCAGCGAGAACCAATGAGGTTCATTCTCGTGTTACGCATCACGTTTGAGCTTCAGCAAGAACCAATGAGATTCATTCTCGTGTTACGCATCACGTTTGAGCTTCAGCAAGAACCAATGAGGTTCATTCTTGTGTTACGCAGCACGTTTGAGCTTCTGTAAGAACCAATGAGGTTCATTCTCGTGTTACGCAGCACGTTTGAGCTTCAGCAAGAACCAATGAGATTCATTCTCGTGTTACGCATCACGTTTGAGCTTCAGCAAGAACCAATGAGATTCATTCTCGTGTTACGCAGCACGTTTGAGCTTCAGCAAGAACCAATGAGGTTCATTCTCGTGTTACGCAGCACGTTTGAGCTTCAGCAAGAACCAATGAGATTCATTCTCGTGTTACGCAGCACGTTTGAGCTTCAGCAAGAACCAATGAGATTCATTCTCGTGTTACGCATCACGTTTGAGCTTCAGCAAGAACCAATGAGATTCATTCTCGTGTTACGCATCACGTTTGAGCTTCAGCAAGAACCAATGAGATTCATTCTCGTGTTACGCATCACGTTAGAGCTTCAGCAACAACCAATGAGGTTCATTCTCGTGTTACGCATCACGTTAGAGCTTCAGCAAAACCAATGAGGTTCATTCTCGTGTTACGCAGCACGTTTGAGCTTCAGCAAGAACCAATGAGATTCATTCTCGTGTTACGCAGCACGTTTGATCTTCAGCAAGAACCAATGAGGTTCATTCTCGAGTTATGCAGCACGTTTGAGCTTCAGCAAGAACCAATGAGGTTCATTCTCGTGTTACGCAGCACGTTTGAGCTTCAGCAAGAACCAATGAGATTCATCCTTGTGTTACGCAGCACGTTTGAGCTTCAGCAAGAACCAATGAGATGAATTCTCGAGTTATGCAGCACGTTTGAGCTTCAGCAAGAACCAATGAGATGAATTCTCGTGTTACGCAGCACATTTGAGCTTCAGCAAGAACCAATGAGATTCATCCTTGTGTTACGCAGCACGTTTGAGCTTCAGCAAGAACCAATGAGATGAATTCTCGAGTTATGCAGCACGTTTGAGCTTCAGCAAGAACCAATGAGATGAATTCTCGTGTTACGCAGCACGTTTGAGCTTCAGCAAGAACCAATGAGGTTCATTCTCGTGCCAACCAAGCAGATTTGGTTGCTGTTTATGTTTGCTGATAAATGTTTATATGTGAATAAAAGCCTAAATTCAATCTTTTAATCATATAAAGTGATTGTTTCTCTTCAGATAATTTGGATTACACCACTCAATTCATATGCATTAGTTTTTTGATCTCTTTATGAACTTTTTAAATTATCAGAGCGATCGTTGCGTAGCTGTCAATGGAGGGACAGAAATCTCTCATCATCATTTGTCTTCTGAAGATGAACTAACAGTATTTGGCCACCATGAGAGTACAGCTTATAATTCATACAGAATGATTTTTTATTTTGAAAATGTAAAAAAGCAGAAAGTGTTTGTGATTAGGGATAGGGGATACAGTTTGTACAGTATAAAAATCATCATGTCTATTGTGTGTCTTACTGGTTTGGAACATATAAGCAATTAACATTTTTGGGTGAACTAAACCTTCAAGGGTTTTTTTTTAGCTTGAAAGACTCGTTCATTGGAATGGCACTAGAAAAGACATTATCAACCGTTTTGCTAACTTATGCCATTTTGCTAATTTAAATGACTATCCAGAACCCCGCCTACCGAAGACACACCAGCCAACCCGATGTCCTGAACGGGCTAAATAATTGACCAACGGAGAGTTTCAGATTCGTTCCAGACAGCTGTGATTTCTCAGTCAGAACGTCGATTTCTAGAAGAGACATTTTATATTGGACGTTAAAAATAAAAATATCTCACCTGCATCCTCCGCCGGCGGATAATACCGGAGTCATCCATGGCATCGCTCATCGTGGCTGTCTGGCTAAACCCTTCACCGGTCACATCTAAGTCCACGTGGTGACAGACGCCTACAGCTGATGTTCAGAAGTTTTTCTCCGTTTGCATTTCCCCCCTTAGGTAGAGAAGATGATGGGCGTTGCAAAGCGATGCGCGAGACACATCAACAACAAACACCGCTGATGGAAAGTACACAAGATAACTGTTATAAATAAACCGGAATATCGTTTTATAATGATTAAAACACTCCGGTCTCAGCGACCAGGGTCAAAGTGCCTGGTTTTTACGGTCAGCAACGAGTAAGAGATTCATCTTGAGTTGTCTCGATCTTCACTTTTTCTTTCCGCGCGGGCACGACCGAGGCGCGTCCTTTCGGAGAAAGGTCCTTTTTGGACATCTGGAGCACTAACGAGGCATCCAGCAGCACTAATGGACCACGGTCTGTCCCCCAGAGGACATCGCCATCATATCATATTCGCTGGCTGGCAGCTGGATCAGTAATGGCATCATTTATGTGAAATGCATCCTGCTTTGATTGTTGCCGTGAGCTTCCTTCTGAATGAAGTACAGTAATCATCCCTTCCTGTGGTACACTGATGAGTGCACGTGAAATCTGCACTAGCTACCGCCTCTGCTGATAGATCCTAATACACACGGTGTGCTACCCTGGAGAATGCGCGTGTGTGTGTAATGAATCTTCTCTCACTCTCAAGGAGAAGCACGTTAACCCTTTGAGATCTGGGCTGAAGTAAACCTATGTAGGTGGCGCCAACAGCAGTAAATCTCGAATATATAGTGCCTAATTCCCATTTAATAAATATATTTTATTATAACATATTTGTGTATGTGTGTGCATTATTTTTTATGAAGCAACCTGAATGCACACTGACTCATGAGGTAAAAATTGAGGTCCCTATGAGGAAACAGTTATGAATCATACAGAATTATAATTTTTTTATTATGTAAATATGCAGACAGTTTTGTGTGATGGGGAGGTTTATGGTAGGGGATAGAATATACAGTTTGTACCGTATAAAAACCATTATGTCTATGGAGAGTCCGCACAAAGATAGTAAACCAGGCGTGTGTGTATAAAATATTATATTATGACCAGTCACAGGTAAAGTCAATATCACTTATATCGATAATATTCAAAGTGTTGGATGCAGGAGAAATGGGCAGGAATAAAGATCTGAGTGTCTTTGACTAGGGCCAAATTGTTATTGCAAGGCGACTGAATAGCTTCATTTGATTTTAAGTAAAGTTAACTCAAATATCCAAGTTGTCGCTTAGTTGACTTGACAAGTTGACTAAACGTAACATTTTAAGGCAGGACGAATATTGCCTTTTTTTAAAAGTTGAAACAGCAAATTTGCTCCAGGTTAGCAGTGGTGAGAATTTACAGAGAAACAAGTGGTCTGAGGTTGTCTGGCTATCACCAGACCAAGCTCAATCTTTTAAGATTGAACATTGGTCTGGGGAGTCTGCTCTGTATTTTCTACTGCACAAGAGGCGTGATCAACGGGCATAGTTCAATTGACTCTGTACGCAATTGGATAGTCCTTCAACCAACCAGACCAACGATCCATCCCTTCTCTATCCGTCATTGTGTTAAACCTGTCAATAGCGCGCCAGGTGGATAAGCCGGTTTGTGATTGGTCCCCGCAAATTTGTAACAAGCAGGATAGAAATATGTACAGGTTTCCGAAATCAAATCGCCAGCAGATCGGGCTGGGTTTACCCAGTCTAGGTCTGAGGAGGGATACACCACAAACCGGCGACAGGGTGTTGGGTGCCCAAGGCTCATCGATGCGCAAGGGTAGTAAAGGCTATCCCGCCTGGTCCGAGCCAAGAAGGTCTAGTATACTGTGGCACAAGTCACACAAAATTGTTATGATAATCAGAGCGCCTATGATGACCCGTCCACCGTCGGAATCGCTTACAATGGGCACACGAGCGTCGTAACTGTACCTTGGAGCCGTGGAAGAAGGTCTTCTGGTCTAATGAGTCCTGTTTTTTTTACTTTTACCTGGGGAAGTGACGGAACCAGGATAGACTGTGGGACGGCGACAGGTTGGCGGAGGAAGTGCGATGGGAAATATTCTGCTGGGAAACCCTGGGTCTAGCCATTCATGTGGATGTAAATTTGACATGTGCCACTGATCTAAACCTTATTGCAGTCAGACCAGGTGCACCCCTTCATGACAATGGTGTTCCCTGGTGGAAGTGGCCTCTTTTAGCAGGATAATGCATTACCTATGCATAATGCCTGCCACACTTCACACATGATTCAGGAATGGTTTGAGGAACATGATGAAGAGTTCAAGGTGTTGCCCTGGCCTCCTAATTCCCCAGATTGAGCATCTGTGGGATCCACCTCGCATTCTACAGGACTTGAATGATCTGCTGCTTACATCTTAGTGCCAGAGACCACAGGAAACCTTCAGGGCTCTTGTAGAGTCCATGCCTCGTGTTTTGCCAACACGCGGAGGATCAACAGCATAATTAGGCAGGTGGTCATGATGTTTTGGTTCATCGCTGGTGTATACATTGTGTCTACTACATAATATTTCTTAAATAAATGACACAGAAAGCATTGACATTAGTGAATTCTAAATCATGTCATGTGCATGGCTGTTGAATATTTGCACTGATTTTACGATAAAATTAATAAATCAAACTGGACAAGAGCATTACAGAGCATGTTATATTCCATCCTGCATTATTCATCCCTTACTGGCTCCTTTACAGTTTTTGTGAGGGTTATTCCATTCATATCTACTGCAGCTCTTGAGTAAACATTAATACATATTTTACAGCAAAACCACATGTGGTCCAAATAAAACAACCAAACAATATGTTGGAGACATAAAGACATTTCCCTAGCGGCCAAATAATCAGGAGGCTCTTTCTTACCAAAGCATCTTACAAGAAAGAGCTGTAGCCTATATATATATATATTGCGTTTGAGATTATAAATTAAGGAAATAAAAAGATCTCCAGTCTACAGTAGGAGCATGTCGACAAATAAAATGTTTTTCATTATGACGTGAATAACGCAAAATAATACCCTACAGTTATATATGAGTGTAGTAAATCTCGTTTGTACGGGAAGAAGGAGGCGGGAACCGGCGAACATTAAACAAACTTTTAATCAAAATAAAATGGCGGCGACAGCCCCTCACGGTCGACTGCCGCCTACATACAAACAAACACAATGAAAATAAAAAGCTGCAGCCCCTCACGGTCGACTGCAGCAACACATAACAAAACATAAATAAAACTCAACATAAAATCCAGGCCTGGTCCTCTCTCGTCCCTCACTGTTGTCGCTCCTCCTTTATAGTCCCTCACTCCTCCGCAAGGGCCGAGATCGCTGCGGCGCGCAGCTGGCGCTCATCCTTCCTGATGAGCGCCGCCTCGTCCCGCCCTCACGGTCCCTCGGCCTCGCTGCCCGCCACAATGAGCGATTGATAAAAGAGTGTGGATCAGCTGTATTTTACACATTAACTGTGTCCATGTGGGTGTGTGTGAGTGGAAATATTAGACTTCCCCCAAGCTAAGGCGTAGGTTCCTTGTTTAGTTTAGATGAAATCTGTTATCTTTTTCATTGACGGACAATGTGTTCCCTTGAACAGTGTTTAAGTGTTAAGAAGGTGGACTGTCCACCTGACAATGACAACAGTGTCAAGCTAGACGGTAGAACGTGCCGTATCCTAGAAACATGTCAGACATAGAATTGAGTAAAAACAGCTGCTATTCTCTCTCTGAGCAAAGTCCATTATGATATGACAATGCTGCTTCACACAACCACTTCGCTGGATCGTGGTGGGAATATCACAAAACCTGTCAAGAATGTGTCATATTTCACCCCAAATTCGAAATAATGTTGTTATACTGAAAGAAAATGATCCGTATTTTAAGACGTGTGAAAATGTGACATTTATTTTAACTGATAATGATATAATACACTATAAACCAACTATATAACGTGTGTGTGGTCCTGGTAAATCCTATATGTTGTGGGGACCAGTAATTTGACCTTGTAGGGATATACAGTATTCGGCCACCATGAGAGTACAGCTTATAAATCATACAGAATGATTTTTTATTTTGAAAATGTAAAAAAGCAGAAAGTGTTTGTGATTAGGGATAGGGGATACAGTTTGTACAGAATAAAAATCATCATGTCTATTGTGTGTGTGTGCCAATAGTCTTATTTACGACAAAAAATCATTTTGCACAGTGCATGATCGCCATTAAGAATGATAATGCCTAATGTCTATCTACAGTGCACCCGGAAAGTATTAACAGCACTTCACTTTTTCCACATTTTGTTATGTAACAGCCTTTTTCGAAACTGGATTAAATTAATAATTTTCCCCTCAATTCTACAAAAAATAACCCATAATGACAACGTGAAAGAAGTTTGTTTGTTATCTTTGCAAATGTATTAAAAATTAAAAACGAAAAAAAAAAAATCACATGTACATAAGTATTCACAGCCTTTGCTTTCTTTGTTGAAGCTCCTTTGGCACCAATTACAGTGTTTTTGAGTATGGTGCTACAAGCTTGGCACACCTATTTTTGGGCAGTTTCTCCCATTCTTCTTTGCAGGACCTCTCAAGCTCCATCAGGTTGGATGGGGAGCGTCGGTGCAGAGCCATTTTCAGATCTCCCCAGAGATGTTCAATCAGGTTCAAGTTTGGGCTTTGACTGGGCCACTCAAGGACATTCACAGAGTTGTCCCATAGACACTCCTTTGTTATCTTGGCTGTGTGCTTAGGGTGGTTGTCCTGTTGGAAGATGAACCTTCGCCCCAGTCTGATATTGCTGCATTCATCTTTCCCTCGATCCTGACTAGTCTCCCAGCTCCTGCCGCTGAAAAACATCCCCACAGCATGATGCTGCCACCACCGCTTCACTGTAGGGATGGTATTGCCCAGGTGATGAGCATTAGAAATGACGCTTGCCATTCAGGCCAAAGAGTTCAATCTTTGTTTCATCAGACCAGAGCATTTAGTCTCTCATGGTCTGAGGGTCCTTCAGGTGCCTTTTGGCAAACTCCTGGCGGGCTTTCATGTGCCATACAGGCCTGATTAGTGGAGTGATGGTTGATGGTTGTTCTTCAGGAAGGTTCTCCTCTCTCCACAGAGAAATGCTGGAGCTCTGTCAGAGTGGCCATCGGGTTCTTGGTCACCTCCCTGACTAAGGCCCTTCTCCCCCGATCGCTCAGTTTGGCTGGGCGGCCAGATCTAGTCCTGGTGGTTCCAAACTTCTTCCGTTTACGGATGGTGGAGGCCACTGAGCTCATTCAATGCTGCAGAAATGTTTCTGTATGCTTCCCCAGATCTGTGCCTCAATACAATCCTGTCTCGGAGGTCTACAGACAATTCCTTGGACTTAATGGCTCGGTTTGTGCTCTGACATGCACTGTTAACTGTGGGACCTTATATACAACTGAATTTACCACAGGTGGACTCCAAACAAGTTGTAAAAACATCTCAAGGATGATCAGTGGAAACATGATGCACCTGATCTCAATTTTGAGTGTCATGGCAAAGGCTGTAAATACTAATTGATCGATCGACCAATCTACCTACCTACACCTACCTATCTATCTATCTATCTATCTATCTATCTATCTATCTATCTATCTATCTATCTATCTATCTATCTATCTATCTATCTATATCTATCTATCTATCTATCTATCTATATCTATCTATCTATCTATCTATCTATCTATCTATCTATCTATCTATCTATCTATCTATCTATCTATATCTATCTATCTATCTATCTATCTATCTATCTATCTATCTATCTATCTATCTATCTATCTATCTATCTATCTATCTATCTATCTATCTATCTATCTATCTATCTATTTATCTATCAGGCTCAGACTATGTAAATTCTTATCTGAAAATGACTCAGTGTGTTAATTTGCATGCGTTTCTTTTAACATTAAATGGCACACTGGCTTTCTCACACATATTCTCTCACTTTCACACACACACACACACGTTCAAAAGCTGTAGGCAAACAGAATGCATTCAGCCATAGAAGAAAAGATTCACCCACGAGGAATCTGTATTCAAAGCTCTGCTGCCGTAGAAACCATTACATGAGAGAAAGACAAACCCCAGAGGAAACTACATCAAATCATCCACAAACACTGAAAACCAGTAATCAATTTATAAGGCTTTTCACAAGATTTTATATCAGCACCGCCGCTCTCTCTATATAAGAAGAGAGTTTTTAGGAACTCACTCGGTGCTTCTCAACTGCTTCCCAAAAATGGGCCACAAAACTGCTATGATGATAAGGTCATGGACAGAATGCTAAATGCAAATAATAAAAGGGATAGCAGGCTTTTCAAAACAGAGGAGAAAATGCTAATGGTATTTTGTTGCAGATTCATTTAGCTAGTGAAATTAGATAGATGCCAAAATGGTCAAGTTGTGTGACGTCTTTTAAGGCCATTGGGACAAACCCAGTCCTTATAAGAGGAAGATAGTGTGCTGCAAAAGATACAGACAATGGTTTTATTCTATGTGTGGAGTGTGCAGTTAAAGGTACACTACTTTTTTTTCCCTCCAAAATTTACAAACGTGAACGTTGCTCTGTATCGTTGACGGGTCAGTGCTGCATCATCATGAACGTTTCAGCCTTTCCAATGTAAATATTCAAGCGTCAGAACACGTAAAAGTATATGCGTCACTTGCCTGTCCGTGTCTCGTCATATCCGTAAATAGAGAAAAGTTGCTCCGGCTACCTAGATGCATGTCTGGTGTGGTATAGGTTAGTGGTCACAACGAGCGAGAAAGGTTGACATGGAGCAGCTGAATCTCCAAATCCGGGAAATCACACGTTTGGAAAAAACGGCTAAAAAATTGAGAGTCTACTGGCAAAAAGAGAACGCTAGCCAGAATCAACAGTGGCTTGGCTTGAGATGGAGAGAACTGAGGGGTTTGAAATGTTGTGAAAGTGACACAGAGATGATGGTGTTTTTATTATTCAACAGGTGAGTAAGGTATTTTATTGAACAGATAAATTGCCATATGTATCTCTCTAACAGAGTTGATAGTAAAGCATGATCTATTGTGAAGGGTCATTATGGTTGTTGTAGCGCTGTGCTGGAATTTATTTTCAAGGACATACCTACCATGTCTATTGATGGGTAAAGCTACAGTAATGTGTTCAGCTTGAGATCCTTTCCATCTAGACTGGTTATATCTCTAAGTCTAGTAGTGAATGTTTTATGAGCAGTATGATGACCATATTCATCCGCACATTCACGTAGAGCTGAAGCACAACCAAAACAATATTCTTCCAAAAAATGCATGCAGTTTTGTTTTTTAACCAATAGAGGGCCACAAATGACATAGTGTACATTTAAAGCAAAATAATCACAATATTAAATTATTGGTCACACTTTAGATTAGGGCCCAATCAGTGTTAATTTTGTTGACGAATAATTTTCGTCAACAACCTTTTTCAATGATGAAAACGAGACGATAACTAAATAAAAACTAGTGTTGGATGACATAAACCATGACGAAAACTTACTGTCATTTTTCGTCAACAAATAAAAACGAGACGAAAATGTTAGGGAGGGTTGATTAGGGAAGAGATCCAGTCAGAACTGATATCCTGTGTAACAGATGCGCACATTTGATTTGAACGTGTTGATCTAACCGCTGGAAAACACGGCACTGTTGCGCTTCTACAGTCTCACGCATCCCCAATACAGCGCTCCAGAGCGGCTCACAATCAATGAATAGCGCACATTTATGCCACGCTGATGGTTGAAACAATGCATATTTTATCTCCCTCATCTGAACTTGAAGCAGACATTTCAAAATAAGAGTCAATTTGTGTTTCAAGCTTGTTTATAATTAAAAGTCACGCATTATATATTCATTTTTGCTTACACAATAAACTATATTTAATTTCATTCCCATTTAATTCATAGTCAGGAGGAAAGACCAGTATTTGACACATATTCAATAAAGTATCAGGGTTATAATAGTTAACTAAAACCATTTAAAAAATCTTCATTACTTGAAATTAAATAAATGTTAACTGAAATTAAAAAAATAAATAAACAAACGTATTTGAAGCTTTAGCTTAAACTGATATGGCCTACTGACTAAAACAGAAATACAAAGTTATAAAAACTATATAGATGTTTTTAAAAAAACAAACAAAAAAGTGAATTGAGCTCTTTCGTGTATTTTTAATGTCAAAAACAAAATGATGTCAAAATGGTTATGTAATGCTTAAATACTTAATGTATTACAATTGAACTAAACTCATTAGATTTTAGGAGACTAAATCTACTGTAGATTTAGTCGACTAAAATCTTATATTTAGTCGACTAAAACTAAAAACAATTCAGGTGACTAAATATGACTAAAACTAAATGGCATTTTAGTCAAAAGACTAAAACTAAATCAAAATTAACACTGGGCCCAATTCTCACTATCAACTCTATTAACTACGACTTTTGCCTCAATGAACTCCTAATTACTGCTTATTAATAGTTAGTAAGGTAGTTGTTAAGTTTATATTGGGTAAGATTAAGTGATGTAGAATACGGTCATGCAATATAATTGTCTAGCAGAATAAGGCATTCATATGTGCTTTATAAGTACTAATAAACAGCCAATATCCTAGTAATATTCATGCTAATAAGCCGTTAATAGTGAGAATTGGACCCTAAACTAAAGTGTTACCAACATTTTTTTCAAAGATAATGACAGGACACTTCAACATAAAAGCACACATATTAAAGAGTCTTCACAAGCATGCAAGCCTGGTTAAAGAATTAACATTGACATCTGTTGGTAGACAGTGGAAATGACACTCTCTCTTGTCTCTGTCACTTGAGCCCCTTTTAAAAAACAAAGCAAAATATATCAATAATATTATATTATTATTGATATTGTAGTAATGAGTAGAATGGAAGTACACTATTCCGAACAAAGCCAAATGCACCTTTAGAGTCATTTATGGATGAAATTGAAATTGTTGGAATAAAAAAATGTTGGAGTATGTTTTTCTTCCTGAACTAAAAGCCATAAATATGACTGATTATCAAATTGTAAAGTCATCCTAATGACTGCAAAGAAGTCTCTTTCCGTCACTAAATGCTGTGTCATGCGATGAATTGTTCTTGAAGTGAGTTGGCGGCGCAATAATGCCTAAACCCGACAGTGCCAAGGACAGTCAGCTCTCCTCAGCCTCGGCTGGTGTGATTTACTGAGACAGATCATTAGGTTTGTCACAGGTAAATTATAGCTTAGCTAAATCAAAACATTTATGTGCTTGCTCCATTAAGACTTCATAAAGAATGGGTTTCAACATGAAACCTAATTAATTTAGTAAAAGAAAAATTAACTGATGTACATGTACATTCATAGATGCAGCTACTCATGGATAGAGCTATCCATTGACATTCCTATTTACTACAATCAAAAATATTTTGTTATAATGCTCAGCTAAGAGTGATGGAAAAAAACAGTTATCCAGTTAGTACTATTGATTGTGAGAAGTGGGCCTCAGTGTATCAACGGCAAACAGGATTAAGAGTTTAATGGGGACTCGTGTGTTTCCTGGGTCACCTGATTATTTACAGCAGCGTGGCCTTGACTGACATCAGCTGTTAATGTCCTCAGTCAGATCAATCAGACCGGGCGTGTAGTATTTAAAGAATGCACAGATGAGTCCGATTCTTTATATACTGTACATTCAACATTCTCAATCCTAAAGATTAGAAACTTGATTGAATGCATGTAAATAGTTCTAGCATGATTTTTTCCCCTATGCAAGAATATATATATATATTTTTTTTTTAATGTGGCATTTATTCATTTATAATAATTATTTGTTTCTTTTTTAATTTATTTATTTGACACATAATTTCGCATTTATTTATTTGATACATCTAGTTGTTTAGTATGTAAATATGAATTGTGCCTATATTTTATATTTATTTTACCTTTTACTATTTACTATTTACTTTCTTTTTCTTATTTTTTAATTCATATTTTTTTTTATGGACCAGTTGGACAGGATAATGAGCGTTTCTTTTACTATCCAAAAAGTATCCCAGGATGCAGCTCACAAAGTTTAGTAGAAAAATATAATTTATGTTTATTATATACTATATATACTATATATATATATATATATATATATATATATATATAAAAATAATTATATTTTTTACATAAATTAAATTATATTTTGTGCCTATTTATTTATTTAAAAACTTTATTTTACATTTATTTTCTTTGAAGCCCTTCGATGCTGTTTAAAAAGCATCCTAGGAAGCACATCACAAAAACATATATAATATAAAAAATAAATACATTTACATTTTGCCGTGTTATTTCTTTGTTTCTTTCTTTATTTTACTACTTTTTACTACATTAATTGTTAAAAATAACAATTGAACAAGGGTGTGTTCACACTTGTAGTTCGGTTCGCTTGGTTCATATGGTCCGGATTCCGGGGGAAAAAAAAAATGTTGTCCTTGGGTCTCATTTATAACCACTAGCAGTGGACCGTGGAATATTTAGTAGTGAGAAAATTTCACAAATGGACTTATTGCACAGGAGGCAACCAATCACGGTACCACGCTTGAGTTCACTGAGCTCCTGAGAGCGACACATTCTTCTTTCACTAATGTTTGTAGAAGCGTCTGCATGCCTAGTGCTTGATTTATACACCTGTGGCCATAGAAGTGATTGGAAAACCTGAATCCAATGAATTAGAGGGGTGTCACAATACATTTGTCAATATAGTGTATGTTCGCAATCGCATGCCATACGAAACAGCACTCGCCATTCTTAAAATGCTGTGTAAACGCAGTTTATACATATACGTACTGCATGAACAAGGAAAACAGCTATAGATGGACCTTTACGCTTGTTGCCATTAGTGCTTAAATGACGTCACTGTTGCCCAGCTTACATCACTTCAGAGTTACTACTGGCGGTCCGGATGCAATCAGGAAAATGGCCCTATAGGGGAAAATGTAATTCTTGGGGGACCTATAACATTAGTTCCTATAACCACCCAGTGCAAAAGCCCCTTAATAGTGTTAGTGTGAGACTTCCCGTCGCTCAAATCCCTTCTCTGCTTTACAGAGCCTCCTTTGGACTCTTCTAATAGAATTAAACTCAGACGTGTCTGACTGTGCGATCCTGGTTTAGCTGACCTCTGTTGAGCTATCTGTGCCACATCCATTGACGCACACAGATGCTGGGCTAATTTAGGGATTTGGTGCGTGTCATGAGGCCGGGATGGTGTGAGCATTATAAAGGAAGGAACGGATCAAAGGGTAGCCTTCATGAATGGACATGTGTCTCAGTGGAGCCTGAAACTTGACTGACTTGATCTTCAGCTCAAGCTACTTCAACTTCTGTACCTTCAACTTCTCCCGAAGAAGAGCCATGTCGGGAATCATGGAATCTGTGTCGCATACGTTACCTCACGCAGAAGGATCCGTACCACGGAGAGCCCTCAAGGTCCCGGCTCGTGGGGCCTCCTCACAATTCGTGGCCTCCACCATTGTCATCCTCTCCTCTTACGCTGTAGCGACACTGGCTATGAACTGTGGGAAAAAAATCCAGGATCAGCGAATGGGCACTTTAAAAAACTGAAGCAAGAACAGTTATACAGGACTCAGAGCACTTTAGCTCTAATGGCTCATAATGCAATTGCCTTATGACTCTGTAAACTCAGTTCATGTATGAGCTGGTGTTAAGAGTGTCTGCTGGCTCTGTCGGTGCTGCTGAAGAAAAAGAACAACTAATGGAGCTGATATTACCGTCACGTTGTAAGATAAAGCCACGAGACAGCACGAACGGATTCAGGATGGCATCCGAGGAAGAAGCATCACTCCTGTGGACGTAACATCTAGAGAGATCCATTACCAAAGAATCCATTTGTAAAGTTAATGTTTTATTTGCAAGTTATATAAAAAATGTTTTAATGTCATTCTTTTTTGTCTGCCCTTATTGATACATCTTGACAGATTAAATACCTGTTATTTTTGAATGATTTATATACTAACATTATATTATATTGTATGTAATGCTATTGTAGTATTTATTTAATATTACTATAATATAATACGGTTTGTGGTCAGTTTGTGTGACCAATGTTTTCCACTTTGATGTCGTTATTAGCCAGAAATCACAATTGTAGTAATTCAATATTTGCTTAGTTTTCACCAAAAGCTCTCTTTATTTTGCTGTAGTTACGGTGCCAGACAGAAGTCTGTCCGAAATCAGTTCAGGTCATTTCCTGATAAGGCAACAAGTCAGATTCTAGGATTTGGGAATTGGGACGCGGGCCATGTGTTATTGTTCCCGGCCATGATATTTCCAGGCCGGCAGGTGGCAGTATCGCGTCTGCTATGTGTGCTGTATGCCGCCCTACAGCCAGCAAAGAGCAGGACGTTGTGAATCACTCCGGGAAAATAACACGAACTGAACAACGGCGTCCTGGACGAATTCGCCTTTTTACATGATGACTGTTGAGTGAACACTAGACGAGCGTTATCGGCTCCTCTCACGGACAAACCGACCTGTTTTACGCGGATACGGGCACATCATCCGGAGCCGGTTCCAGTTGTGTCAGTCACCCATGAGAAGCGAGTGAAGCGAGTGTGTGGTTCTGATCCTCAGGGATGTGTCATGGCATCGGTTCGGGTGGCAGTGCGGGTCCGGCCCATGAACAGACGGTGAGTGGGTGTTAAACACACACACAAACTAATAAACTAACACATCATAAACATGTCCGCGTGAACAGCTGCCGAGTGAAATATACCTGGTAGTGGTAAAGCACAAATATTAAACCCGCCTTAGAATTAGTGAGCTGTATTTATTATTACATTAATAATACAATAAATAGTTAATATTATGTTTAACTATCTGTTTCTTATTTATTATTGTTGTGATTATTTTTGCCCATTGGGACGTTGACATGGCGCAAGCCAGATTCGAACCTGACGGATACCCGCTGCGCCTCGACTCCGACCTCATCTGTGAGCGGCATAGGCACGTTCAGCGTCCAGAAAGTCCATAGTGCTCTGTCTAAATAGGCAGATAGGTGTGATTTGTAACACTTGAGTGTAATTAAGACACAGATAAACATTTTCACATATGGCTGTTCCATTGTTTATATGAATGACAGATTGTTATTTCACTTCCTCTGCATGCCAGTTGTTCACCTCATGAACGCCAGGTCCCATAACAAAAGAACACACAAACACTCACTAGGGTGGTAACTTTGCGGCATTTAGTGAAGCAAGAATAATTGCACAGGACTCTGGTGTACTCGCAACTACAATACAATTTTGTCCATCATATCGATGGTATCATGATGCAGTGATTCTGAAATAGCCTACTCTATTCATTACCAGACCATTGAGCTACGATCTTGAAATAGACCTGTGTGTAAGAGGCAAAAACGTGTTTGACAATGTGATGTCTGTTTCAAAAACTGACCACTGAGAGGAACCTGTCTTGCAAAGTGCACAGTGCCTGAAAACATAACATTTCTAGACTTCTGGAAATAAAAGAAATACATAAATAAACAAATAGTCTGGCACAGTGCCAAATCCATGACAAGCGTCTCCACTGCTTTTTGATGCAAGTTTGTGCTCTTTTGTCCATTCCGGATTAAAAGAGGTCTGACGTTTCGGCATGCTATGATATGACGTAGCCAGCACGTCGTGGAGGCTTGTTTACGTTTTTAACCAATGATATATCAGATATTTATTTGACAACGCTTTCAGCCAAACATTTGTTTGACCAGAGATCCTACGGCATTAGACAGCATACGATTCTAGAGCGGGGTTTTTTTTTTAGCAACTTTTCAGCACAACTCCAAAAAGGAGGACAAATGAGTGTCCGGCTTGAGGCTGTGTCGGACGCCGGACAGGGGGCGTAAAATCCGGACTGTCCGGCCAAAATCCTGACGTATGGCCTAACACACACACACACACACACACACACACACACACACACACACACACACACACACACACACACACACACACACACACACACACACACACACACAGAGAGAGGCAGATAGACAGACACAGTGATACACATCTTCTTCAAGGTTGGATTTGTTTGAGCTCTAGCTCTGTCCAGGAAACTTTCCCAAAACATACTGATTAAATATACTTTCTCAGTATATTACAGACACAGTATATTTCTCAGTAAGAGGTTCAGACAATATTCTTCATTCTTATTCTCGTAAAGTAAACGCTTTAACTAAAACAGTCAGTAGGCACAAGCCTGAACGACCCCCAGTGACATAAGCTCAAAGGATAACCCTTCAATATATACGTATAATATATATTTACAAATCTTCATGTTAGATGATTAATCATATTCATTATTATAACATAAAAAATATCTAATTCACTTAAGTATCTCAATATAAAATGTTAGAGTGTTTATTATTGGTTAATTTATTATAATATAATTTATAAACTCCTTCATTAGCCAGCTTTAAATCAGCGCTTAAATCTGATTTGTTCTCTCTGGCTTTTGATTAGATTGCTAAAGGTTTATGGGTTTTTTTTATTTATTCTTTTTTTAATAAAATTACTGTACAGCACTTTGGTGCAACTCTGTGGCTTTTAAATGTGCTATAGAAATACATTTTGACTTGATTTGACTAGGTGTCTAATTTCTAGTCCGCTAGGTGTGGTTTCACTCGTCTATTTAAAGTCTATTTAAAATAATTAAATTATTCATTATATCAAAATTGAGCCGAATGAAAAATGACCCAGTTCTCATTGGTTTTATACTGGCCCTGGCCTTTTTAGCCTCTTCTTTTATTAGACTGTTGCTTTTAGGATCCCAGACCAAATATTTATTATCACAATATTTTTATAATATTAAAGGATTAGTTCACTTTTAAATAAACTTTTGCTGATAATTTACTCACCACCATGTCATCCAAGATGTCCATGTCTTTCTTTCTGCAGTCGAAAAGAAATGAAGGTTTTGGATGAGAACAGTCCAGGGTTTTTCTCCATATAATGGACTTCAATGGGCTACAAACGGTTCAAGGTCCAAATGACAGTTTCAGTGCAGCTTAAAACAATACCAGACGATGAATAAAGGTCTTATCTAGCGAAACGATCAGTTTCTGCATGAAACCGAGCAGTATTTATGCTATTATTTTACCTCTTAACGGACGAACGTGATCGTCTCTGAGCTCCGCCATAACTTTCGGCAAGTGAGGTCAAATTAGATCGTGGTCATTGATGTATACGTAGATGCCTCATTAGCGACTGCACGGATCAGTAGAATGAGGCATCTACTATCGATATATCTATGACCACGATCTAATTTGACCTCACTCTCCGGAAGTTATGGCTGAGATCAGAGACGATCGCGTTCGTCTGAATTATCAGCAAAAGTTTATTTAAAAGTGAACTAATCCTTTAAAGGTCCCATGGCATGGCATTTTTCTATTATTTTATAATGTTTCCTGAGGTGTACTTATATTGTTAGTATGACTTTTACATCATAAAATGTCATAATTTAGAAATAAAAGGCATTTTTTCTATACTGCTGTTTGCCCCGTGGCTGAATGCCCTGCTTCAAGAGGCGTGTCTGCTGTGAGACTTCAGTAAAAATGCCCACTGTTGTGATTGGCTGACATCTTTGCATTTTAAATGAGCGGAGGGGGCGTGGTTTAACGTGGTCTACGAGGCAGGAGCTGCTGCCAGAGAGACGGATGGACCTGAGTTCACTTCACATCAGTTCTCAGCATGTCTGAACTGTTACAGCATATACTTCAGGTTATTAGTTTATTTCTAGTCGGAGGGGCTGTCACTCATGTCAGAAAGTTAGTAACTTTAGTAAATTATGGATCAGCGCTGACTCGAGACGCGAACCGTTTAGAACGATTCAGTCCGATTTGGTGAACTGGTTCGGTTCACTAAAAAGAACTGGTTCAAAAGAAAGATTGTTCGCGAACCGGACATCACTAATGTACCAGAGATGGAGCGATTGCTAACAAAGTTATTTATAGTAACTACTGAGTTATGAGAGCGCTATCAGTCAGCGTGAGTTTATTGTGTTTGTATCTGAGAGTTCTGAATAAACACGAGTCTCAGTCACACCGAGTCCGTCTTCATCATTATTACCAACTTTGTAACACATGCAAAGTACCATTACAGCTGTCGAGATGAACAAGTTAAAAGTAAGTGTTGATAATAGCATTATTTTAAAAATAAAATAAAAGCGTCAGTGACGCGCGTTGAGTACACAGCGCAAACAAAGACACAACAGCAGTAATCGAATGTAATCCAGTTTATTGTGGGGCTAGGCTGGCAGATTCTCTGGGCGGAGGAAAGGGAGGAAACCGTTCCTGCTTGGACGTCAAACCAGGAGACTTCAGCATTGGCTCGTCTGGGCTGTCATTTTCTCAAAGGCAGAGAAAGACAGCCAGAACTCGGTTTTACACCGATCAACATTTCTATCCACTTGGGGACAATATTCAGGCTAGGGGAACTCATATTAATGTTGAAAAACCTCATAAAATGAACATTTCATGCCATGGGACCTTTAAAACATTATGATTATTTATTATTAATAATTATAATATTTAAATTGTAAAGTATTTATAATTATTGGTTTACACTTGGAGTAGACTGATTTTATTGAATGTATTAAACTAATGTGATTGTAAAGCAATCATTAATGAGAATTATAAATAATCTGTAAAGCTAGACTGAGCATTTGTGGGACTATATGCAAACAAACCTGTGTGTATTTCGCATACAGCGTGTGCAGTTATACAGCTCATTCTCTCCTGAACATCTCCTGATTCCAGAGGTGCTGAGTCTGTATTATAAAAGAGCAGAAATATAGGTTTCATTTTATTTCATATTTTGTTCCTGTTTCATTCGGATGTTTAACAGTAGTTTTACAAAACAATACAAACTGAGATCTGAAAATTAAGTTTTCATTTCTAATGTTTACTCTAAATTGTTGTGCTGATAATATAATTATAAAACAATGAAAAACATTTTTAACCAGTAAAAAAAATGAATGATTCTGCTTTCCATCTTAAACTGCTCATAAAAGCATCAAGTTGATAGACACCTTGGTTTGATCTGTTGATTGGTCTAAATTAAATCGTCTCCCTCGAGAGTAAATTCCTGTGGACTTGAAGATTTACACTGTGTGTCAATAATAAATGAAGTGCATAAATATGTTTTATTTATTATTGATTTTTGGCCCAGGGAGAAAGACCTGTCTGGCAAATGCATCATCGAAATGGAAGGCAACAAGACCACCATCACCAACTTAAAAGTATGTTGTATTACGTGACTCTAAATGATTGAGTTCCACAGAAACTATAATTTTTAGGCTTATTATTGTGTTGTTTTTTTTATGTCAGATACCAGATGGAGTGACTGGAGACTCTGTAAGAGAGAGGGCAAAGACTTTCACATATGATTTCTCTTACGACTCGTCGGACTGTAAAAACGCCAGCTTTGTCTCGCAGGAGAAGGTCAGTGGAAATATGAACACACCTGTCTGCTGAAAATTGTATAACTTTTGTCTTTTGCAGTCATCAATTTGTTAATTAACTGTAAGCAGGGCTCCAGACTAACATTTGAGAGCAGTGGCACCAGCGGTGGTGGTGGAAAATTTTGTAATATATAATTACTATTGTTTTGCAATTTGTTAATAAGTGCAGTTACTAATAATATTAAATGTTTGTTTATTGGAAATTTAACAGGGAAGCACTGAGCTTGAATTGATATGCAGATAAAATGAACTTTTATAAACAACAGTAATGTGCAAAAATGTAAATATTCTACTCTTATTAATTAAATATATCATTGTCCTTCTATATTATCACACTGAACTGACCGACAGCTTCAGTGATTATAAAACAGTCCCTCCAGAAAAACGCGATTATGCGATCGCGTGATTTAACGCATAATCAGCCAAAGTCCGCATATTCATGCGGGGCCGCATTTTTTCTAATACGCCGCACTTTCGCCGCATAAATTGCCTATTTCCGCGTGCAAAATATGCGGGGCTATCATGATTTCATAATCCCCGCATTTTCGTTGCAAAAAAAGTCATATATATTAGCAGAAAGTTGAAAAATGTTCGTTTACTTCACACAAGAGCCGCCATTTTCGCCTATTGCCATGGGAACGTTTTGAAGTGACGTGATTACCCGACGCGAACGTCATCGAAAAGCTTCAAACCCCGTGGAGAAACCATAGATACCGGTGAAACCATGATGAAGCACAAACTCCCATTGGCCAACAAAAATAACAGCAAAAGAGCAAAGCAGTTTCCCTGTGTGCTGACTGATTTCAAAACACAGCTTTGAAGCGTTATGAATCAATGAGTCGATTCAGTGGTTTGAAGCGTTATGAATCAATGAGTTGATTCAGCGGTTTGCAGCGTTATGAATCAATGAGTCGATTCAGCGAGTTGGATCGCCAAACTCACGTATTTCAGCAGTTTGACACGCGATCCGAATCATGAATCGACTCGATGATTCATAGCATCATGATGCTGTGTTTTGAAATCAGTCATCACTATATAAGTCGTTATTTAGTTTTTTTTGCACACAATAACTATTATCGTCGCTTCATAAAGTTATTGTAGAACCACTGTAGTGAGATGGACTTTGTAACGACGTCTTTAGTAGGCTACCTTTTATGGGTCTTGAGAGTGAACATTGTGCCAATGGAGGCCTTTCTGAGCCATCGGAATTCAACTAAAATATCTTAATTTGTGTCCAACAACATAAAGGGAAGTCATTAATGACAGAATTTTCATTTTTAGGTGAACTAACCCTTTAAGAGATTGCACTTTGTGCATTGGAAGCACTCAAATGTCTGTTTTGTATAGCGACATCTGTAAAACAGGAAGTTATTTATTAATTTTTTCAGAAGTTGTAGCATATTCCTTTTGTAAAGCTACAGAACTTGATTGACTAAATGTTTTGTAAATTTGAGCCATTATTAAGGTCTTCAATAAAACAAGATGAGAACTTAAATATTCCAGCACTTTCTGTGATGTAGTGCTTTTTTTTCTTTCTCATCAAACCGCAGTTTTTGCAAGTTCCCGCAATTTTATCGCATAAAATTGCATAAATATCCCGCATTTTTCATCGCATTTTTTAAGAAAACGTGCCGCATAATCAAGGATTTTTGCCCGCAACAATCACAAAAAAAAGCGGCATTTTTCTGGAAGGACTGATAAAAGGAGCATTTTTGTTTTCTGGGTAATTCAGTCACAATTTTAAAGGGGTGGTAAAACACATTCTTTTGAGGCTTGATTGTGTTTGTGGGGTGCACTGTAACGTGTTCATGCTTCGTTTTTAAAAAATTGCATTATTTTTCATATATTTGACCTTTATTCTACACTGCTCTGTCCCTCCTTGTAAAAACGGTCTGATGGTTTCCGGGTTGTATGAAGCCAGTCCCTCAAAAATACGCGATGGGCTCAGATTGTTTAGCTGGCCCAGTGTGTTGTGATTCGCTAACCGCCTAGTGCACGTTTGTCGAAAAACATCACGCCCCTTACCTTTACCGGTAGACTGTGCTTTGGTAGTATTAGAATCAATGGCGTCAATAAAACCATACCAATTTGAGCCCGAATCAGACCCAGACAATTTTAGTGAAGATGATCGAGCAGAACCTGTTCATTCCTCAAGAGTAAAGACTGCGGATCTATAGTGATTGCTACTGAATGGCACTGTTACTTTTGTATTTTTAGAACGATTATAGCCAAATATCTGTCGCAAGAACTATTAACCCAAAACGAACACTAAACATTGGCTTTACTAGTTAGCCAAATCAAACACAGAACCATGTTTAGCATGCCTGTAGATAAACAATATATAAAAGCTCTGATCAAAGAATAATTTACACTAATGCCAAGTTCGCTGTTGAGATTTAAAAAAAAGTTGTAACGTTAGGTGTTTGTCGGATAACGTTAAGTATGAATGAGCATTTAACAAACTGGTTTGCAGAGCCAAACAGCGTTGTCATTTGTGTACTTCCTTGCTACAACGTACAATTAACAATACGAACTATTACAGGAAAACACATCGACGAAAAATAAATCAGACTTACAGGTTGTGGCCCGTAAAAAGCTTCTGTTTTTAAATCCATCTTTCAGGACAAGCCGTTGTGCGAATCCTTCATTGAACTCGTGAAGATTGTGGAAGCTTTCCTCTGTGAGATGTGCAGCGGGGGCCGCGCGCGCCCGTTGTGGATTCACACTGGCAGTGTTTGTCTCGTGCAGCTGAACCGCGGCTAGTGTATTGCAAATACAGACGAATATTGTCCATTATGTCACATTTTCCAGTCTTCTCCTCCGACCCCTGTCTGTCTCGTGCTTTGATTTATGATGGGCAGCATATATCTGCTGCAAATGCGACCTGTTCCCCTCTGTCTCATACACGCATGCATATAACATGTTGTATGTTAAACGCACTGCAACGCACCCCCGTCCCTAGGAAGGCTGAACAAAGTGGACCTGCAATCCGGATGAAAATAACAGCGTTTCATCGGCATTGCGGCAACAACACTCCAGCCTAAATATACCATAACAACGCCTCCCCGCGGCGAAACAAAATGGCCTCGCCCGCCCTTATTTAATATTCTCGGAGGAGGGGTTTATGTAAATATTGGGGCTGGTGATGTCACAACCCTGGAGGACTGTCTGTAGTCGCCTACCGGCCGTTTGCTGTAGTCCTTTGACATTGATTTCTTTAAAAGCAGATTTCTCCCTTTGCTTTAAACTTTGAACGTTGTAACTTTGCAGATGTTGTTTATGCTCTAACAGCAACATTACACACTAGCTAAAGTTAGAAAAGTGAAATCGTGGTTTACCACCCCTTTAAGAAACTTTTTTGTTTTTCATGGGACTTTGTGACTTTCTACTCTTTTCCATATATTAAAGGTACACTATGTATTCTGGACGTGTGAGGGAGTCGCCTGTCAATTGCGTCATATCTGCGTTACCCCCGGTTTTATTTTGCAGAAACGCTTTACTCTCACTCCAGTGAGCAACAAGTGTCATAGCAGCCGCAGAGAGAATGCACAGAGTAACGTCATAACCATTTTCAACACAATCAGATATATCTAATATGATAAACAGAGCTGCGTTACCTCAAACTCATGACCGGAAAAGCGGAAGTGGCTAAGTCCCGCTGGTCGTGAGGCATGTGTTCCGTTCGTCTTATTAACAATCGCTCCAGCGGCCTTGCTCAGCTCCTCAACACTCTGTCCTGCTTCTGCTTCATACTACAGTGACGTTAATAATCACATCCATGAACATGATTTCTGCCCGAGTCCTATCCCGATTCTTTTCCACCGACTGTTGAGGTGAAGACCACATGTCCCAAGATTCTGTGCTCAAACATGGCGTCATCAAACTACGCCTTTGTTTTGAATAGGCGACCTCGAGTGGACCGAAAAGTTACATAGTGCAGCTTTAAGTAGTGGAAATTGCTAATAAGTCTATGTGCTCCTATGTGCTCCCATCTACCGTTTATAGTGGTAATTTCATGTCTTTTTTAAATAAAACTGCTTGTTTGCCACAAAATGGCCTACACCTTTAAACTTTTAGTTTTACAAATCCTCATATTTAGAAAATAACATTACAATTGGATAATACTTAGTGCTTTTAAGTGCTGGAAAAAATGTGAATCCCTTGAAACATGCTTGAATTTCACTCTCAAAAGGTTGTACGATGAATAATGACAAAATTAAGAAATAAAATCAACTATTTCTTCCACAATACCATGGAGTGTTACTACATTGAATCCATGGTGAATGTTTATGATTTGTGGACTGAAACCCCTGAACTTCGTTCATGCAACAATTGTTTCTCCTGGTTTCCACGTCCGTGCTGTTTGCTCTGATATCTGTGGTTTATAACAGAGAGTTCTGCTTGAACGCTTCCCACTAGATCTCACAGTAGCGAAGTTATTAATTCTGTGGTGAATTTAAACGCTTTCTCACTGGATCTCCCAGCGTTGTGTGGTAACGAGTGTCACATGATTGAGATCAACCCGTGTTTGAGTTTGCACTGTGCTCTCTATTAGCTATCTATCTGAGCTAGGGATGTGACGGTGAGGACATTTTCCCACCGGTTAATTGATGTGTGACAACACCGGTAATACCGGTATCACCGGCGGAGACTTTTAAATCACTAATTCTATCTAACCGAAAGTAACATGCACACGACCGCTCTGAACTGAAAACGCGACAGTGCGCACACACCGTGACTGACCGCTCGTCTGTAAATGCGCGCTCTGTGAGGCCATGGGTGCGTCTCAATCAGTTCCCTAGTTCAGTAGTCAGGGCACTGATCAAGCATTGATCAGTCTATGATTGAGATGCACGCCATGAATGCACACTGTTAGTTCGTCCGTAAAGCCTCGTTTATACTCGACGCGCCCGCACGAGCGCGAGGGTGCGCGCGGCAAAAATAAATCCGCGCAGCAGCGTAGCGCGGAGGCTCGCACTGCGGAGCCAGGCGAAAGTAAACAATGCGCGCTTTGTGCGGCCGTGCACATTTTACTTTCGGTTTTTAATCAGCGCCAATTCGGCTGCGGGTTGCTTGAATTGTGGGTTCATTAGCCTATTATTTTTAACGAAAAACACAACAACAAAACAAATGACAAACTCCCTTAAATAGGCGCTTTTACGTTTCGCTTTGAAACCAAATCTTCCGCGATAATCTCAGCCAGCTCCTCACTCTATGATGAATGACTCCTGCCGAGACTCACGGTCGGATCCTGCTTTATTAAGCAGACACGTTCAGTTTTTATTTGTATTGTCTGTTCTCTAACTGAACTAAATTATTTTATTACTATAAAAAAAAAAATCAAAAAGACGGTGGGCGGTGCCACGGTGGGCAAGTGATGTAACCGGTGTGGAGTCTGGACACCGGTAACACCGGCAACACCGACTATCGTAGCAAGCCTAATCTGAGCTGATAAACGGTCTGTGCAGCACAGTTCAAACAAGCAGCACGGTTCAGTTCCGCTTTCGTTTGTTTGCCATTTGCTGCTTCTCATTTGTAACAGAAGTGGCAGCTCTTATCAGTTAGGCAACGTGGTGATCGCACCAGTGAGACCTCTTACAAAATTTAGTCACATCAGCAGGAAAAAAGGTTGCAAAATGTGACCATTTGGTCGCAGTCGGGAGCCCTGACTGTAAGCAGTTAGTGCTGAGGCTGGAAGATCAATAATTATGTGTTTATAATTTAAAGACCAGAAAGAAACCAGGAACATTATTTGAACCAAACAACTGAATGTAAGAAGTAAAATAAGGTAAAACATTTTGTTAAAAAAACAAATTCACACTGTTTTCACTAAATGAACACAAGAAAAAATAGAGCCACTTATAAATTATTGATATAAATGTCTGGTCTTTTTAAACTTCCTGTTAGTGCCCAGAGCATGAGCTGGACATTGCCTTCTTTTTTACTGATAATGCAAATGAATAGAGTTGTGGATTGACTGAAGCAGACAGTTTGAACGGATTCACAAATCAGAGACTATTAAATCAGAGATGGATGACTTCTGCCAGATAGTCTGTAGAAGATATGTCTTAATGCTCACAAGATCACAGAACTAGTTGAATATTGTGAATATTCTATAATTTGCCCAACTCTAATTAGAGCATTTTTGTAGAAGCATTATTGGTATCAATTGCTCAATAGATATTCATTTTGTTTTATTTAAAAACTCCAGCTCCAGTCCAAAAAAAACTTTTGAATGAATTTAGTTTGACCCAATTCATGCATTATAATATAGTCAGATCTGATTAGGAATTAATCCTCTTATTGTTTGTGTTCAGAAATATTTGTAACTGCTCTAAAAGTGACAACAATCTCGGGTGTTGTGTTGTACAGTAAAAACAGAAATCTTGGTTTTCAAGATGCAAACGTAATCTTAAAGGAATTGGAAATGCCCAGCTGTCATTGACGGTACAGTTAAGAACATAGCTTGACTTTATGATTCAATTTGAGCTTTTTTTCGGGTTAGCTTAGCATTGTTGCATAAAGAAGTACTGTAATGTCACAGGCATGATATCTGTGTGTTTCAGGTGTTTAAGGATCTAGGCACTGATGTGTTGAAGGCAGCATTTGAAGGATATAACGCCTGCATCTTTGCTTACGGCCAGACTGGATCGGGGAAGTCGCACACCATGATGGGAATCCCTGTAAGCTCTTTTCTTTTTAGGTTTTTTCATTTGAATTATGCTTTAGTAAATCTCTCAGGCAGTTGATTTATCACCCTTGACTGCTTCTGGAAAGTTGAATATTAGCTCTGAATCATGACTTGCTGTGCCGTAGGGGGACGTCGGGCTGATCCCACGGATCTGTGAAGGATTATTCAGCCGGATTTCAGGAATGACTCGAAGAGATGAAGCCTCTTTCCGTACAGAAGTCAGGTAAGTTGAGTTCAGGAGTCAGGAGTGCTCTGTGCGATGATAGTCAAAAGATAGCCATTCTTTACAGACACAGATTAAAGAGGACCCTTTTACAAAGTCTTGATATTGTTTTTGGGCTCTACTAGAATAGTAGTTCAAAAAACACATTGTTTTTGCAGCACCTCCTTCTGTGCTCTGATTGGATGGCTGGACCAGTGTGTTTTGTGCGTGTTTGGGAAATGTCACAGCACTATCCATAACCGCGAGATTCAACACGCTACTAACTAACTCACTCAGGTCCCTTTATTTGCATAATAGGTCCTCTTTAAAGGTGAAGTGAACCATTAGGGGTAGCAAACCGTTTTCAAGCAGTCCCCTGTCCCATACTCATGCATTCATTGTTTGAGCCAGTGTTGCTGTATCCACCCCAACTGCCTCAAACAAACAGATTGCAATTCGACTTGGTGCTTCTAGTAGCACAGAAATTATAGACTACACGTTTACTTCTTTAAAGTGAAGACCAGTTGCAGTTTGCATACAGAAAACCTGCTCTTACTCTGACATTTTGGTTATGCTGGCAGCTATTTGGAGATTTACAACGAAAGGGTACGGGACTTGTTAAGGAGAAAATTGGCTAAGACGTATAACCTCAGAGTCAGAGAGCATCCTAAAGAGGGACCCTATGTAGAAGGTAAGACCATGACTTAAAATCTTAAAACGGATCTTTGTAAATTAATTCATAAGCTTAAACATTGTCACAATAGTACAATGTTTGTAGTCAATACCAATACTAATGAAGTTTTACAATTCTCATACTGATTTCAGTGTCACAGCAAAATTAATGTTATGGATAACACCCCTCTAATGAAAGAAATTAAATATTAATATAAAAAATAACACAATCTAAACAATGGGATGTATTGTTTAATTAAATGGTTAGTTCACCCAAAAATGAAAATTCTGTCATGCATTACAACCCCAAATCCGAAAAAGTTGGGACAGTATGGAAAACGCAAATAAAAAAACAAAGAAGTGATTTCTAAATTTACTTTGACTTGTATTTCATTGCAGACAATATGAACACAAAATATTTCATGTTTTTTCTGGTCAACTTCATGTCATTTGTAAATATGCATCCTTTCCTGTCATTCAGACCTGCAACACATTTCAAAAAAAGTTGGGACAGTAAAGCATTTACCACTTTGTAATGTTGCCATTCCTTTTCACAACACTTAAATGACGTTTAGTGACTGAAGACACCAAGTGATGAAGTGTTTCAGGTGTAATTTTGTCCCATTCTTCCTGCAAACAAGTCTTAAGGTGGGCAACAGTACGGGGTCTTCGTTATCACACATTCTCTATTGGAGACAGGTCGGGACTGCAGGCAGGCCAGTCAAGTACCCGTACCCTCTTCCTCCGCAGCCAGGACTTTGTAATGTGTGCAGAATGTGGTTTTGCATTGTCTTGTTGAAATATGCATGGACGTCCCTGGAAAAGATGTCTTCTTGAAGGCAGCATATTATGCTCCAAAATCTCTATGTACTTTTCAGCATTAATGGTGCCTTCACAGAAGTGCAAGTTACCTTTGCCAAGGGCACTGACACAACCCCATACTATGACAGACCCTGGCTTGTTGCTGGTAACAGTCTAGATGATCCTTTTCTTCTTTGGTCCGGAGCACACGGCGTCCATTCCTCCCAAAAAATACCTGAAATACTGATTCATCTGATCACAGTACACGTTTCCACTGTGTGATGGTCCATCCCAGATGCCTCTGAGCCCAGAGAAGTCGACTGCGCTTCTGGACACTGTTAACATAGGGCTTCCTTTTGGCACAGTACAGTTTTAACTGGCATTTGTGGATGTAACTACGTATTGTGGTACTTGACAAAGGTTTGCCATAGTAGTCCTGAGCCCATGTGGTGATATCGCTTATAGATGAATGACGATTCTTGATGCAGTGCCGCCTGAGGGATCGGAGATCACGGTTGTTCAGCTCAGGCTTGCGCCCTTGTCCTTTATGCACTGAAATTCCTCCAGATTCCTTGAATCTTTTAATTATGTTGAATTATGCACTGTTGAATGTGAAATATCCAAATCTCTTCCTATCTTTCTTTGAGGAACATTATTTTTAAACATTTCAATAATTTTCTCACGTATTTGTTGGCAAACTGGCGATTCCTCGGCCCATCTTTGCTCCTAAAGGATTAGACCTTTCTTGGATGCTGCTTTTGTACCAAATCATAATTACAATCACCTGTTGACATCACCTGTTTCAAATCACATCATTATTTAACCATTTTACCTCATTCCTAGCCCTAAATTGCTCCTGTCCCAACTTTTTTTGAAATGTGTTGCAGGTCTGAATGACAGGAAAGGATGCATATTTACAAATGACATGAAGTTGACCAGACAAAACATGAAATATTTTGTGTTTATATTGTCTGCAATGAAATACAAGTCAAAGTAAATTTAGAAATCACTTCTTTTTTTTTTTTTTTGCGTTTTCCATACTGTCCCAACTTTTTCTGATTTGGGGTTGTACTTCCCCTCATGTCGTTGGACACCCGTAAGTCCTCCGTTCATCTTCGGAACACAAATGAAGATATTTTAGTTGAAATCCGATGGATCAGAAAGGCCTCCATTGGCACAATGCCCTTTACACTCTCAAGACCCATAAAAGGTACTAAAGTCTTCATTACAAAGTCAAAAAACGTTACAAAACACGCCATCATGAAGCGTTATGAATCAGTGAGTCGATTCAGCGGTTTGGATCGCCAAAGTCACGTGATCCGAATCATGAATCGACTCGCTGATTCATAACGCTTCGAAGCTTCATGATGCCGTGTTTTGAAATCGTCATCACTATATAAGTCGTTATTTAAGGTTTTTTTGCGCACAAAAACTATTCTCGCCGATTCATAAAGTTATTGTAGAACCACTGTAGTGAGATGGACTTTGTAACGACGTCTTTAGTACCTTTTAAGGGTCTTGAGAGTGTAAAGTGCATTGAGCCAATGGAGGCCTTTCAGAGCCATCAGATTTCAACTAAAATATCTTCATTTGTGTTCCGAAGATGAGCGGAGGTCTTACGGGTGTCCAACGACATGAGGGGAAGTAATTAATGACAGAATTTTCATTTTCATTTCAAGTCAATTTTAAATAAATATTGAGAATATTTTCTTTTTAAGTTAAACATAATTAAATATTGAGAAAATATTGCAATATAAATTACATGAGCATATATTGTATTTGTGAGATATAAATATTGCTATATCATGTAAACATTGAGTGAATTTTGCAATATTATGTAAAAATTGCATAAACATTAAGTAAATATTACATTATTATCTAAATATTACAATATTATGCAAACATTTAGTAAATATTGCAATATCACACAAACATTGAGTGAATATTGCAATATTATGTAAACATTGAGTAAAATATTTATTGCATTTTGTAATATTGAGTAAATTTTACAATATTAAGTAAATATTGAGTAATTGAGGACTGCAGTATTATGTAAATATTGCATATTAAATAGTTATGTAATACTGCAATATCATGTAAACATTATGTAAATAGTGTAATATTAAGTAAACATTGTGTAAATGTTGCATTATCATCCAAACATTGCATAAACATTAAATAAATATTACAATATTATGTATAGTAGTGTAAATGTTGCTTTATCATGTATTGAGTAAATATTCAAATATTATCAAATTTGCAGTATTATCTAAATATTGCATGTTAAATAGTTAAGTAATATTGCAATATTAAGTAAACATTGAGTAAATGTTGCATTATCGTATAAATACTATTTGAACATTAAGTTTAGCATATAAAGTAAAAATATCAAGTAAATAATGCAGTTGACGTTGCATTCAAAGGTGTCTGCATTTCCAGCCGCTGTGAGTTCTGTTTCCTCCCTGATTTCAGACCTGTCAAAGCACCTCGTGCAGAACTACAGTGATGTGGAGGAGCTGATGGAGGCGGGAAACATCAACCGCACGACAGCCAGCACCGGCATGAACGACGCCAGTAGCCGATCACACGCCATCTTCACAATCAACTTCACACAGGTGATGCCTTACACATGTACCTACACCTGAACCAACCGAAAAATCCAGCTAAAGAAACGACATACCTTTTCTAGTTAAAGCAGTAATATAATACGTTTTGTTATTGTTCCCTTCTTCTCAGGCTAAGTTTGATGCGGAGATGCCGAGTGAGACGGTCAGTAAGATTCATCTGGTGGATCTGGCAGGAAGCGAGAGGGCAGACGCCACCGGGGCCACTGGTGTCCGACTCAAAGAGGGCGGCAACATCAACAAATCACTGGTCACTCTGGGCAATGTCATCTCCGCCTTAGGTCAGAGGAGCTGTTGTGCTCTATCGCTCTTCTTATATATGAACATTTAGATGCAAATGCCAGAACGTTCTTGAACACAAATGTTCTGTCCTTCTAGCTGATCTGTCGCAGGAAGGAGGGAACAGTCATTTGAAGAAGAAGCAGGTGTTTGTTCCTTACAGAGACTCCGTGCTCACATGGCTCCTGAAGGACAGTCTGGGAGGAAACTCAAAAACCATCATGATCGCTAGTGAGTGAGCAATCGTGACGATCATGCTTATGTACACTTCTAAATCTTTTTTTTTTTTTAAAAGCTGTATTTTCAGCATCATTACTGCAGTCTTCAGTGTCACATGATCCTTCAGAAATCATTCCAATATGATGATTTGATGCTCAAGAAACATTTATGATTATTATCAATGTTGCTTAATATTTTTGTGGAAACCATGATCGATTTGTTCAGGATTTTTGATGAACAAAGTTCAAAAGAACAGAATTCCTCTGAAAGATAGAAATCGTTTGTAACATAAAATGTCTTTACTGTCACTTTTGATAAGTTTAATAAATCCTTACTAAATAATGTTATTAATAAATAAAAAAAATCCTACTGACCCCAAACTTTTGAACCATAGTGTGTTATGTTGGCAATGGTATAAACGAATAGATACAAATCATAAAACCATGAATACTTAGAGTATTTCTGAGGAATATCACTGCTGTGAGATCTTAGCATATTTTCAAATATTTTTGTCCAGCTATATCGCCTGCGGACGTCAACTACGGCGAGACACTGAGCACGCTGCGCTATGCTAACCGTGCCAAAAACATCATCAACAAACCCACAATTAATGAAGATTCCAACGTTAGACTTATCCGAGAGCTCCGGGCAGAGATCGTTCGGCTGAGAGCGCTGCTCGCACAGGGAAATCAGGTCTGAACGTGAACTGGACAATTGTTATTTACCATGAACAATAATGAGCCTTTTATGCCTTTACATTGGAACTGCTTAATAAACTTATTTTTGTCATTTTCAGATAGCACTGCTTGATTCCCCGACAGCGTTGAGTATGGAGGAGGAGCTGCATCATAATGAAGCCAGGGTAACTTAACACACCCTTTCATAATCACATAGCAACAGCTCCTGTACAATCTCCTCTCAGCTGATGCAGTCGCACTGAATAAGCACTTTCTAAATCTACTCATTGTCACACACTCAAGCCCATAATGTGGCTACATTTTTGCTAATACAGGGCTTGATGCTTACTTTTCTTCCCAAGGAATTAAAAAATGCATAAAGAACTTTAGGGGTGCAATTAAAATGTACCAAATAATTAGTTTTTCCTTAATAAAGGGATATGAGGAGATATTTGCAAGCAAAATTTGGTAAATTGGGATTTGCGCCATTATTTACCACTTAAAAAATGTCAACCGATTTAGCGGCTGACATGCGCATTCTCAGTAAATCAGCTGCACAACTTTCCACTCTGCGCATTTATTGGATTGCAGCCGCACACTAATAATAAATCTGGCCCCTATTGGCATAAACGTGCAGTATTCATTGATCGTGAACTTCTCTGAAACCGCAAGCCTGTAGAATGTGCAAACAGTGATGTGTTTTCACTTTTTTATTTACTTCTTAACTAGACATTTATGTGGTGTTTTGGGAGACTATTTTTTTTTAACTATTAACCACAAAATGACTACACCATTACATTAGCTTGCATATGAAATATAATTTTTTTTTTCGGAAAAAATTGAATGATGATCTAAATTAAATGAGTTGTTTCTGGAATTATGCTATCTGCTAGTTAGAAGAAATTGAAGTTGAAATAAAGTGTTTTGACCATAAATCTAGGAGAGGCCCATAGAGATTGATCTGTTCCTATCTATTCCTGTTCCTATCACAACTTTATATATATATATATATATATATATTAGGGATGCCACAATTCTCAATATAATATTGAACCGTTCGGTACGGCATTCACGGTTCAATACGCGCTTGTGAATTGCGTTTTTTTCGGTTTCGCATTTAATTCATTATTTTTCTACAAATTCTATAATTTGCCTCCATCCCAATAATGAACAACGCGACATACATTCACATCACACGTTAGTGGTAGAGTTATACTCATGGAACACTATAGTTATTCACAATCACAGTGCACCGATCAAATGCACCGATCCGTCTGTCAATCTCCCGTTCCATCCTTCCCTCACTCGTGAACAAGACCCCAAGATACCTGAACTTCTCCACTTGAGGCAGGAACTCTCTACCAACCTGAAGCGGGCAAGCCACCCTTTTCCGACTGAGAACCATGGCCTCGGACTTGGAGGTGCTGATTCTCATCCCAGCCGCTTCACACTCGGCCGCAAACTGTCCCAGTGCACGCTGAAGGTTCTGGCTCGAGGAAGCCAACACGACAACATCATCCTCAAAAAGCAGTGACGAAATCGTGTGGTCCCCAAACCGGACACTCTCTGACCCTTGGCTGCGCCTAGAAATTCTGTCCATAAAAATTATGAACAGAACCGGTGACAAAGGGCAGCCCTGCCGGAGTCCAACATGGAACTAGTCTGACTTACTGCCGGCAATGCGGACCAAGCTCCTACTCTGGTTGTACAGGGACCAAACAGCCCTAAGCAGGGGCCGCCGACCCCATACTCCCAGAGCACCCTCCACAGGATGCCACGGGGAACACAGTCGAATGCCTTCTCCAAATCCACAAAACACATGTGGACTGGTTGGGCAAACTCCCATGAACCCTCCAGCACCCTGTAGAGGGTATAGAGCTGGTCCAGTGTTCCACGACCGGGACGAAAACCACAATGTTCCTCCTGAATCCGAGGTTCCACTATCGGCCGAATTCTCCTCTCCAGTACCCTGGCATAGACTTTCCCGGGGAGGCTGAGAAAGGGACCCCCTTAAAGGGACAGTTCACCTATAAAATTATGTCATTATTTACTCACTCTAATATTGTTTCAAACCTGTATTCATTTCTTGATGACATAATTTTCAGTTTTGAGTGAAATATCCCTTTAATTTTAATACAACAACAAAAGACAGAGAAAATCACTCACTGCTCTTGACTGAAAAACTAATACAGTAGCTTTAATAAGAACCAATGTATATTTTATAGTGAAGTCTATGTAGTGTTTATTTTTACATTTATTCATTCAATTTCATACTTAAATGCTGCTGTACAGCTCTGAGCTGCCAGTGTAAATCTTTATATATATTTATTTTATATTATCCAATACACTAGGAATGTGTACAAGGTTTTTTTTTAAAGTAAAGTTTTAAGTTTAAGTAAGGTTTTTCAATTATTTTAAGTAAAATAAAGAAAGAGTATTGCAATAAAAAAAATTGTCTTTTTTCTCTTTAACCTCTTGCGGTTCCTGTCGCCTAAGAATAGAATAACAAAAAAATTATGTGACAAGCCATAAGAAACCGAACCGAACCGAAAACCGTGGGTGAAAACCCATATATATATATATATATAAAATATTATTATTATTATTCAGGAATATAACTAAAATGCCACCAAAAACTTAAGAGTCAGATTGTATTCACAAATTATTTATTTCAATAAACCAAATGTAAA
Source organism: Gobio gobio (assembly GCF_949357685.1). Taxonomy (NCBI): domain Eukaryota; kingdom Metazoa; phylum Chordata; class Actinopteri; order Cypriniformes; family Gobionidae; genus Gobio; species Gobio gobio. The sequence continues at coordinate 53,474,115 of NC_137099.1, read as the reverse complement.
AAATAATTCTAATTTTAGAATAAAAAATGTAAATAAAACCAATAGCAGTAATCAGAAGTGTGTGTGTGTATGAGAGAGAGAGAGGTCTCACCCCTTCATATCTGCATTTTGTCTGCATTCGTGGCTAATTTTGTTTGCCAAATTATATACAAATGCTGTCTGTTGCAGTCACATCTGTGTGTGTTTTTGTGTGTTTTTTGTTCCACATTGCATTTGTGCTCTAGTACCAGGCCATTTCTTTGGGAAAATTTTCAGATTTATGCCGAATTTTTTAATTTTATTGAAAAATAAAAAACTCTTAATTTTTTGCTTTTCCCATTATTTTTCAATGAAAATGAAGACCCTGAGTGTGACTTTTTTTAACAATGTATTTAAAAATATTTTTACATACCTTCAGAACTCCCGAATCAAATCCAGTTTTTTAGATAGATAATGTGACAAAAGTCATCTCAATCTCATTCCACTGAGATAAAGGGAAACATTTTTTTTTAAATAATGGAAACATCAAATGGGTTCGAACAGACACCAAAGACCATATGAGGGTTGAAGTCCCGTGGGGACCTACTTTTTATTCGCACAAGTACTCCTAAATAATATATATATATATATATATTAGTTTGCACACAACTATTTTTAGTTGCAAATGTTTTATGAAAACTCTATTCTCTATAAAGAATAGTATACCTAGTGATGAAATCAAATTTGGCGGGATATGAAACAACACACAGTCTTGTGCATGTTTTTCTGTGGCAGGTGTTGGAGCTGACCAAGGAATGGACGAACAAATGGAATGAAACGCAGAACATCCTGAAGGTTTGTCGCAGCGATCACACAGTTGTCACACCAGCGTCTACTTTTTGTCACCTCATCCACTGAACCAAACATTGAGTGTTTATGATGTGTGTGTTGAACAGGAAGAAACTCTTGCTCTGAGGAAGGAGGGAATCGGAGTGATCCTGGACTCTGAGCTGCCTCATCTTATCGGGATTGATGATGATCTTCTCAGCACCGGCATCATTCTCTATCATTTAAAGGTAATGAACATTACAGAGTTTGTGCCGTTAGCTCTAATTTTACCTGCCACTGCAGCTAAAGGTGTTCATCAGTCTGTAGTTTACAGTAAACTGTGTGTATCGAGTGAATGTGATTGATTGGTTTGGGTTTGTTTACAGGAGGGAAGGACATACGTTGGCCGTGATGATACCACTACTGAACAGGACATCAGTAAGTTTACAGTCTTATATGTTTTCATTGACTCATCTCTCTCTCCTTTAGTTCAGTTACTGTTCAATTATACTGTACTGTCTTAAAGGGATCGTTCACCCTAAAATTAAATTTAAGTAATCATTTACTCTCCCTGATGTTGTGCTAATGCCGTATACCCTTCTTTATTTTTTGGACCACAAAAGGACAATTTTTATTAATGGCAGTTGCATTCTAAAAGTTGTAATACTGAGTCTCTCCATCAGTGTCCGACTCCTGTTCGAACATGTAATGGTGCGTTCACACCGGACGCGATTCGCGCGAGTGATTTACATGTTAAGTCAATGCAGAGACGCGAAATGGCATTCTGCGGCGCGATTCGCGCGATTGAGGCGGCGAGATTCGCGCGATTGAGGCGGCGCGAAGGACGCGAATTGCGCGTTTTGAACGTGCGAAACGCTCAAGTTGAAAAATCTGAACTTTGGCGGATATTTCGCGCCGCGTTAACCAATCAGGAGCTTGCTCTAGTAGTGACAACAATGAGGAGAAAATCTGTATATTAATATCTGGTTCAGACAATATGATTATCACTGTGATAACATTAAATGACATGAACCACAACCCAGTCTCTTTTTGTTAAATGCAAGTTTATGTATGATCAATAATACAAAAGTATAAGTAATGTATAACAAGCTATACATGAAATAAAGCAAACAATGCAGTCAAACATTCAAAGTCAGTGCTAGTAGGCTGACGTTACAACTGCAACTTACAGTTATAGCCTAAAAATATAAAGTAATGAAACTTATCTTTGCCCTCAGCCTAAACGATTTGCCAGGGAACAAATTATAGATCCATGAGACCAAAGATCGGCCGTTACAAGACGAATTATAGCTCGAGACACACCACAGAGACATCAGAGCCAGCGGTAGACGGCAGAAGGACTGGCCGAGGAAAGGTTGCCCTCGCCGGCTTTCACGTGCGCTGAGCGCGCTGTCCGCTGGAGCTCACAGCTCCGACAACGGCAGATAAAATGTTCAAATAGGCACTGTTTATATAAATAAACCACAGATTTGAGCTTTAAACAACTACATTATCGACTGAAAAAGTCTTAAAACTACGTTTTGTCACACATTAACAGTAAATATTAACAAAAAAAAGACATATAAACACAGCCCATGTCGGCCATTTCTCAACGAGACGAGCTGCTGGCGGAAGCCCCTCCCATGACGTGAATTCGCATCTGTTGTGCAGTGAATGTCACGCGCGATTCGCGCGAGTAAACTCAAAATGTACACGCGTCCACCTTCGCCGATTGCGTCCGGTGTGAACGCCACATAAGGCTGAACACTGCTACTGACAAATTCTGACATTTTGGCTGCGGGACGGTCTCCAGTTTTGGTGTTGTCGAAGTGTCCGAAGCACGAGCTGTAAAGGCTCCACCTTCTTCTGGAAATGGGCGGGGAGCAGTAGCTCATTTGCATTTAAAGGGACACACACAAAAACGATGATGATGATCTGTGGGGTATTTCGAGCTGAAACTTCGCAGACGCAACTTCTGGGGACATCAGAGACTTATATTACATTTTGTGAAAAGGGGCATAATAGATCCCCATTAAAATGAAAAGAAAATGATTTTCCTTTCATTCCAATTAAACATCTTGTGCATCATATCATGTAATTTATTCTGATTTTTTTTTTATCAATATTGGTATTTTTGTTATGTAAATGTCTTTAAATTTCATGGGAATTCCATCCTTAAGTTAATATTGAAAGTACAATTCTGTTTGCTGCCTAAATTGAACTTCAGATTGAAATGCAGTTTTCGATTGGCTCAAGCCTGTTACTCTCATTCATAAAGCTTGTGTATGTGTTTTCTCTCTCTCTCTGCAGTTCTTCATGGTCTGGGTCTGGAGAGTGAGCACTGTCTGATAGAGAATCGGAACGGGACGGTCACTCTCATTCCTCTGAATGACGCTCAGTGTTCGGTCAATGGAGTTCAGGTCACTGAGCCCTGTCAGCTCAACCAAGGTCACATATATAACCCTTTCTCACATTGCAAACTAGAATCTTATAAAATCAGGATTCTCATTTTTTAAGACAAGTCACCACAAGTGAATAGAATTAGACATCACTACACCGTGCCTCCAGTTTTTCACGATCGCTCAATACAACACAAACATTTTTGTGATCCTGCATTAGTTTTTCATTTCACCGCAAAATAATCACAAAAATTAAAAAGGTCTCACAAAAAATTATAATTATCAAATTGAATTATACCTAATTTAATTAAAGTTTTAATGCATTATTTTCTTGAGGATACAGCATGTGATGCCAGCGAATCTTTATTACCTGCCGTCTTGCAAAAGTGCCAAGGACAAGGCGAAGCAATATTCTAATGTATTACACGAGAGTGGGGTTAAATTGTTTTGCAGTCCTATAAAACATATAACTATATATCCTATATACACTACCGTTCAAAAGTTTTGGAAAAATGACAGTAAAGACATTTATAATGTTACAAAAGATTCTATTTCAAAGAAATTCTGTCCTTTTGAACTTTCTATACATCATAGAATCCTGAAAAAAATGTACACAACTGTTTTCAACATTGATAATAATCATAAATGTTTCTTGAGCATCAAATCATCATATCAGAATGATTTCTGAAGGATCATGTGACACTGAAGACTGGAGTAATGATGCGGGAAATTCAGCTTTGATCACAGGAATAAATTACTTTTTAATATATATTTTCAAATAGAAAACAGATATTTTACATTTTAATAATATTTTACAATATTACTGTTGTTTTTTTGTATTTTTAATAAAATAAAAGCATAAGACACTTCTTTTAAAAGCATTACAAATCTTACTGATCGAAAACTTTTGAAGGGCAGTTTAAATCAGGTGAATTATACATGAGCAAACCCCGCTGAAATAACCTTCAGACTATATATAGGAATAAATCTAGTTTAAGTGGATATTTGTGGTTCAGTGCAGGTGAAAAACTCATTTTGAGAAAATGGCCTTCAAAGATATGTATAGTAATTGAATTCTACTGATGCATGCAAAGAGATAAAATGTAATAAAATAAACTCATAAATGTGTTTTAAGATTTTTCTCCCCCTACTAGTCTGAAAGAAGATATGTTATGAACACAAAATGGCCCAAAATCACAAAATTGACGAGTGCATGAAAAAGCAATAGTTTTGCTTTAGTGTCTTTCCTTGAACAGTGATTTAATTAGTGCATTTGTGTTTCTCAGGTGCTGTCATTCTCCTCGGCAGAACCAACATGTTCAGATTTAATCATCCTAAAGAGGCGGCTAAACTACGAGAAAAGAGAAAGGTGGGAGAAATTCACACATGAAACTTCAGCATTAGACAAATGTTTGTTGAAGTTGGCATGAAACGGAAGTTGTGATAGTCTTTTTTCCCCCTATTTTAACGTATATTCGAGTCAAAATGCTTCCCGAACAAGAATAAATGTAGGGCGGGGTAGTGCTGGGCGGTATGACCAAAAATGTATATCACGGTATTTTTCTAAATTATATCGGTTTCACGGTATATGACGGTATTTTTTCTCCTATGCCTGACAGGGTGTTAATTTACATTTTACACATTTTTTTCAAAAAAAATACTGCAGGAGATTGACTAGAATACCCTGTTTTACTGTCATGACGAGTGAATATTGTAGAAAAATTCCACACTAGAGTTAATAGGTCTACAGGTTTACAAAATGATGCTGTGGAGAGACAACAGCCAATAAAACACAGACATGCAACACGCTCAGAATCATACTTACAGACACCTGAATATTAAAAGTTGAGTTGAGGGCACCTTGAGCATTTTAAAAATCTAATCCTATTTAACAAACTGCCAAAACGAGGAGAAACGCGGATATTTGCAATACATTTAAGAGCACTCTCTGAACGAATGACACACATCAGTTTAACACAGAAAGAATAAAGCATTTAGTTTTTGCCCATTCTTCTTTGAATTGTCAGTTTATTTATTAACTTACATCATTGTCTTTTGAATAATCCATCGTGTCGGCGCATTCGTGATCAGACATAGTTATCAGTGTAATCAGTGCATACATTTAATTTTAATAAGACGTGATGAAATATGCGCGCATACACGCTTCTGGTTCATGTCTAGAGCACTAGAGTTTATGAAATATGTCCATAAAAAATTTAAACGCGCTCGCTCCGGTCTATATCAGTGCTATATGACCCATGTGGTGAGCGTTGTTAAACTCATCGCAGTGCTGCGTGCAGAAACCGCTCTCTCTCGCGCGCCGCGTGTAGTTTGAATTCTCAACAATAATCAAGGGCTGAATCCGACATCGCTCCCATAACTTCAAATATAGCATTATTTGGAGGGGACAGCGCTTTGTAGTGGTGTCCGAAACCTTAGTGGACGTTATTGAGTGCACTCATTCTATCCCATTGCACTGCAATAACGAGTGTACAGCCGATGTACACACAACGGTTGTCCGACTTCACGCACGTTTTCATTCACTCCTTCAAATAAAGTGATAACGTAGGGAATAGTGAATGAGAGTATAGGATACAGCCATAGGCTGTGCTGTAATGCGATCTCAACTGTGCTCTGACTGCTCTTACTACAGTGCATCAATGAAAAGGGTCCCCTCTCAAACAATGACGCGCTGCGCCGCGTTCCGAACGTTGTTTAAGCGGCATATACCGGTATTGCGGTATCATCAAAATTCATATCATAAAGAAAATTAATACCGGTATTCGGTATGAACCGGTATACCGCCCAGCACTAGGGCGGGGCTTGATTTTGTCTATTGGAAATTGATTGGATGGTTGTGGTTTGCTTTTGGTGGATCTCATGTGAGTGACAGGTTGCCCCGACCTTGCACCAGTTCATCAGAGAAGAGAAGTGATATCACTGCAAGAGGGAGGGGAAGTTATTTTGATTCAAGATTGAGGCGCATGAATTAAAAACAATGATGTGCACGAATGAATCATTTATAATATACACTGCAATATTCCATCAAAAAAAAAAAAATTTGTCGATTTTGATTTCATGGTGACTTTAATGCTCTTCTTGTTCTCCAGAGCGGCCTCCTAACCAGTCTGAGCTTATCCATGTCTGATCTGTCCAAATCCTGTGAAAACCTCTCCACAGTCATGCTGTATAACCCTGGGTAAGCCATCGCCTGTGTGTGTGAATACTTGTGCGTCAGAGCGAGTGGTATCTTCCTCCCCATGCCGCTTCCTCTTCCTCAGCCCTCCTCCCTCTCTTCCTTCCCAGGAGCCTCCTCTTCCCTCCTCTCTCCCTCCTCCTCTCTCTTCATGCCCTCCGCCGCCATTGCTGGTACCGTTGATGCCCAGTGCATTAAAACAGCTGACAAAAACACTAATTCAAACCCCGCTTGCCAGATCACCAGAGATCTTCCCCAAAAACAGCCACTAGGGATGCACGATGTATCCGTCACATATTGATATTTAACAATGCAGGAAAAAGTTTTTTTTTAAATGATGAATTGGACAAATATTTAATAATGACCACCAAAAGCCAATACAATTTCAGTTATGAATGGTTTTAGTAATTTTTTTTTAAAGTTTTGAGAAAGGATGCATTGTGTTGATCAAAAAATAAAGACATTTATAATGCTAAATATTTATATAAGTGCTGCTCTTTTGATCTTTTTTATTCATCAGAAAAATCCCCATTTCCACAAAAATATGAAGCAACATTGATAATAATAATACATTCTCCTTGAGCAGCAAATCAGCAAATTAGAATGATTTCTGAACGATTATGTTTACAAGAAGCGGTGTAGCTATTTATTGAGAAATGTTGCTCCAATATAGATTGATTTTAATCTAAATTATGAGGTTTGATTTGGCCAGTAATAAAGTAAAATAATAGTATTTTTTACAATTCAAACAAGTACTAAACACATATGCATGAATTTTGCTGTACGTATTTTAAAGAGCACCTATCATGGCATTTAAAATGTTCCAAATATTGTTTTAGAAGTCCCCAACAACAGTTTTGCATGCATGCAATGACAAAAAAGACTTTAGTTTTCTTATAATATGCATTTATTTTTACCTGTTTTGACAGCGATTCTCAAATGATTCCTTTAGTGATTCACTTTTCAAAACCCCGCCTTTACGTGACGCTAATCTGCGGTGATTGGTCCGATGACCCAGTCAGTTGTGATTGGTTTAGTCTGTGCAGATATTTTCGGAAACGGAACGCCCATCAAAGTCTTATAGTGACAGTAATTTGTTAATATGTGTCAGGAGTTATGAATATGAAAACCGCGTCGGTACTGTTTGATTATAATATGAGCCTCAGCTGATCTCATTCATAAAAAAACTCCTCTATTCTCCTCACGAAGACTCGCGACAAATCAACATCCCTCAGGGCTTTTAGTTCAAAAGTGTGCAGATGCGGAGACATATTGATAGATTCTCATATGTCTGTGTCAAATTTCTAAACAGAGGAGTATTTTTTATTCAATACTTCCTCAAAATGCGCAGATATAGCCTAATCATGAGCGATTGAGTCTCTTATGTGTTGTTTTCAATTCATCCTGGCAGCCGGAGGGCGCTCTGTGCACATGTAGTCCATGTACAGACAGACGAAGAAGAACCATGTGCCATAATAGAAGTCCATAATAAAAGCTTCCTGAGATCGCGAAACATACATTTGACGACTAATAAACACACAATCGCGACGATGTATGGTTTGTCTTCAAGCCACTTAGTCTTCAAATGCTCATCCTTGGGCAGATGAAAAAAGTTTGCTTTTGAGTCGCACTTCAGAACACAGGGTCTCGTGGCCATGATGTTTTCTAGTTTTCACTGGCGTCTTGGAGCGCAATAAGTGGGCGTATCGTATTCAAATAACTTGACAAGTTGACGTCATCTAGTCAGAGAAAAAGCTTCGGTCTTCTAACGATTCTTAAAAATGACTCAGAGTCGACTCTTACTTTTGAAAGAAAATAACTATATATACGGTGCACTGTCATATTTCAAGCTATCACAGGATGTTTTTGTTCACTTAGATCTATGTTACACACTACATGAAAGGTACATTTCAAAATTCCATGATAGGTGCTCTTTAATATTTTGATGCATGTATACTTTTAGGTTGGACTAGGCTGCTCTAGTTAGAACACTTGTTTACAAAAATAAACCACAGATTTATCGGCTATAAACATTTTTTTATATATCGATGCCTCCCTAATAAACAACAAAACGCATGTTGGCTGTTTGCATTGTCAGATTAATAGAAGGATGTACAGTAAAAATAAGTTTATGATGGTTTGTTGGTGAGGTTCTGATCTGCGAACGCGCATGAAGATTGGCCTGTAAAACCCTTAACGGTTGTGATGACGGATGACCAACCTAGGCGATGACCTACTAGACTAACATGTCATGAATGACCGTCAACCACTCTCCATTTTTACACAACTATGTGTTTTTTTATTTTTATTTATTATAGTTGTTCATCATTTATTCTTTTGAATTGTCTTTAAATATAATTAATTGAGACTAATAGCTAGGATTTGTGCAGCAGTATTTGGTAACATTTCCTCTTTCTGAACTTCTTCATGGCAGTCTCTTCACTGAAAAGGGTCCCATCTTTCTCAGGTAGAACCAAAGCACAACTAGTGTTGTTCTCATGTTAACTGTCGTGTTCTATAAATATATTTAACATCAGTATTTGTGGGTTCAGTCTCTCCATTTCTCGTTTATCATGCTTGAGGAGCACTTCGTCATCATCCTCATAACACTTTAGTTGAACGTGTGTTTCCATCTCGGTTTTTTTTTAGTTGTGTATTCTGCAGCATGTGCTTATAGTTGCATGTGACTGCTGGATGCTCATAATAATGCAGACCCTCATCCCATGCACTGGTGTGAGTTTGCTGTGGTGTGTGTGTGTGTGTGTGTGTGTGTGTGTGTGTGTGTGTGTGTGTGTGTGTGTGTGTGTGTGTGTGTGTGTGTGTGTGTGTGTGTGTGTGTGTGTGTGTGTGTGTGTGTGTGTGTGTGTGTGTGTGTGTGTGTGTGTGTGTGTGTGTGTGTGTGTGTGTGTGTGTGTGTGTGTGTGTGTGTGTGTGTGTGTGTGTGTGTGTGTGTGTGTGTGTGTGTGTGTGTGTGTGTGTGTGTGTGTGTGTGTGTGTGTGTGTGTGTGTGTGTGTGTGTGTGTGTGTGTGTGTGTGTGTGTGTGTTCTAAGGGTGGAAACTAATTATGTCTTATATGTCCCAGACTGGAGTTTGAGAGGCAGCAAAGAGAAGAACTGGAAAAACTGGAAACTAAAAGGTGTGTCATGCGAATTATCTAACATTAATATATGCAAAACACTTCAGTGAAACGTGTCATTTATATAACACTTTACAATACGTTTTTTGTTAACTACATTAGGTAACATGAACTAATGATAAGCAATCTTAGTTAATGTTAAAGGTGCAGTGTGTGAATTTAGCGGCACCTAGCATGAGGTTGTGAATTGCACCCCCCCCCCCCCTCATTTCGGAGCACAAAGAGAAGCTACAGGGACCGACACTGGACAAAAATGTCATCGTATGAGAGAACAGAGAGTCACTAGCTCTCTGTAGAGAAGTTTGTCCGTTTAGGGCTACTGTAGAAACATGACGGCACAAAATGGCGACTTCACTGTAAGGGAACCCGCGGTGTATGGAGAGAGAAATGGCTCATTCTAAGGTAATAAAAACATAACGGTTCATTATGTAAGGTCTTTACACACCACTGAAAACATAGTTATGCATTTTATGTTGCATTTCTGTAAATAGGTCCTCATAAATACTACACACTGCACCTTTAATTTCTACCTTTACTAATACAAATTTATCAAACATTGTATCTGTTAACATTAGTTTATGCAATGTGAACTAACATGAATCAATTGTATTTTCATTCATTAACATTAATAAAATGCTGATGTTAACAAATACGATCTTATTTTAGATCCAAATTATCAAAAGTGAGCTGCATAAATATATCTACAGTGGTATTTAGTGGGATCTCATGCTACATACTTCGCACATTATAACAAAATCATGCAAAATACAGTTTTATGGATATGTAATACATATTTGTGACGGGTACATTTTCAATTCCACCCACCACTGGTTAATTTTGGGCCCTGTCCTGTCCAAACACCATCCTTCCCTTTTTTTTGTGGTCCAGGCGGCTGATAAAAGAGATGGAGGAGAAGCAGAAGTGTGAGAAGGCGGAGCTTGAGCGCATGCAGCACGAGGTGGAGTCTCAGAGGAAGGAGTCCAAACAGGTGCAGCTGCGCATACGCAGACAGGAGGAGAGTCTGCGCAGACGCAATCAGGACATCGAGAGCCGCCTCAGGGACTTGATCGCTGAGAAAGAGCGATTCCAGGTCAGACTGCTGATCAGGAAGCTGCCAATTAGAATAACAAGACGATAATGTTTTATTGCCATAATGAAGGAATTGTTCTATTCTTCCGGCTCATAAAATCATAAGTTATTTTGTCACAAGGCAACACAAACGCATTAGTTTTTACTTGGGTTAGCTCATCTAATCTCCAGCCATTTCCACACTCATAGCTGAAAATCACCTCAGTCAAGAGTTTAAATCGAAAAAACAATGCTTTCTTATGAACCGTCTTTGAATGTCAAGGCAGACTTCTTTATATGCTATTGTCTGTTTTGTTCAGGAGGAGAGGCACAGAGAGCAGAAGGAGCAGGAACAGCAGAAGCAGAAGCGACTGCAACCGAAGCAGAAGCCGGAGGAGAAGGAGGTGCAGAAGGAAGATCTGGAGGAGGATGAAAAGACTCAGGCTCAGCGAGAGCGAGCAGAACAAACCGAGCTCTTCCGTGAGCTGGAGCGGCTCAAAAGAGAGCGGGAGGTGCAGGCCGTCAAACTCCAGCTAGAACGCAGGTGAAAAAAGATTTTAACCTATTGGTAATGCCTGACTTGAAAAATATTTTTAATGATATAACTAGCCTCAGTATGACATATTAGTGTTAAAGCAAATTGGACCAAGTTGCAGATAGGATTTGTTTTTTATTATTTAAAAATGTAACTTAACTAAATGTATCTTAACTACATACATATATACATACATATATACATACATACATACATACATACATATAATAAAAAAACAGGATTTTTGTTTGTTTGTTTGGTGCGCACCAGGGTTCAGATGGCAGCGTTCACACTTCAAATGAACCGCACTAACAGAGCAATTGCACCAGGGTTCGTTTTAATCAAACCAAACATGCCAAGTGTGAACACACCCTAAGTTATAATCATTATAAAGTTATATTGGAAATGTTATGTTTTAAAGATATCATTCATTTTAAAATGTTTTTACATTTAGATTTATTAATATTGATATATTTGTATGGAGTGCCTACTTTTGAAACCGTGTCGGAATGAATGTCTTCCAGGCGTCTTGAGGAGCGAGAGAAGGAGCAGCTGAGTCTGGTTGGGCGTCTGGAGGAGCAGCTGAGGGAGCGCAGCGAGGAGACGGCCGCCCTACTCACTCCAGATGAAGCGCGGCGACTAGAGGAGGAGAGGCGGACGCTCACCGAGCTCAGGGAGGAGCTGCTCAGAGCGAAGGAGGCGCGCATTGATGGAGAGGAGGAAAGCGGGGAGGAGGCCCGGAGGAGCGCGCAGGCACGCTATGAACATTTCAAGCAGACGCAGGTGGAGGAGCTGGGTTTGCTGGAGGAGTCACTGATCCAGCAGAAGGACCGACTGGAGCGGGAGGTGGCCAATGAACAAACGTCTCTCGGCCTGCTGCTGCACACGCACAAGGACAAACAGAGACAGGTAGAGCTGTTCGTATTTCAAAAGCACACTGAAACCAGAGGGAAACACATTTGTAACTTTTCTGAACAGGCCTATTATTTGGGTTTGTAATTGTTTATTATATGTCATATTTAACTATTGTAATAAGAGTGTGGCACATTTCATATTCACATGAATATGATAATGTTGTTCATTTTTACTATTAATATTTTCAAATGTATATATTTTCATATATTTTTTGTATCAAGTTAGAAGAAACAAACATGTATCGTGACCAGTCCAATTCAAATTATTTCCATGTTTTTTTGCCACAAAATTAAGTTTTATTATGTATGGAAAGCACATACTCTTTGTCCCCCACTCAAACACACACATACAGCATGGACACACACACAATTTTATCGGTAAAATCAGTAGCAAAGCTATATGACATTTCTCACTAGCGAGGTAATAACGGCACTGTTCTTTAAGCAGGTAAATGTACCGTTTTGCTATTACTAGAGACGCTTAAACTCTCTCTACTAAAACTAAAATCTCTCGCTCTCTAATAACAGCATTAATAACTGCGTTAGTCTGCCATCAGTGGCTGAAGCCTCTGTTACTAGCTCTAAAAATGCTTTTTGCAATTAGCAACGGAGGCGTAAGAAATTAGAAAAACCTGACAAATGTCTTGAAATACATCATCTGATCAATGACCTGTGGATCTATAACATACAACACAATCAGTGTAGCCCTATTCCTGAAACAAATTACTAATATGAGTCATAATCAATAGTTCAATAAGATGAGAATCAGTCTGAAAAAGTGAATAATTGAAAGCATAATTTCTTTCAAATGTGAGTAAAAAGAACTTATAACTAAATAACCAAAAGAATTGAAATCAAATCAAGATTAGATTTTAAAATCGAATCGAATCTGGTGATTCACTGTGTCTCATCTTGTTCTCCTCAGGTCCGTGATATGATGGAGCGTGGCGTTCAGGACGTGTCGTCTCTGGGTCAGGAGGAGGTTCTGATCCAGCAGGCCGAACACAGGCTGCAGTTTAAAGAGAGACAGCTCCTATATCTCTGTGAGAAACAGCTCCCCGCCGTCTCAGAGGAGCGACAGAGAGCCAGCGAGCTCCTGGAGAGAGTGAGAAGCGGAAGAGGCTCTCCTGGTTTGGACAGAAGTTCAGAAGAAATGGACAAAGAACTGGACGAGACTCTGTATCAGGTAACACTCTGAAAACTCTGGTCAGTCAGGTGGTCACTTCCTGATGCTAATTGGACAAAATCAGTATTTGAAATAACTTAACTTATGGCAAGGCAAGTTTATTTATATAGCACATTTCATACTGTTAGGGTTTAACAGTTCAGGACCCAAAACCAGTTATGAAAAATGAAGACCAAGAGTCAGGAGTGCAATTAATTAAAGAAGAATGTACTTAAGAATAGTTTGCAGTTTCATCAGCAGAAGCCAGCTTCAAGTTTCACAAGGAGTTTGTAGGCCGTTCTCCCTCTCTCCCAGATTTCGTACATACAATTTCTCAACAGTTATGCTCTTTTCAAGGTCTAGCCACATCATTACTGCAAGTTGAATTATTCTGATTGGCTAAGGAAAAATAGACAGTCATAGTAAATTTCCACACATTGTCAGTTAATCAGATTCACGTGTCCCTAGATCACTTGTTGACGCTTTCACCCCGGAATTAGGCACGTAGTGACCTTCCAGATCTGGAGCAGGTGCCACCTTGTCCAGAATAACATCCCGTCACTCTCCCTAGGATGCCCATTGTACACCTTCAATACTGATCTGTAACACAGAATATTACGCACATACACAGATACACAGTTTCTCCTAGGTTGGAGTTGGTTGAGCGCCAGTTTTGATCAGAAAGTTTCCCAAAACATACTGATAACATTTGCTTTATCTCAGTAAGAGGTACAGACAGCATTCACCATAATTATTTAGTGTTTAATTAAAAGAAAATATAAAATGACAAAATTATAATATAAAAGAAAAGACATCCATATTTCATCTCTGGAAGTCGGGCTAAGTGAATAAGCACTGTTACTGCACTCCTGGCATGGGACAGACCCTCAGTCACTCGTGAGAGACCAAATACAAACTTTAGAAAACATATATGAAGAAACAATAAACAATCAGTGGTTCTATTGATTAAGTAATATCATAACTGGGAAGAATCATTAAAAATCATTATAATAATATTGAAGGATAAATATTGATTAATGCTTTGATTATACATTTAATTATTTATATATATATATATATATATAGGTATATTGAGGCGGTAGTGGATTTCAGAATCCGCACCCTTCAATACACAATAGTAATTCAAAGTACTTTACACAGAAAAGGAGTTAAAATATTCATAAGAAAATAAAAAATATAACCTGAGTCACCCCTATCTGGAGTGGATGAAAATGGAGAGTGAGGTTCGCGATTTTACTTTAGGCATGCAGACGCTTCTACAAACATTTGTGAAAGAATGGCTCTCTATGATCGGTTGCCACCTGTGGATTTTCTCACTACTAAATATTCCACAGTCAACTGTTAGTGGGATTATAACAAAGTGGAAGCAATTGGGAACAACAGCAACTCGGCCACAAAGTGGTAGGCCACGTAAAATCAGAGAGCGGGGTCAGCGCATGCTGAGGTGGACAGTGCGGAGAAATGGCCAACTTTCTGGTGAGTCAATAGCTACAGACTCCAAACTTTGTGTGGCCTTCAGTTTAGCTCAAGGACAGTGCGTAGAGCTTCATGGAATGGGTTTCCATGGCCGAGCAGCTCATCCAAGCCTTACATCACCAAGTTCAATGGAAAGCGTCAGATGCAGTGGGGTAAAGCACGCCGCCACTGGACTCTAGTGCAGAGGAGACGTGTTCTCTGGAGTGACCAATCAGGCTTCTCTATCTGGCAATCTGATGGACGAGTTTGGGTTTGGTGGTCGCCAGGAGAACGGTTCTTGCCTGACTGCATTGTGCCAAGTGTAAAGTTTGGTGGAGGGGGGATTATGGTGTGGGGGTTGTTTTTCAGGGGTTGGGTTTGGCCCCTTAGTTCCAGTGAAAGGAACTCTTAATTCTTCAGCATACCAAGACATTTTGGACAATTTCATGCTCCCAACTTTGTGGGAACAGTTTGGGGATGGGCCCCTTCCTGTTTCAACATGACCAGTGCACAAAGCAAGGACCATAGCTAAATAGAAATATTAAAAACTAGTAAAAGTGACCAAAACCACAAAATTACTAAAACTAAAATTTTAAGGAAAACTGCAAACATTAAAGGGTTAGTTCACCCAAAAATGAAAATTCTGTCATTAATTACTCACCCTCATGTCGTTGGACACCCGTAAGACCTCCGTTCATATTCGGAACACAAATGAAGATATTTTAGTTGAAAGCTGATGGCTGAGAAAGGCTTCACACAGGCCTCCATTGGCATTCAGTACATTGACACTTCCAAGATCCATGAAAGGCACTTAAAACGTCGTTACAAAGTCTATCTCACCACAGTGGCTCTACAATAATCATACAATGCGACGACAATAGTTTTTGTGCGCAAAAAAAAATCAAAATAACACCTTTATCCAACTTGTTCTCGACTTCCGTGTATGCCTCCACGACGCATGCGCGAGAATAGGACGCAGATCCGGCGTTCGGACAAATGACCCAGAAGCGATTTGTTTACGAGCAGAGGAAGACGCGCGTGTCTAAGCTGTTGGATTCTACATTGATCGTGCTTTAGGTCTCGGCGTAGTGCTCAAAATGGGGTTAGAGTGTGCATTTCATGGAATCCCGAGCCCCGGCGCTACGTCATATTCTCGCGCATGCGTCGTGGAGACACACGCGGAAGGCAATAACAAGCTGGATAAAGGTGTTCTTTTGATTTTTTTTTGCGCACAAAAACTATTGTCGTCGCATTGTATGATTATTGTAGAGCCACTGTGGTGAGATAGACTTTGTAACGACGTTTTAAGTGCCTTTCATGGATCTTGGAAGTGTCAATGTACTGAATGCCAATGGAGGCCTGTGTGAAGCCTTTCTCAGCCATCAGCTTTACACTAAAATATCTTCATTTGTGTTCCGAATATGAACGGAGGTCTTACGGGTGTCCAACGACATGAGGGTGAGTAATTAATGACAGAATTTTCATTTTTGGGTGAACTAACCCTTTAACACAAAATATCATATACTATATATACTATATATATATATATATATATATATATATATCTCTATATCATTTTAGCTATATATATATATTTTATATATATATAGCCTCATTTTAGCCTAACATATCATTGTATACCTCTATCTGTAAAATTCTGTTTATAGTAATAGCCATCTGTATATTATATTATATTCATAGTACATATCCACCTGTAAATTCTGTTTATAGTCCCCCGTGGGGACCCGGGGTAGAATAGGTCCCTAGCACCCCCTTGCTGATCGTAAGAGGCGACAAATGGGGCAGCTTGTGTGCCGTGGGTTGCGACTCGTGTCAGTGGAGGAAGAGATCCTGGTGCTTGAGGATTTTGGCTTGCTGCGGCCGCCATATTTCCAACACATCACTTTGGCTCCTACTTCATTTAGACGAGAGGTTGGAATGGCCCATTCTAACCAATCAGCATGTCAGGATTTGCCCTGGATTTGGCTTTGAATCACACTCAACTATGTAGTTATCACCACTTCCAGAAGGCACTGGCGTAGGGTCAATTGAGTAGTATAAATCTTGTGTTTATATGCTCAAGTATATCATTACTGCATCCTTGGTGTACATCCGGTGGATTTCCGCGGCACTGTACATCCCCTTGTAGGACTCCGAGGTGGGTGAGGAGCAGAGATGATGAACCAATTCTTTCTAACATGGCAAATAAACAAAACACCAAAAAACGGATACTGGATCAAGACTTGGAAGTTGAACTAACCACTAATCTTATCTATACTTCAAAAAATGAAAATTGGCAAAGATTTATATTACTTGAGTCTCTATCAATTGATAGCCCCCTCACTAAACTGGCTCCTTTTACTATTCAGAAAGGAATCACAGGAATAGCAGGAACAGTCAAAGATATCAAAAAGCTGCGATCGGGACAAATTTTGGTGGAATGTGTTCGGAAAGCAAACTCAGAGAACTTATTACGAGCAACAAATCTGGCAGGAGTCACTATGAAAGCATTCTGTCACCCTTCTCTGAATAACAGCAAAGGAGTGATCCGCACCAGAGAATTGCAAGACTTGGACGAAGCTGATATAACCTCAGAAATAAATCATATGGGTGTGATTGATGTCAAAAGAATAAGCATCAAAAAAGATGGACAAATAATTCCAACAGGAACATACATTCTGACTTTTAACAGACCTCATCCGCCAGAGAGAATTCAAATAGGATATCTAAGTGTCACTGTGGATATCTACATACCGAACCCGTTGAGATGTTATAAATGTCAGAAATTTGGACATGGTTCTGCTGGATGCAAAAATAAGGCTGTTTGCCACAATTGTGGTAAGGATGATCATGAAACAAACTGTACTAATCTCGCTAAATGTAAAAACTGTCTTGGTGATCATGCAGCTTCATCAAAGAAATGCCCTGCCTGGATTAAAGAAAAGGAAATACAAAAAATTAAACACACAAAGAAGGTGAGCTATCCTGAAGCTCGCAAACTTGTTGAAGGTTTCCCTGCCTTCACATTGAATAAATCCTATTCTGATGTGGTTAAACCAAACATACGGGAAATTAGTACTCAGACAGAACTGACTTGGATATCTACAGACAAACCTCAAGTTGTAAGCAGTAATAAGAACTTGTCTTCACAAAAAAGCAAAAATGTATATATCCAAACTAATCCGACTCAAGACACCCAGTTGGAACAAAGAGAATCCAGAGAGAAAAATAAATCTCAAAGCACAGTAACTCGACAATCAAATCAAGACAAAAAGAGAACTAAAAAACATGATAATCCAAAAGATGTTGAAATGTCAGAACCTATGACTAGTCGAAGTCGTAGCCTTTCTCCAAAGTGCAAGAATAAAGGACCTGTACCTATCTTCCCCACTTGAAGATAAGTAACCATTTAATTCAATGGAATTGTCGGGGTTTAAAAGCTAACTTTGCGGAGTTACAACGTTTAACAGCTGCTTTAAATCCCCTTGCTTATTGTATTCAAGAGACACATTTATCTCCAAATGATCCCTTGACTGTTAAAAATTTTAAGATGTTTAGTGTATATGGACCAAATGTACAATGACCTTCTGGTGGATCAGCCGTTTTGGTTAAAAAGGATATAATCCACAGTCATATTGTACTGGATACCCAAATACAAGCAATAGCAGTACGAATCACCCTTCATAGAGTCATTACATTATGCTCTATCTACATACCTCCCAGTAAAGCTATTACAACTAGCCTGACGTCGTCATACTCAATTCTAGTCAGAATATGAGTCTGATTCTGCTCCGTTGGGCTGTGATTATTGGGCGTGTTTCAACCGAACCAGGAAAGACCTCAATTGGATAGACCTACAACCAATCAGAGCAACGGAGCGACCGAGCGACGCATAACGTTAGTTGTCAAATGTCAACAGAACTCAACTGCACTGTGTTGCCAAGTCCACGAGTTAAAGCGACCGCAATTATGTGATATACAGACCCAGGAATGCGAATTTTAGCAGGCAGTCCTTCCAAAATAACACATATTTTACCCCCCAAATGCCTTTTTTCCCGGAGAACCCCCTTGGAAAGCTATTGGGCTTGTTTTTGGCTAGTTTTGAGGAACGTTAGCAATTAGGCGGGTTTTGTTGTAAACACTTGGCAACCCTGTCTGCACGCACGCTGGACTAACGTTAGAAGAAAAAGATGAGTGTAAACTAACTTTGCCGGTGTTGTAAAAAAATAATTTAACCTCTTAACAAGCGCCCCATTTTTGTGGAATTTTTTGAAAACGATATACCCAAATGAAAATGTCTGCAGCTCTTAAACCCTATGGTCTATATTCATAAACCTGGTCTTATTTTAAACTAGACACTTGAAATATTGCTACCCAAGAGTCATAATAACTCAAAGTAATATGGGAACAGAGTAATATACATGTAAATATACATGTAAGTGACTCACGTTTTTTGTTTTTTGTTTTCAATTAGGGAAAAAAATATTATAATTTAATGTTAAGAGCCTGAAAATAACTTAAATATAAAACTGAATGTCTAATCATGTCATGATTCAAATATGAGGATGATTCTCTCAGTAATGTAGCTTCTGTGAGCTTTTATGTCAAGAAAAGTCTAGGCGTCATTTCAAAAAGGCCATTTATTTCAGAACATTTGCTATTGTAAAGAGTAGTTTTTCATTCAAATAAATCTGCAATAAACTGCAATATACTACTAATTATAATGGATAAACAGTTACTGAAAAACTAAAGCAACTATTTACAGAGATTACAAAGTGTAAAAAACTCATTTAGCTGATGGGAAGCGTCAGTGAGAGACAGCGCGCTCCACTGCAGTTGCGCCATGGAGAACGTGCAGCCAGCGCGCAAACAGTATTCACCAAAGCCTACTTACGCAAACTGCGCAAGATAATGCCTTTTGATTGGTTACTAAGTCCATCAATCAAACCTTTGTTGAAAAGGCATTGGCTGGGCACCGAGTGCCTTTATCCAACGAAAACCATGGGCGCAATGATTGACAGCTCACCAAGCCTGTAAGGCACTTCCTCTATATGATGCATCCCAGAAGAGTCTCTGATTGAAGGAGAGAGACGGGGGAGGGTTTAAAATACGTGGGAGAAGCCATTCTAGCAGGGGGAGTTTGCCAGACACGGAATAGAATCGATATTTCATTGAAAATGGACATGATTGATCACGCTAACTCAAAACTCTCTTGCAAACAACGGAGGATTTTTAGTTTTTTCCCTATTTTTTCGTTGTTTTGGATTAAAAAGTGGGATGCATTTTGAAGAATGGACTCTTACACAGAGATGTATGCGGGTGTTTATTGGATTCGTCCGATCTGATCTGAACGACAGGAGATGAAAGATGAGTAACGCTGATATTTTTCTAATGTTTACATGGCCGGTCCTTTAGTGTTTCATTTAACCCTTTCCTCTCTGGTGTATTTATTGCAAAAACAAGTTCAGAACATGAATCTTGAGTGTTTTAGCTTTCAAATGATGCGTAGTTTGTGATAGTTGATTGAATATTTTGTATAAAACAAAAGTAGATAAAAGTACACACCCCTCCACTTCCGTCAACCCCCCCGTCCACGAACCGGTGCGGGTTAAGAAGTTAAGGATACACAGAGTACTTACCAACACCATCATCATTTCTGAGAGAAATAGTAAAGGTGAATGCATATATGAACAACCTCTCCGTTAGGATTAGAACAAATTCAACCCAAGCGGCTTTTGATGACGTGGATGATTACGTTACTGTTGATCATCTGTCCATCACCGTATAAAGCCCGCCCTGACAATTTCATTGGTCCGAACAGCTTCTGTTCGGGCATAATTACTTCTCTATTGAGCAAGTCCAGACCGAACTGCCCGAGTAAAAATGTTGTGGGCGGGGCTAAGTTCGGCTGGCATCCAGGCTATATTACAACGCAAGAATTGGATAAACTTGTAGCACAATTGCCGACTCCATTTATACTTATGGGTGATTTTAACAGTCATAATCCTTTATGGGGAGAAGATCGATGTGATGTTAAAGGAAAGAGAGTGGAAGATTTTATACACAATAATGATTTGTGTTTACTAAATGATGGAACAAAAACCTACCTTCATCCAGGTCATGGCACTTACTCTGCAATTGATTTGACTATTTGCAGTGCTGAAATGTTTTTAGATTGTACATGGAGGGTCTGGGATGATCTATGTGGGAGTGACCACTTTCCACTTATTACTTCATTTACAAAATCGGATGTCCAACAAAGACCTTCAAGATGGCTACTTAAGAAAGCAGATTGGCCTTCTTTTGAAATCATGTGTTATGAAAAATTTATTTCAGCAACTCAAGATAATCAGAACTCTATAGAAACTTTTGCTGAACAGTTAATTGATATTGCAAATGAAACAATTCCAAAGACGTCCTCTAAATCACACTGTAAGACTAACCCTTGGTTTAATGAGCAGTGTAAAAAAGCTATCGGGGCACGGAAAAAGGCGGAAAGACTTTTTAATAGACAGCCATCAACGACTAATTTTACACTTTTTAAAAGTTGTAGAGCTCAAGCTCGCAGAACTATAAATGAAGCAAAAAAACAAAGCTGGAGACAATTTGTATCAAGTTTAACATGTTATACTCCCATGAAGAGGATCTGGAACATGATTCGCAAAATGAAGGGCATTGGAAATGGATCTCATATACAACATATAAAAAAAACGGGAAATTCTTCAGACAAAGGAAATGGATATAGCAAATACATTAACAGAATCTTTTGAAAAGAATTCGTCAATAGAAAACTGCCTCCCTGAATTCCAGTTAATACGAACACAGCAGGAAAGGAAAAAATTTAACTTCTGTTCAGATAACAAAGAAGTATATAATCAACTTTTTAAGATAGAAGAATTAATACACTCCTTAAAATGCTCACATGACACTGCTGTTGGTCCAGACAAAATTCATTATCAATTTTTAAAGCACTTACCCCAAAGTATGTTATCTCTTCTTTTGGATAACTTCAATCTTGTCTGGTCTTCTGGACAAATACCGTCCTCTTGGAAAGAAGCAACCGTAATCCCAATACCTAAACCAGGAAAAGACCATACAGATCCAAATAACTATCGTCCAATTGCTCTTACCAGTTGCCTCTGTAAAACAATGGAGAGAATGGTAAATAATCAACTTGTTTGGACACTGGAATCGAAGAAACAAATAAGTGATTATCAATGTGGCTTTAGACGTGGAAAGTGCACTTTGGATCAATTAATCCGACTGGAAACATATATCAGAGATGGTTTCATTAGAAAAGAACATGTTGTCGCTGTCTTTTTTGACTTGGAAAAAGCATATGATACAACATGGAGATATGGAATCTTGAAAGATCTTTACCACATGGGTTTTCGAGGACGATTACCCATCTTCATTTCAAATTTTTTGGCTAGCAGATATTTTAAAGTCCAAGTAGGAAACACCTTGTCGGATATCCACAAACAAGAACTTGGAGTTCCTCAGGGAAGCATTCTCTCTGTCACTCTTTTTAGCATTAAAATAAACAGCATTGAGAGTATCATCGGATCTAATATATTCTGCAGCCTATATGTGGATGATCTCTGTATCTGTTATAGAGGGAAGAACATGAGTACAATTGAAAGGCAACTGCAGTTATGTATCGAGAAAATATATCAGTGGTCAGTTGAAAATGGATTCAAGTTCTCTAAATCAAAAACTGTTTGTACCCACTTCTGTATCCAGCGATCCCTTCATCATGATCCAGAACTCTTCATTAATAGAGAACCGATTAATGTTGTTAAGGAAATCAAGTACTTGGGTCTTCTATTTGACAACAAAATGACTTCCATCCCTCATTTGACATTACTAAAAAACAAGTGTCTTAAAGCAATGAATATAATGAAAGTATTGGCAAAAACAAAATGGGGAGCAGATTACATTGTTCTTTTGAGACTCTATAGAACACTAATTCGTTCCCGTCTGGACTATGGAAGCATAATATATGACTCTGCCAGAAAATCATATAAGCAGATGCTTGATTCAGTACATCATCAGGGCTTACGGCTTGCCTTGGGAGCATTTAGAACTTCGCCAGTGCAAAGTTTGTACATTGAAGCCAATGAACCTTCCCTTCAAAATAGACGATTGAAGCTCTCACTCCAATATGCTGTCAAAATAAAGGCAAATAAAACCAATCCTGCCTATTCTACAGTCTTCAACCCACAATTTACTCCTTTGTATGAGAGCAAACCTAAAAGCATCAGATCCTTTGGTATACGTATTAAACCACACTTGGAGAACTTAAATACAAATTTGAACATTTTAAGTCAAATACAATTTAATTCTATATCTCCCTGGAAATTAAAGAAGCCTAATATCAATTTGGATTTGGCTCATCAGAGGAAAGGAGTGACTCATCCAAATGTATATAGACAGCAATATTTGGACATAAGAAACCAATTCCCTTTTCATATACCTATATTCACAGATGGTTCGAAGGTGGAAAATAGTGTAACAGCAGCAATGGTGACTGGACATCAACGCTATGGAATACGTATTCCAAAACAATGCTCAATTTTTTCTGCTGAAGCACGTGCTTTACTTTTGGCTTTGGAACATATTGAAAATACACAACAAAAAAATTCTATAATTTTTACAGACTCGAAATCTTGTCTTCAAGCATTGGACACTTTAAAAACTGATCATCCTTTAGTGGACTGCATCATAACAAAAGGGGATTATCTATTAAATCAGTTCTTCAGTATCATCTTTTGCTGGGTTCCAGGACATGTGGGACTTTCAGGAAATGAACGAGCTGATGCAGCTGCTAAGGACGCTCTTAATCAGGAGGTTAATGAATGTCAAATTCCTCCTTCAGACATCAGACCGATTATTAATCGATATATTTTAAATAAGTGGCAAGAAGAGTGGAATATGTACAAGACTAATAAATTGTATGGAATTCATCCAGAAATTACAAACAGATTTTTTCAAAATTTGAAAACTAGACTTGATCAAGTGGTTTATACCAGATGTCGTATGGGTCACACAAGTTTGACCCATGCTTTTTTGCTTAAGGGTGAAGACCCAATTTTATGCATGTTTTGTAAAATTCCTTTATCTGTTAAACATATTTTATTGGATTGTCCTGGAATTATTACAAGCAGAATGCTCTTTTATGAAGTTACTTCACTTAAGGACGTATTTAATGAGATTATGCCTGAAAAGGTTTTGGATTTTTTATCATATGTTAATTTAAAACATCTTGTATAATATGACTTGCTGTTTTGTTTTTTATTGCATTTAGATGATATTTGTATTTTTGTAGTTGAATTTTTGCCATGAAAATAGCTTTGAATGCTCACATGGCATTAAATAAAATAATCTGAATCTGAATCTGTTTATAGTAATAACCATCTGTATATTATTCACTGTACATATTCACCTGTAAATTCTGTTTATAGTAATAACCATCTCTCTATTTATAGATATATTTATATATATTCAGTACATATCCATGTCCTGTGTATATATATATATACATACATACACACACACACACACACATACATATATATACACTTAATACTATACTAGTTTATAAATTAAACTAAATAACACTAATATTGCTTTTAAAATTTAAAAGCATGACAGAAGTTCAGCTGTTATCAAAACTGTCCAGCTTGTGCATTATTTTTGTCCTATTTTTCCAACAAGTAGTGGTTTAGAGTGGCATTAGATTATTGCAATGAATCCGTTCCAAAAACTGGTTCACCAAATCATTCTAGTCATTCTAGTTTTCCTGAATGAAACAATTCCTGTAGACTTACATTGAAGGAGGAGCTTGAGCGATATCTAGATACCAGAATATCAGAGACTTGTTTAACGTGTTTAAACCCAAGATTTTCACCCTGAGAGTTGTTTCAATAGTAGCATCTCACAAACTTTCCTTTATTATCTTTCTTTGTGGTCTGTTTTTCGCAGGTTGAGAAGGAGCTGGAGGAGAAGGAAGAGCGCTTGTCTCAGTACAGCGCGAGCGCCGAGCAGTTGCAGCAGCTGCAGCAGTCGTACGAGTTCACTGCGAACGTGGCCCGACAGGAGGAGAAGGTTCGCAGGAAGGAGAAGGAGATCCTGGAGTGGAAGGAGAAACAGCAGCGAGAGGCTCTGGAGCAGGCGGTCGCGCGTTTGGAGAGGAAACACTCGGCCTACCGCAGGAGCCTCAGCCTGGAGACGGACACTGAAGGGCCCCGCAAGAGGTCACAGTCCGCACATGGACAGAGCACTTCCAGGTTTACAGGAACACAAGACCTGGACAGGTGTGGAGTTGTTTTGCAAGATCACACTACATTTTTGTTTTCAAACTTTCTGATGCTAAGTACCCTCAAATACGATGAACCCTTGTGGGACACTGTTCATAAATATAAAGGTATATTTTTTATGCATATAAAATCCATTTATACTGTGTGAGAAAATTATTAAGGTATGGGGAAAACTCTATTAATCCCATTAAGAAAATGTTCAAACCAGACCACTCACATAAAACATAAATCCTCAAAAATACAAATATAAACGCATAATAATGATTAGTATAAAATATACCGAAAATAATGATTATCCATTAATCCAAAAATAAACCACCCATAAGCCTCAAGACAAATTATATGTTTACATATATATATATATATGACAAATGTTTTGGTCTGCCAAAAAATTTTACTCAAACAATATGCAAATAATAAATATGAGAACAGTAAAATTAAATTAAGATTTTTATATATTTTATATTTGTTTTGCAAAATTAAATCATTGGCTTTTACGTAGTCCATATACAAAAATAAATTATTAAAATATCTGGAAAATATTTACTTTTTATTAAATTGACAGTGCGTCATCTGTGTTTGGCAATTACATTTTTTCCACAAAGGAAATATTTATAAAACTGAACAAATAAATGTAAAATAATTGTAATTAATGTCTTGATTATTATTAATTAACTCATTTCTGACCGGTCTTTAGAAAGCAGAATGAAATGCTATTAAATTTACTTAATGTGATGTGAATGTGAAAAATAATTATGTTAAGTATGTTCTTTCATTAAGGTTTTAAGTGCAGACATGAACTATAACTATATAATAAATAAAACAATTCTTTAACCCTAGGACCTTTAACTTGTGGCCCCCAGGGGTCTCTATAAATGAATGTGATAAATCCAGAGCTTTTATCCTTCTGATTTTATCATGGATGTTTCTCAGGATGGAGCGAGAGATTGCCCAGCTGAAGCAGAGGATCAGTGAGAGTGAAGGAAGTGTGCGGAGTCTAAGTGTGAGTGGGGAGGAAAAGAACAACGTGAACCAGTCGCCCGTCAGCCCCATACAGACCCTCCCCACCGTACTGTCTATAGGAGACGAGAGGTGCGCACACTGATTAATGCTCTCAAACTAGCATCGTGTAGTAAAGTTTTACTGCATGTTTGTGATGTGGTTAGTAAGTAATGACAGAACTTTTATTTTTGACTGAACTGTTCCTTTAATCAGTCGTTTCTCCCTCAGGATAAGTGCGTATATTGAAGAAGAGGTGCAGCGGAGGCTGCAGAAACTGAACCTGCTGAACAGAGAGAATAACAACACGCTCTCGCTGTCCTCAGACTCACTGCAGGTAAATGACTACAGCTCTCTCACTTTAAACCGCAACAACCATAGTCTGGAGAATAAGAATTAAGGAATAATTAAGTGTGAAAGCTCCAGAAACTGTGTTTTCTTCTCAAACTTTTTTTGTGTGTGACCCTGCTGCCCCAATTAACTTTTCTTCTCCAATGGTCACACCTTAATTTTGCAGTGTATATACTGTATATGGTATTCTAGTATCATTCTCATGGGCATTTAAAGGGTTAGTTCACCCAAAAATGAAAATTCTGTCATGAATTACTTACCCTCATGTTGTTGGACACCCGTCAGACCTCCGTTCATCTTCGGAACACAAATGAAGATATTTTAGTTGAAATCTGATGGCTCAGAAAGGCCTCCATTGACACAATGGTACGTTTCACTCTCAAAACCCTTAAAAGGTACTAAAGACGTCGTTTCAAAAAAATCTATCTACAGTGGTTCTAAAATAACTTTATGAATCGGCGACAATAGTTTTTGTGTGCAAAAAAACCCTAAATAACGACTTGTATAGTGATGACGATTTCAAAACACGGCCTCATGAAGCTTCGAAGCGTTATGAATCAGCGAGTCGATTCAGCGGTTTGGATCGCCAAATTTCAGCAGTTTGGCGGTTTGACACGCGATCCGAATCATGATTCGACTCACTGATTCATATCATAACGCTTCGAAGCTTCATGATGCTTTGTTTTGAAATCGTCATCACTATATAAGTCGTTATTTAGGGTTTTTTTCTGCGCACAAAAACTATTCTCGTCACTCCATAAAGTTATTGTAGAACCACTGTAGTGAGATGGACTTTGTAACGACGTCTTTAGTACCTTTTAAGGGTCTTGAGAGTGAACCGTGATTTGTGCCAATGGAGGCCTTTCAGAGCCATCAGATTTCAACTAAAATATCTTCATTTGTGTTCCGAAGATGAACGGAGGACTTACGGGTGTCGAACGACATGAGGGTAAGTAATTAATGACAGAATTTTCATTTTTGGGTGAACTAACCCTTTAATAATTTTTGACATTTCAGTGTGAGTTATATCTCTTATTTGGCCTATTTGTCTTCTAAGCACTAAATAAAAAACAAAGCTAAATAGATATGATAAAATAAATGAATAGACAAAAATGACAAAAGCACATAAAATGATTAAAACTTAAACTAAAATGTAAAATGAAAACTGAAAATGTAAAAATAAAAACTAATTAAAAATGCTATAATAGTATATTAATAATACTACAAATAACACTGGTGTATATTTTCCAGTACTGTTTTTTACTTTACGTATTTATTTACCACAGTTTTCTTCAGAAAATCTAGTCATTTCTGCCAATGTAGCTGATATCTCGCAACCAGAGAAAAATAACAATAAACCAATAATAAATAGAATATTCAGTGGAAAACGATACAGTTGTATTGGTTATAATAGTTTGTCTCACTCAAGAATACTTGACCGTGCAGAAATGTTCAAATGCTGTTTAGATTGTAGATCATAACATGTTCTTATCATCATTATTCTAATATAAACGTGTACATGCTATTGTAAAAGCATCTATCTGTTTAATTTGGATTCTTCAAAACTTTTAAAAAGCTGTCCCAAACTGAATATACATTTTTTACACACAATTTCTGTTTGGGTTTTAGCCGAAAGCACAATCAAATTAGCCAAAATGTTTAACTTTATATCCACAGAGGTTTCTGTGCAGGCACACATTCAGTTGAAATAGTTGAATGTGATCCTAGTCATGCACAAGAGACGCATTAAAACACACAGGATTGTTTTTGGCACCAACACAGTTGTTTAACTCCACAGGAGGAGGAGCTGGATAGTGACGGTAGCTCTGTTAGATTGACAGATGAGGTAAGCACAGGCCTCAGCCAATCAGCACCAGCTGAGTGGACTGTGGTTTGCATGAATCCAGCCTTAATAATCTGCATATTTCTCACAATCTCTGATGCCAGTAGATTGGGTCTTTCCTCTGCGGTTTTCCACTTTGGGGCACTTTTAAGGGCAGAGTCACGCAGAGGCAAATTCCGAGTATGGGTTACCATACTTGGCCTTCACATGTCACTTTCAGTTTGGGAGCATGCGGCCTGCCCACCGATGTCTTTCATAGGTGCATTTCATCTGTTGCTGCAATGAAACTGTTTTCTTTTTGCTACCTCAATAGCTCAGTTTCCATCCGATCGCCAGGATTTTGCCAAGTAAGACATGTTCCTGGGTCAACATGTTTCCTGTCCAGAAACATAGTCCTAACCCTAAACCTACCCCTACCTTATCCCTAAAATCAGAGGGAAATTAAGTGAATAAGCACCTAGCCCTGGTTGTAAGCCTAAACTTGACATTAACTGTAAGCTTGTCTCTCAAATCTGATTGGTTGATTGGAATGTTGTTCCAGGATCAACAAAGATGTACTTGGTAAAATAATGTTCACTGTTTTCATCCACCCATTTTTATGCGAGTTTTGGGATATTGCAAACGGCAAAATGCGCATAAATTCTAAGTGAATGTGATCATGTGACCAATCGCATCGCACAGCATCTCCGATGTTGGTTTAGTCGTTTTGAAAGCCAAAGTCTGTCATCAGAATGACTTGGAATGTTTTATGCGATATTCCAATTTAATTCCAAGTTGCAACATTGGATGGAAACATAGCTATTCATGGGAAATGACAAACAAGTGCTTGCTTGATCCCTGAAATCTGCTCCGTTGAGAGGTGTGTGTGTGTGTGTGTGTAATTTTGTAACCCTAATCAACTCTATTTCAATCTCTCAGGATAACGATAAAAAACGCACGGATCCACGCAAACTGAAATACGAGGTATGATACGAGGATGTGTTTAGGGAATGTTATTTCATTAGCATGTTTTCTGACCGTCACTGTCCGTCTTTCCACAGCGACTGGTGTCGATTCCTCTGGATCTGAGTCCAGAGAGCCTGAAAGATCCAGTGAGGATCAGTATTCCGCGTCACATCTTGTGCGGACAGGGCAAAGACGAACACTTCGAGTTTGAAGTCAAGGTTGGTCTGCGTTTTAATCTCCGTCAGTGCATTATCTATGGGAATTGTCGAATTGACCATCTGGCGACCCATACTAAATAAAAAAATCTCTGTACCATGAAAAGCTTTGATTTGGGCTTTTGCGTCTGTGTTCAGATCACCGTTTTGGATGAAACGTGGACGCTGTTTAGAAGATACAGTCGTTTTCGGGAGATGCACAAATCTCTGAAGCTGAAATATCCAGAGGTACGACGTACATGTACACATGGAAACAAATGTGACACAGCAAGCAGAGCATGAACACACAACAAGCACACACAAACCCGCCTCCCCTCACTCACTTTTCATTTGCTCCGGATGAATATTGTTGCTGATACAGGGCTTGAATTTCGTTGTGGGAATGCGTGCATTGCGCATAATTTTACTCATTCCCACAGATTTTGTTCCCACACCCAAAGTGCGCACACATAAAGCCGCCTCTCAGTACTAAATTGAGTTCTTTTTCGCTGCTTAAACAGTCAAATACACACAAAATCATGTCAAAATGCCCGTCTTGGCGAGTATTCACGTAAACACAGTCAGTTATGTTTTAAGGGTATGTAAACAGTTGAGAAAGAAAAGGCTTGTGTAACAGTATAATGGATCCGTGTGTCAGCTCTTAAAGTGACAGCAGCCTAATATTCCAGCATGCAATATCTATATATATATATATGGCAGTTTTTCCCCATGGTATCGATGTCAAACTTGTGGCTAGTAACTTTGGAAAACCACTCAGGAAAAACAGTTAATGTCAAGCCCTGTCTAAAATTCATTACAAGTTGCTTTGGATAAATGCATAAATATAAGATTAAATTAATTTCAGATCAAATTGGTGTATGTAATGTTAATTTTGAATGATTTTCTTTTTATTATTAATATTCTTTTTATAAATCATATTTCAACCCAAAATAATTATATAATGCTGAAAGAAACTTGAAGCACATTTTTTCTTTTATTTAATAGATTTGTTTGCATTATTTTCATGCAATTACAAGTTGTTCTGGTTAAATGCAAAATATATACATTTAATCATTATTGTAAATATATTTATATTTTAAAACTATATTATCATTACTAAAAATATATATTCACTTAAAAATAATTCTATATTTTGCAGATGCAAGCTAATTTTTAGGATCATACATTTTGTATTTTTTCCCATTGATTTTATTTAAATATGATCTAGACACGTTTTCGTGAGATTATTCGTATTGGATATTTTAATTCTTGAATGTCTTGTTCCAGCTCGCGGCTTTGGACTTCCCTCCCAAAAAGATTTTTGGAAACCGAGACGAAAGAATGATTGCGGAACGCCGGAATCAGTTGGAGGTGTGTTTACTGTCATTCAGCTTTGTTTGTCATTGTTTTTCCTAATCTAAGATGCTGATGATGCCCTTGTGTTTTCCCAGAAATACCTGCGGAACTTCTTCCACGTGATGATGACCTCATCCTCCTCTTCTCCTCTGAGAACGGACGAGTTTGGATTACACCTCTCGAAACACGCTGTGTGCGACATCTCTCCTTTCTTTAAGAAGGGAGTGTTTGACTACAGCAGTCACGGGACGGGCTGACACACACACACTCCAATAAAACACATAAACACTAATTTACATGCACTTTATGTAGCGCTCTGATACACACACATTAATACAAACAGACACAGGCATTTCACCCTAAAATCAAAAGGAAAAAAAATCTAATTAAAAAAATCATTGTGACATTATTTGCATGACAATTAAGCACGTTTTACCTTGAGTTTTTACTTTTTTTGTAGTTTGTTATTCTAGGGTGATTCAGAATTTGTTTACTGTATTCACGTTAAAAATGCTAAAAATATGTTTCTTTTAAAAACACAACCTATAGTACCATACGTCACAATCAGTTTAAATAATATATAATGTCGTTTTTTTACATATTGTCATGAAAATAATACAATAATGGAAACATTCCTTTTATTTTGAGGTGAAATATGACCTTGAGTCACTCATATACACATGAACACACTCAGGAACGTTGGAAATCAGGTGAAGCAGGAATAAGAAGGGAATGAAAAAGGATCCAAAGTAGATGTAAATAGTTTTGGTAGTGTCTTTTTGGCAGTAATTGAGCTTTAAATGCATCAAAGAATCCGAAATATCACGATAACCTGCTTCAAATATTTTGTTTACATCGAGGACCATATAGCCTGTTTCTGTGGACAAACAGGACGTTCTGTAGCTGCTACTTGGGTTTGTGATTGACTTTAAATCATATTTAAGTTGCTGCATATAACGAATCGTTACTGCTTCACTCTGTCGTAACTGCCATTAATGAGAACGGAGGCCTCTGATTGGCTCCAATCCAATATATGCTCATTATCATCCGTTATACTCATGCTAACATTTAGCAGATATGTTTTTTAATAACCACTAAGAGGTCAAAGCTCACAAAAGGCACATGTACTATGAGCCAATGTCTTCCAGAAACAAAAAAAACGAATGCTTTTGATTGAAAACGATTGTCCTGCTCAATGCCCTGGACGCGGTTAAAGGGCTTTTAATGTAGAATATGCTGTAATTTGAATTTAGATTAATGTCCAGCACTATAAAGCCATATATGAATATGTAAATGTATTGTACACTTGATCTGTACAGAGGAGCTCGTTCTCATGATGTTTGGAGGAAAGGGATAGTACTGCTATATTAGCCGCTAGGATTTTCTTGAGGTAGTCGGACTGTAGAACACTAGTTTTCTCTCAAAGAGTACTGAGAGTAAGATGTATACATTTTTAAAACAATATTTTCATTTGCTTTTTTTTATTATTATTTCTGAGACTGAATGTAATAATTTGTGTGTAACATGATTTGTTTTAGAGAGTAAAACAAACTTAAATTCATGGTTTATTTATGTTCGAATACATTTTGTCAAATAAGCTTTTGCAAAAAATACAGTTTGTTGATGCAACAATCCAGTGTAATCATGTTCATTCACGAAAAGCAGATCCTTCAGAGCACATGCGTTGATTTGAGGGATGAAACGTCTTCTTTCTGTCCTAGGACTTGTCATTGGTTTTCTGGTGGTCGGTCTGAAGTTTGTCTAGTTTTGACAAATCGGCAAACGAGACATTGGCCGAACCCCGTTTTGCTGGTTTCGCCTGTAAATGAATCGCAAGATTGCAAGTCAGTATAGGAATGCGATTGGTCCGAATGGAACAAACCACAGCCAATGAAAATGCATCAGACCTGAGACTCGTGAGGCTTCCAGCCAATCATGTAGAGGATCTGAAACGTGGCTGGAACTGAGCCGTCTTCACTGCCGTACATCTCTAAAATAAATGACGTTTATAGAATTACACTTCTATCATATCTAGGGTCATCAATCTCATTGAGGTAGAGAAAACACAATTTAGAGTTCAACCTTTTCGACCTTTTTTTTTCCCCCTTTCTTTTTTTACAGTAACTAGGAGTGGCAATATAATAAAATAACTAAACTTAATTATAACTAATTAAAGTCCGTAATTCCAATAACTGAATGTTCTTCATAGTTTACACTTATTACCAATACATTTACATGACATTTCTTGTTTAAATAGCATTTTTCTGCTTGTTTAGGGCTTGACTAAATGTATATAAACATACATACATAAATTATATTCATTATTAATGATTGTATTAATTTCCATGACTTTCAATGAAAAATGTCCTCATATACTGTAGTATAACCAGGTCCAAAGTTATGAGAATTACATGATTACGTCTTACATCTTGATTTTTAACCATTTAAATCTTATTTTAAGCTATCTTTCTGCCCCCTGGTTGAGAATCACTTCTACATAAAATTATTACTGTTGAAATAATAAATATATAATAAAACAAATACTATGGAAATGTAAATGTTCATTACAATGTTAATTGAAAATAAATAGTATTTAAATTAAATATAATATCAGAGGTCCTGCATTGCATTGAAGCACATTAGCTATGTTTCCATCCAAAGTTGTGAATTTAACATGTGCGCAGAATTAGAATATCGCATAAAACATTTGTATAAAGCAGCGTTTCCATCCCATGTGTTCAAGAGAACAAAATAGTCACTTCCGGGGAATTTGGTGGAATTTTTTTTTAAATAAAAATGGAAGTTTCTGCAATCGAGGATGCCACTGTGGCTCTTTATTCGTACATCATGAATTACTTAATTTGCCTCAGAGCGCACAGACAAAATGCAATTAATGCAGTCATGTTATTTCAGAAAGCCCAAACCAACATCTGAGCTGCTGTGTGATGTGATTGATCCGCTGGTTAGTCCAGTTATCCAATCACATCCTCTGTTGAGGCAAAGTCATGGGAGGTTTTTTTGTTGCGCATTGGGGTATTTATTCTATAAACGTGTTTCCATTGTAGTTTATGTGCATGTCTTCCTATTGGATAGAACATTTATCCACCTCAACTAAGCAGTTTTTTTATGCACATTTTTAGAATTTATGCAAAATCTTGCCGATATCCCAAAAGTCACATAAAAATTGGTGGAGTAAAACAAAGCTATATTTAAATTTGAGACTAAGGCCCTGTTCACACCTGGTATTTCGCTTGTGCTCTGATAGCCGCAAGATCACGCCAAAAGCTGTGAGTGTGTGTTAGAAATCAGAAATGGTGAGAGAACACTGTGCTTGATACATTTTTCTTCTTCAAACCAAACTTGGGTCTTCAGCCGACAAAGTTTAAATCCCGTCTGGCTAGCGCACTTCCCATTATGTTCCTGTGTTAGGTCAGTAGGTGGAGAGTAGGCGTCTTTTGTGGCCGCTCGAATGCATTTTCGACTACCTCTGGAAGTGGTCAAAAGTGGACAAGCTCAAAACGTTGTAGATCCTGTTTACACCTGTATTTAGCTTCGTCCGCTTGAGATCAGATCGACGAAAACGCATCTTAATACCAGGTGTAAACCGGTCCTAAATCCAGTTCTCAGTTCGCGGCCTCACCTTTATAAATGGCAGCTGCCGCCATTATAGTGTCTCTTTGCAGGAGTGACTTCCTGTTCCACGCACAGTTGCTCTCACCCATACCTGAAGCGGATGAATAAACCGTAAACACGTTCTCCTTCAATTTCACAACAAATCACCAAATTTATAAGACGAAGAGTTTACCTTGTAAATCACTCATGACCTCCAGTATACCAGGGTAATGGACCTGAAGTTCATCAGTGTCCTGGATTACGACACAATAATGAGCCTCAATATAATCACTCATAACTCAAATCAAACAGATCCCTTAAAATGCAATATATAAACAGTGACTGACAGATAATCTACAGTAGTGGCCAAAAGTGATGTCCAGAGGGGATATTTCTTCTAAATGACCCTATACGTTTGATTAAACCATCCAAAAATGAAGAAAATAAAAAAGGCTTTTTTACATAATCAGTTATTAATATTCTGTTGGTTCTCTTGTTGTTCATCATTTCTATGTATGACAGCCTGGCCAAAAATTATGCAATTCTGAATGTTTCATTGCATTATCACAAATAAAACGACAGACTCCAAGCTCAACTATGCAACGTGCTTACAAAATCTTTAACACATTTGTAATAATATTGGAATAAAGTAGGGCTGCAACGACGCGTCGTGCGTGAAATGCGTCGACGCGTCGGCGGCACATTATTTACGTTCTAGAATGGAACAGAAGATCTAGAATAATGGCAGCTTCTGCTCCCGGGCATAGTGAAAATGATCATTTATCATATAAAGCCAGACCGCGACATTCAAAAGTGTGGGAGAACTTTAAACAGAAGCCAAATAAAACTGTGCTTTGTTCGCTCTGTAACGCCGGTTTCACACTGCGCGCGCAGGCAGAGCAGAAGCTGTGCGCGTGGAGAGCGGGAGCTTTCACACTGCAGTCAGTGTTGCCAAGTCCGCTTTTTTCCGCGGAATTGGGCTACTTCTACACTGTTGCCGCGGGCTGTGTCTCATGTCCGCGGGTTGAAGCAAAAAAACACACATATTTAACCCCCCGAACGCGATGTTTACCAGAGAACCTCCCCGAAACGCGATTGGGCTTGTTTTGGGCTAGTTTTGAGTAACGAATGGGTGGGTTTTGTTGTGTAAACCTGGCAACCCTGCTGCCAGTGTTCTCTCACGCAGCTGAACCGTGGCGCGTGTATTGCAACAGACGGCCACATTTTCCGGTGTTCTTCTCCGACCCCAGTACGTCTCGTGCTTTTATTTATTATGGGCTGCATATATCTGCTGTAAATGCTACCTGGTTCCGCTCTGTCCCAAACACATATGCATAATAACTTGCTGTATATAGGTAGTTTACATGATTAAAGTAAGATTAAAGTTAAGATATGCCTCTAGCTTTAATCATTTAAATGTGTCTTTGAAGTTTGGGCAAAAACTTCTGGCAGCTTTAGTCGTTGTTTATGCACATGTATCTTCAAAATAGACGACTAGTTATACATTAACACTATGCTGAAAGCTCCTGTATGTGAACCTTTTGCAGATAAATACAAGTGCATTTTCGTTTACTATTGACACAAATCAATAAGTAAATCATACTCAACTACTATAGTAAACAACTTTTCCTAATTAGGCCTACTCTGTATACATTTTATGATGAATAGTATCATTATATATTATGTTTAAAAAGCTTCTTGTGTTCATATATTTCATTATAAAATGGCATACTATGTACACTACCCTTCCTGAAATACAATTAATATTGTCATCATTCATTGATTTCATGTTAAAATAATATACAAATTCAATACCCTCTTTGAAATACAATAATCAGTAAAAAAGAATAATAAGATTAATCTGGAAAAATAATTGTTAGATTAGTCGACTAATCGGAAAAATAATCATTAGATTAGTCGACAGAAAAAATAATCGTTAGTTGCAGCTCTAGAATAAAGGGAGATTGTCAATTCTCATCGGCCAGACCTCACTTTTGGCCACTACTGTAGCTGAATCTTTGCATTGAGAGACATTTGAATACTCGTACCACAGTGAGCATGTTGAAGCCGGCCTGGCCCAGCAGGTTGCCCAGGTCAGTGACGGCTGTGTAGGGTGAGATATGGGGCGCAAACCCGCCCTCCCTCTCCAGCTCCGCTAACTGCAGAGAGCATCGCAGCTCGTACAGCGTCTCGCCGCCGACCATTGCTCCAATGAACACGCCATCTGGCTTCAGCACCTGGTGGATCTGAACGACAAAAAGAGTGTGTTTCGGTTTATTTATTACTTCTGCACCACAGGACCGCACACTTGCTTAGATCCTCGTACCTGTCTCAAAGCTCCAGGAAGGTCGTTGATCCAGTGCAGACTGAGGAGACAAATACGGGTTTATAAGTGAGAGCTCATCCTTAAATTTCCCATCATGCACTGGGGTGGTACAGTACCTCAGGCTGCTGAGCACCAGGTCAAATGTGTTTGCTTTAAAGGGCAGGAACTCCTCATCTGCCACAACACAGTGAGCAGGAATCTCACACTCCCTCCTGTTCCTCTGAAACACAAGGAAGAGAAAGAAGGTTCAAGTACATGCAAGTGTTTAAATTTTTGGGGTCTGGAAGAAAAAAACTTCTGCTCACCAAGGCTACATTTATTTGGTCAAAATAAATATAACCATTTAAAATATCAGTTTTCTATTGGAATGTATTGTAAAATGTAATTTATTCCTG
Organism: Gobio gobio; assembly: GCF_949357685.1. NCBI lineage: Eukaryota > Metazoa > Chordata > Actinopteri > Cypriniformes > Gobionidae > Gobio > Gobio gobio. Next base: position 53,437,099 of record NC_137099.1, on the reverse strand, counting down.
TGATCAAAGCTGATTTTTCAGCATTACTCCAGTCTTCAGTGTCACATGATCCTTCAGAAATCATTCTAATTTGATGCTCAAGAAAAATGTATGATTATTATTAAAGGTGCACTATGTAACTTTTCTGTCCGCTCGAGGTCGCCTATTCAAAACAAAGGCGTAGTTTGATGACGTCACGTTTGAGCGCAGAATCTTGGGACGTGGACTTTTATTATGACACAGTCGCCGGCGCCACTTCCGCTTTTCCGGTCGTGAGTATGAGGTAACACAGCTCTGTTTATCATATTAGACACATCTGAGTGTGTTGAAAATTATGTTATATGATGTTACTCTGTGCGTTCGCTATGACACTTGTTGCACACTGTAGTGAGAGTAAAGCGTTTCTGCAAAATAAAACCGGAAACTCCCTCACACGTCCCGGTTCCTCAGTTAAAATAGCACTTTTCTCACGATTTACAAATAGTTGGAAACATTTGGGATATTGTAAGTACTCAACTGAACAAAATATATAACACTGGCCAAGAGGTTTTTGGATATTTTACTAAACAAAATGTTACATAGTGCACCTTTAAATGTTGAAAACTGCATCATATTTTTGTGGAAAAATTAATGACAAATAGAAAGTTCAAAAGTTCAGCATTTATTTGAAATATAAATTACTTGTAACAGTACAAATGTCTTGACTGACACTTTTGAGCAATTTAATGTGTCCACGCTGAATAAATGTATGAATTTCTTTTTCTTTTCTTTTTATCTTACTGACCCAAAACATTTTAACGGTAGAATCATGAGTTACACAATAAGTTCAAACTGCACATCAGTGAAACAAAGACATTAGCAATCTCTTACCAGGGAAGAGTCTGAGATGTCTGTCAAGAAGAGACGTTCAACAACCTCCTGAGAAAGAGAGAATCAGTCACAGTTGGTTGGAAACACAGAAAGGAATAATTCACTTGCCCTCATGTCGTTCCACACCTGTATGACGCTCTTTCTTCTGAAGAACACAAAAGGAGATGCTGTAAGGAATGTTCACGCTGCTCTTTTCCACACAATAGAAATGAGTGCTGTCAAAATTAGCACATTAGCGTATGCAATAAATGTTTCTGTTTAACACGGTAAACGCAGCATCCGTTTTTTGCTAGTCATCCTTTGGCTAGCGTTAAAATATATTCATGCTTTTAAGCCATTCATGCGCAACAAGTTGTTATTTTTAAGCCTAATAAATGTTGAAATTGATAGCTTTCAATTATACTATAATGTTGAATGTCCTGTCATTAATGTTTAAAAAAATCTATTTCATAGAGACATCACTAGCTGTATTAGTATCCGTGATACTGGCCTTCATTCATAAAAAATGCCATTACAACAAATATTTAAAATATACTGTATTTAAGTTGTTTCTCTACATTCATTTAGAGCCACTGAAATGATTACAATATAAAAAAAAAAGTAAAACTTTTTTGACAGTACTAATAACAATACATAGTTTTGAGGGAATATCAAGCTTCTAGTGTTTTAAAAACTAACATAGCACACTAGGAGCTTCACAGCCCAAGTCTCCATTCACTTTCACTATATTTCTGTCATGACAGCTCTCCGAGTGTTTGGCATGGTAATGGGTATGACAATGTTGATATATTCGGTCTTGGGAGAATGGATCTGCTGCTGCTGCTACAGATCGAGTACAGGACTTGCTACTGCCAATACATTCACAACACTCTGCTGTGAGTATGTAAGACATGCTTCTGCTGTACAATATAGCATACATGAATTAGCCATAGTAGATCTAGACAGGTGGAGCTGGGGAAGGTGGAGGGTTTCTGAAAGTAACATTAAGAACAGTTCTACCTTACTCAAATGCTCTGCGATGTGACTCTTCCCGGATCCTACATCCAAAGCCAGAGGGAAAGTCCTGCGATGACATTTAGCCGATCAAAAACTTAAATACTTAAAATTGGTTCAAAACCCACATGACTATATTTGTTCTGGTTAACACAAATTTAAATATCATTCAAAATGTCCGAATTGCTGTTGCCATGAAAGTGGATGGGGACTGGAGTTCTTGAGCTCCCAAAATGCAATAAAATGTGTCTGTTCATTACCCAGAACAATTGTATGACTTCAGCAAACTTTAAATATAGTATCTGGACCACTTTCATGGTGCTTTTTTGGAGGGTCAACAGCCCCAGTCCCATTCACTGCTATAAAAAGCAGATCAGACAATATACTCGATATCTTCTTCTCTATCCCACAAAACAGAATAAAGTCAAATGGGTCTGGAACATGAGGACATCAAGTAAAAATTGACTGTTTAAAGGGATATTTCACCCAAAAATTTAAATTCAGTCATCATTTATCCTTAGAGTTGCTCTGAACCTGGATGAAGTTCTGCTGCTGAACACAAAATATGATATTTTGAAGAATATGGGAAACCAAACAGTTGATGGCCCCATTTTGACTATGGACAAAATACTATGGAAGTCAATGGTTCTGTTTGGATACAGGCAAACATCTTCTTTTGTGTTCAGCAGAAGAAAGAAGGAACTTCATGCAGGTTTGGAACAACTTGAGGGCGACTAAACGATATGTGATATAATGTGTGTACAGTGACCTTGAGACATCATACACTCTGTCTGCCACTCTGCTCCCCACCTGCAAACACAATGGAAACACAGAGGTTCATACACACAGTTTGACTTCTCGTGACAGCAAACGCGGCTATCAGAAGGTCTGTCATCTCACCTCGTCTCGAAGGTAATCGTATTTGTCGCTGTCCAGTAAAGATGATGCCCATTGCTTCTGCTTGCGCTTCATGCTCCTGTCAAACACGTTCATCGCGCCTCCCTGCCCGGAGGATAAGCACCTCCATCCTCTCCACACACACCGGAGGCTTCTCACACTGATATTCATGCTTCCTTATTCACTCTCATCATTCCTACAGGATCTCACAACACTTTCAAACACATTTCATCGGTGTGCCTCTAAAACAGAGCTCAGCTTTGGGTCATATGACACAACAGGGAGATATGAGGTAAAATGTGGACTGGATCCGTACACAGGACTGGAACATGAACTGGAGTCGGTTTAAAGCGATTGTTTAACCAAAAATGACTATTATATTATATTATATTATATTATATTATATTATATTATATTATATTATATTATATTATATTATATTATATTATATTATATTATATTATATTATATCATATTATATTATATTATATTTATTATATTATATTATATTATATTATATTATATTATATTATATTATATTATATTATATTATATTATATTATATTATATTATATTATATTATTATATTATATTATATTATATTATATTATATTATATTAAACAAAGCAACATACATAAAGTAGGAAAGGGAAAATACACAGAACAATTGACAAATATAAAAAGTGTGACTTTATTTCGAACTATTTTATTTTTTAAAGGTTAATAATATTAGGTAATATATATAAAGGAAAGAAATGAACAGTACAATTTGTGATATTTAGGAATTGTGGTCAAGTTTTGAATAATAGAAGTGACTGAAGATTTTCTTATTTGTACGTTTATTTATATATTTCCAGCTATACGCTCACTTAAACACATCAGTGTTATTTTAGTAGCATATCTATTATAGTTTTAATTATTATTTTGAATTAGTTTTTATTTTTATATTTTCGGGGGGGGGGGGTTGTTTTTGAGATGTTTTTTCTAAATATGTCTATGAAGTTTTTTTGTTTTTTTATTTCAGTCATGTTTTAGTTATTTTAGTACATCAATTTAAACTAAATTAAAATGAGAAATGTTGTTTTGGCAGCCAGCTGAAATAACTGTTTGAGTTGTTTTTGATTTTTTTTTTCAAATAACGAAAATTATTGAATATATATATATATATATATATATATATATATATATATATATATATATATATATATATATATATATATATATATATATATATATATATATATATATATATATATATATATATATATATATATATTCAATAATTTTCGTATATATATATATATATATATATTTAATGATATAATTATTGGACTATTTCCTCAGCCTCTCACACAGAGCAAGACTCTCGCGTCTGGTGTTTTGAGCTTTTCGTCGAGCCGTAGGAAAAAGAAGGCGGGGTTTCAAAGAGGTCACGGAAATAGTGAAGCATCACGGGAAAACACGTGTGGAGCTGTGCAACATCGCTCGTAAACACATTAGGTCAGTTTTAGCTTTTAAATAAGTGTTTTTATGTGTCGTGCAGTCTGTTTTGTACTGACTTGTTTCGTGTCCTGTGTTGTAAATTAACGACATGCTCAGTGTTTTAGTTACTTGTCATTATATTCGTGTAAAATGGTACAAAATGGGTCTTGTGTACATCACAGAAAGGAAAGAAAATACACTGTAATAATTACAAAACCAAAAAAAAGAGAAAGAAACATGCATATAGCCTAATGACGAGTATACATTATAAAATATAGTGCTCTGTTATTGTCAATACAAATTAAATCTACCCTAAGAAGTACTGCTGTTATAAATGTTGAAATCTTTCCCTACTCTTCCATATTTTTCCTTATTTGTCAGTTTGTTTTGCTGTAACATCACTTGATAAAATCAGTAGTTGATTATTTTACTATAAAGAAAACACTCAAGAATCACATTATTATATTCTGTGTTAGAAATATTGCGTGACATTTCTTTAAATGGACATACATTGACCTTTCCTGTGTTTTCCACAGGTTAATACTTCCACTTGGTTCTTCCAAATAATCACCATGACTTCCAAAAACACTGTAAGCGGCGACGACCGCTTCTCCAAGGTTAAAAAGGACCCTCGCTTCTGGGAGATGCCCAACAGAGAGCGCAAAGTCAAGATCGACAAGCGTTTCCAGTCCATGTTCCACGACCAGCGCTTTAAGCTGAAGTACACGGTGGATAAACGCGGCCGACCCGTCAACCACACGTCCGCCGAGGACCTCAAGCGCTTCTACAAGCTCTCTGACTCCGAACAGGAGGACTCCGGACAGGAGGACGAGAAGACGGAGAAGGGAAAGAAAGCGGCTGATGAGGAACCTCAAGTTGAGGATGAAGACGAGAGTGATGACTCTGAAGAAGAGGAAGAAGAGGAGACGGTCCTGAAGTCAGAAGGAGTTAAGAAAACTAAAGAGCCGTTGATAAAGGGAGTGAGAGTGTTTGAAGAAGGTAATGCTCCAGAAACCTTTTCTTACCGGCTTCATTTTCATTGTTGATCTGATTTATAGCATTTATGTAACTCTTTTGTTGTGCATATTGCTTGGTTTGGATCATCTTAAAGTCATTTTGACAAGCATGTTTATACACTGACCAGATAAAATAAAGTCGCTGTTTGGAAATTAAACAGGCAAATGCTTTTGAGTCAATGATTGGATCATTATTGCGGTGATTTTTATGTTTCTAGCATGTTATATGTTTGGCAACAGTTCTTCTAACCCTCATTGATGGAGTGTGTAGCTTTGTAGGAAGACACATCATGGCCATATTCCAGGATGACAATGTCAAGATTCATCAGGCGCATTGTCAATGCAAGATCTTCTGCACCTCTTGATGGAATAATAAATGTTTTGATGTTATTTCCATCAAGAGGTGCATCAGTTTTTGGTCAGATCTTGTATTGTCAATGCAAGAGTCCAGCTCTCTGTAAAGTCTCCTCCAGCACATCCCAAAGCCTTTCAGTGAATTTAAGGTCTGGAGCCGATTCATGTGTGAAGATGATTCTTCATCCTCTCTCACAACCATTCTTTCACAGTTTGAGCTGATGAATCTTGACACTGTCATCCTGGAATATGGCCATGATGTGTCTTCACACTGCACATGCTAGAGACATAATCACTGCAATAATGATCCAATCCCTGACTCTTAAGCATTTGCCTGTTTAAATCCAAACAGCGACTTTTTTTGTCCGGACAGGCGGTGTAATTTCTTCTGAAGATAATATGAGTGGTGTTCTTTTATGTTATTTATGGCTTGATGCCGTACTGTTTTTTTTTATTGGTTTTATCAGATGAAGATGAGAAATCTGGTGTTGAAGAGGATGAAGAAGATGGTTCTTCTGAAGGTGATGAGGAGGAGGAGGAAGAGGAGGAGGAGGTTGATGAAGAAGATGAGAGTGAGTTAGATGAAGACGCTGAGGATGGACCTGATCTGGCCAGAGGGAAGGGTAACATTGAGACCAGCTCTGATGAAGATGATGATGATGATGATGAGGAGTTGGAGGAAGAGGAGATCGAGCATGACTGGGGAGAGATGTGGAAAGATGCTCCACGTGGTGACAATGTGAGATTTCATCCAAACACTTTATTAAATATCATATACACTGCCATTCAAAAGTTTGGAGTCCGTAAGATTTTTGAATGTTTTTGTCTCTTCTTTTCACCAATGATGCATTTATTTGATTAAAAATACAGAAAAAATGTAATATTGTGAAATATTTTTATAATTTAAAACAACCGTTTTCTATTTTAATATATTTTTAAATGTAATTTATTCCTGTGATCAAAGCTGTATTTTCAGCATTATTACTCCAGTCTTCAGTGTCACATGATCCTTCAGAAATCACTCTAATATGATGATTTGATGCTCAAGAAACATTTATGATCATTATCAATGTTGAAAACAGTTTAATATATATATTTTTTGAAAACATGATACATTTGAAATATTTATTAACATCATAAATGGTTTTACTGCCACTTTTGATCAATTTAATGCGTCATTCATTTCTTTAAAAAAAATCGTACTGACCTTTAGTGTTTAGTATTATACGTTAGTGTATTTATTAAATGTAAGTTATATTTTAAATTATTTGTTATATAAAATATATTTAACATAGTAATTTATGTTATATTAAAACTGAAAATCACACCAACAACAAAATCCCTACCAAATTAATTGTTTAGCATAATGCACTTAAAATAATTGCTTTAAAAAGTATTTATATATCATATTGGTGTTTGTTGCTGGTGTGTTTAGTGTGTTTTGTTCTGTGTTTAGACTTCCCAGCGGTTGGCAGTTTGTAACATGGACTGGGACAGACTGAAAGCTAAAGATCTGCTGGCTCTCTTCAATTCGTTCAAGCCCAAAGGAGGCGTAGTGCTGTCTGTAACGGTAACTATCCCTTCTCTTCCTGCTCTGGCTCCTCCCACAATCACATTATCATTTCTGTTCGTGCTGCTGCTGTGAGTCTGAATCGTTGGCTTGCATTTGTCAGATCTATCCGTCTGAGTTTGGGAAGGAGAGGATAAGTGCAGAACAGACCCAGGGTCCGCTGGAGCTCATCAGCCTCCCGGACGACCCCGACGCAGACACAGAAGAGCAAAGGTACCGCTTTTCATGACCTTTCACTGGCTCTTATTGGTGTTTGTCTGGATACTACTGAGGGCACTAGCAGAATGCATTGCAAAAAACATGTCCTAGATGGTTGACACTGATTTAAAACTTCTAATAATATAAAATTTTAATAAAAATTACCCAGTGCTGTGTTTTTATGGTTATGGTTATGCCGTGCTGCATCATTGCATGCTACATTGATAGATAAAACAAGTGATCAAATACTTTTAGCTGTAGCTATAATGCTGTTCAAAATGCTGTTTTTTACGTCATATTTATAATGTTATGAAAGATAATTTTTTTTATGTTCTTTTGAACTTTATATTCATCAAAGAATCCTGACAAAAATGTATCGCGGTTTCCACAAAGATATGAAGCAGCACAACTGTTTTCATCATTGATAAATAATAATCATAAATGTTTCTTAAGCATCAAATCATCATATTAGGATAATTTCTGAAGGATCATGTGACACTAGCCGCGTTTCCATTACCTTTCAAATTGTGAATTGAAAATATGCCCAATGGAAACATCTGCAAAATGTCCCAAAAATGGAATTTCTAAACACAGAAATGCAACATTATCATGAAGACCTTGAAGCAGATATGAGGGAGAAACACACACACACACACACACACACACACACACACACACACACACACACACACACACACACACCTCAAGTGTAAGGGGCTTTCCTTCCCATTAATGCTTGGATAACACGCACGTCTCCTTCCATTAAAAATAATGGCTAGTGCGGTGGATGGGATAAACATGAGCCTACCAACATATGTGGCATTATTTTTTTCGAATGACTCATCTCGAGAGGGAAAAAAAAAACATTTTAGTCGCATAATATCGGTTAATGGAAACCCTGTCATTTCTCAAAAGTTTTTTTTTTAATCGGTATTTAGAAAATATCGCAAAAGTTTGCCCAAATCTGTAACGGAAACCTGGAGTAATGACGCTTAAAATTCAGCTTTACCATCACAGAAATACATTACATTTTACAATATATTCAAATAAGAAACCGTTATTTTAAATTTCTAAAAATATTTTGATTAAATAAATGCAACCATGTTGAGTATAAGAGCGTTAACAAAAAACAGCCAAACTTTTGAATGGCAGTGTGTATCACTGTATTTTTCACCCTTTTGACCATCATTTGAACCAGTTATTTCAGCCCAGTGTTTTATGATGTGTTTTCAGGATCTACCGAGAGAAAGTGCGTGACTATCAGTTCAAGCGTCTGAAGTATTACTACGCCGTGGTGGAGTGTGACTCTGTCGAAACAGCCAAACAGATTTATGAGGAGTGTGACGGCTTCGAGTACGAGAGCAGTTGCTCGACGATCGACCTGCGGTGAGTCTCTCCCATTTCCAGAGATGGTATAATGGTATAAATGGCTTTTAAAACTGAAACCACCAAGAATACAAACCTGATTGCATTTTTAGCGCTTGAATATTTAAATTCATCTGTGAGAGCTTTATTTGTAGTTGTCATTGGTTCATGTTGGTGGCTGTGGGCATTTGGCAGGTTCATCCCTGATGACGTGACGTTCGACGATGAGCCGAAGGACAGAGCGACCGATGTGGATTATGCTTCCTACAAGCCCAAACTCTTCACATCGACGGCCACCACCACTGCCAAGGTCTGTCACACTGAACGCTACACCAGATCTGAGCGGCTGAACTAGATGTGCAGTAACATCTCTCTGGTGTGTCATCAGGTTGAGCTGACGTGGGATGAAACGGATCACGACCGGGTCACGGCTCTGTGCCGGAAGTTCAATAAGGACGAGCTGTTGGACATGGACTTCAAGGCTTACCTGGCCTCCTCCAGTGAGGAAGAAGAGGAGGAGGAGGAGGAAGAGGCAGAGAAACAGATGGAAGGTTAGGGATGACTATCTCATCTATCGTACTGGAAAAGAGCAGCAGCATCAACATCCTGTTAAACGTCTCCTTGTGTAGGTGAACGTGAAAGTCTGTCTGCCCTTGAAATGTTTTGTTGTCTTGAATGTCTTGTCAGCTGAGGAGCCGGCTCAGCCTCTTCCTGAGGAGAAGAAGGGCGGTAAGGGGAAGAAAAGTGCAGAGCAGATCGCTAAATACAGAGATCTACTGAAGAGCATTCAGGACAAAGACAAGGGGAAGGACGACGGCATGGACATGGAGATCACATGGGTACCAGGTATGACGCTTTCATGTGCTGATCCTCACCTCAAAAGTTTATTTATTGTTATGGTTTATATTATTTAAATTTTTTAAAGATTTTTTTTAACAAATGTTTACATTATATTATATATATATATATATATATATATATATATATATATATATATATATATATATATATATATATATATATATATATATATATATATATATATATATATATATTACTGCTGGGGAAAAATTAATCGTGATTAATCGCAACAAGTTTGTATTGACATAATATATGTGTGTGTGTACTTTTTGTGTATAATTATTACGTATATAAAAATACACACCCATGTATATATTTTATTTTGGATGCAATTAATCACAATTAATTTTTCCCCAGCACTATACATATATGTGTATATTATTATGTGTGTGTTTTAATGATTGCAGAAAACTATATCAGAAAACAAGCATAGTATCAATAATTTATAATTGTTCATTTTGTTTTACATATATATAAAAATAATGAATTCTATAATAATATTATATTATAATATATATATATAATATATATATATATATATATATATATATATATATATATATATATATATATATATATATATATATATGTATGTATATATATATGTATGTATGTATGTATGTATAATTATTTTATTAATAATATAATATTTTATTAAGTAAATATAATACGTGTTTAAATGCTTTATGACTACATTTTTTATATTTTTAATTGTGTATATATATATATATATATAAAATGTATATTTGTTAATATTTTATAGTGTTAATTATATATATATATATATATAATCAAAACAAATTAAATAAATATATGATATATTCATTAATTTATATATCATATATATTTGATATACATGTTAATGTTGATTTGTTTTGTTATTTGATTGTTTTTAGGGCTGAAGGAAACAACCGAAAAGCTTGTGAAGAAGAAAATGTTGGGCAAAGATACACTGAGTCCGTGGGAGGAATACCTGCAGAAGAAAAAGGACAAAAAGAAAGAGAAGAGGAAAGGAAAGAAGGTAAACGTGTCACTGAGGAATCATTCCGTTTGCCCTTCATTGCTGTACTTCTGACTCACTCATACACTGTTTTGTCTGGTGCAGGACGCGACAGAGGCGGAGCCTGGGATCAGTGATGATGAACTTCCTGCTGATGTTGACCTCAATGACCCCTTCTTCATAGAGGAGCTCGGCGCGACAGGTTAGCCTGCACTTTATTCCCCTCACGCTTTATTATATTCAACATGAGGGAGATTAAACAATGAGGTCTATGTCGTCTCCATTCAATTGCAGGATCCCTGGAAAACAAAAAGAACAAGAGCAGGAAGAAGGATGAGGAGAAGACTCCAGAAGAACAGGAAGAGCTGGAGAGACGGAGGGTACGTTTCTGAACCAGTTTCTGAAACACACGACGTGTGTTTATGGGTAATGTGTCATGGTTACCAACTGTGTCATGATCTTTAGGCTGAGATGGAGCTGCTGATGGATGACGATGAAGACGGCAAGCACAAACATTTCAACTACGACAAGATCGTAGAGCACCAGAACCTGAGCAAGAAGAAGAGGAAGAAGCTCCTGAAGAGCAACACGCCACTGGAGGCCGACGACTTCCAGGTCAGAGTCCCAAAACTTTCACTCATACTCATTCGGGAATTTCAGGAGAGCAAAAAGTGTTTTTTTTTATTTATTTATTTTTGATCGTTTTTTGGATCAATTCTCTGAACTGATTCTGTGAAATGAATCAAACTTACCAACTCTGACACCATTTCTGCTATGCTTCTCCAGGTGGACGTTCAAGACCCGCGTTTCCAGGCTATGTTCACGTCCCATCTTTACAACCTGGACCCGTCCGACCCGGCCTACAAGAAGACCAAAGCCACGCAGAGCATCTTAGAGGAGAAACTGCGGCGCAGAGAGGAGGAGCACCACAGTCAGGAGGAGAAGCTGAAGAGCAGAGACACACAGGAGGAGCTCAAAGCAGAGACGTCATCCGCCGCTAAAGTCATGGACCCTAATTTATCACTGCTTGTCAAATCCATCAAGAACAAAACTCAACAGTTTCAAGCGCGCAAGAAACAAAAGACAAAGTAGACTGAGAAACTTAGGTTTGGAGTGGATTGTTTTTGCTTTGCCGTATCTGTGATAGAAGACAAAATGAAAAGCTGTTTGATAATAAACTTCATACTTTGTATGCAATATGTTTAGTGCTGCTATAAAATCATCTCCTAGTTCAAAATCATTAAAACATCTATTCAGACTTTCATGCTTGACCTGACATTTTTGGACAAAAACATCATTGTTCACATTGCATCTTTATTACTGATACACAATTTTTGATATATTAACATCTCTCCTGTCTGACACACACTCGTGTGCACAGAAAGCCGCTTCAGACAGCGATTGAACGGACAAAAACACACACAATTATGCCAAAATGGCTGTTTTGTCGAGTATCCTCACAAGTGAAGTCTTAAATTAACGAGTTGTGAGAAAATGGGATGTGCATCAGGTCTTAAAGTGACAGGTCACAAAGTAAAAAAATCTAAGTCGCCAAAGAAGTGTGTTTATGGTTGTATGGGCAAGACAACCCTGTTCAGCTTCCCAAAGAACCCAGCATTAAGGGGACGGTGGATGGAGTTTTATTTTCCGGAGCAGCAATGGAGTTGCACAAGTGTTTTTGTTTGTTCCCTGCATTTTGGCGATGGTTGGTTTATAAACAAGGCCCAGTTCAACTCTGGATTTGCAGATCGTCTAATGCTGTAAGATGGAGCGGTCCCAACGATAAAGGTTCACGGTCATGCGTTGGAACCGCAGAGGGTGAGTAAACCTGCTTCAAATGTGTGTGTTGTTGGCTATCGGCGCGCAAGTGCACATCAAGTAAACAACATGAACGGGACTGTTTAGCTCCGCCCACACGATACGCCTCCAGCCGCTCTGTTTTATTCGGAAAGACTCTGTACAGTGTATCTGTCTTTTATAAATATGATAAAACTAAAGACTTTTCGGAGATATGAAGGATGCAATACTACTCGATAGGTACTCAAGATGACATGAGAAACTGTGGGTGATACCACCCCTTTAAGGATAATCAAGAGAAAATCACTCGCTGCTCTTGACTGAATCACATTTGTAGCTTTAATAAGGATTAATCTATATTTCATTTATAATTTATGCAGTAAAGACTGCAGTGTTTTGATAACTTTATTCAATTTCTGTAGGCCTATCCTACCTGTTAGACCTACCTGAAAATCTTAAAGCACTGTTTGCAAAATCACATGGGTCAAACACAAGGAAAACTTTATGCATTTTGACGGCAAGTAAAAATCTGAATCAATCTGACTGGGCCATTAGAAAAAAAAAATTGAGCCCTGATATATTAAAGGCACATATAAATGTGACATTTATTATAATGGGTTTATGTAAAGATTGTTTTAAGTTCACTTAAATTAAAAGTGGTTATATTATTTAAAGCCTAATAAATGTTCAAATGTATAGCTTTTAATTATACTGTAATGTTGAATGGCTATAATGAATGGCTACAATGGGAAAAGGAAAAAATCTTTTTCATCAGTATCAGTGATACTGGCTTTTATTCATAAAAAATGGCATTAAACAAATAGTTCAAATATACTGTCTTTATGTCGTTTCTACATTCATTTAGAGATTCAGTGTGAAAAATGTTAGGTGCGAATAATTACAGAAAAATGTGTGATTAATTCCTTAATTTTTTTTATCAATTGACAGCACAAATATATCTACAGTGGGGAGAACAAGTATTTGATACACTGCCGATTTTGCAGGTTTGCCCACTTACAAAGCATGTAGAAGTCTGTAATTTGTATCATAGGTACTCTTCAACTGTGAGAGACGGAATCTAAAATCCAGAAAATCCCATTGAATGATTTTTAAATAGTTAAAGGGGCTATATGCAACTTTTTCCCCAAAATAAACGTAACAATAGCCTTTTTATTTTACCATTTATGACTCAAACATCTCCTGATGAGCATACTGACACCTTGTCCGCTCACAGTGGGTGCACCTATAAGCCTGTATCCTATTTTTCCTATTTTCTGTCGGGTCGTTTTTTTCCCGCGCTGTCTGCGGATGTGACGTCACCACCGCTGCGAGAGCAATCAGACAATAAGAGCAGTTCTGTTTTTTGGCCACAGGTGTCAGTCGCGAGTTTAAATTTCAGAAAAACGCATATAGCCCCTTTAACTTGCATTTTATTGCATGACATATGTATTTGATCACCTACCAACCAGTAAGAATTCCGGCTCTCACAGACCTGTTAGTTTTTCTTTAAGAAGCCCTCCTGTTCTCCACTCATTACCTGTATTAACTGCACCTGTTTGAACTCGTTACCTGTACAAAAGACAACTGTCCACACACTCAATCAAACAGACTCCAACCTCTCCACAATGGCCAAGACCAGAGAGCTGTGTAAGGACATCAGGGATACAATTGTAGACCTGCACAAGTCTGGGATGGGCTACAGGACAATACGCAAGCAGCTTAGTGAGAAGGCAACAACTGTTGCCGCAATTATTAGAAAATCGAAGAAGTTCAAGATGACGGTAGATCTCTCCTCGTGGGGCATCAATGATCATGAAGAAGGTGAGGGATCAGCCCATAACTACACGGCAGGACCTGGTCAATGACCTGAAGAGAGCTGGGACAACAGTCTCAAAGAAAACCATTAGTAACACACTACGCCGTCATGGATTAAAATCCTGCAGCGCACGCAAGGTCCCCCTGCTCAAGCCAGCGCATGTCCAGGCCCGTCTGAAGTTTGCCAATCCTCATCTGGATGATCCAGAGGAGGAATGGGAGAAGGTCATGTGGTCTGATGAGACAAAAATAGAGCTTTTTGGTCTAAATTCCACTTGCCGTGTTTGGAGGAAGAAGAATGATGAGTACAACCCCAAGAGCACCATCCCAACCATGAAGCATGGAGGTGGAAACATCATTCTTTGGGGAAGCTTTTCTGCAAAGGGGACAGGACGACTGCACCGTATTGAGGGGAGGATGGATGGGGCCATGTATCGCCAGATCTTGGCCAACAACCTCCTTCCCTCAGTTAGAGCATTGAAGATGGGTCGAGGCTGGGTCTTCCAGCATGACAATGACCCGAAGCACACAGCCAGGATAACCAAGGAGTGGCTCTGTAAGAAGCATATCAAGGCTCTGGTGTGGCCTAGCCAGTCTCCAGACCTAAACCCAATAGACAATCTTTGGAGGAAGCTGAAAGTCCGTATTACCCAGCGACAGCCCCGAAACCTGAAGGATCTGGAGAAGGCCTGTATGGAGGACTGGGCCAAAATCCCTCCTGCAGTGTGTGCAAACCTGGTCAAGAACTACAGGAAACGCATGATCTCTGTAATTGCAAACAAAGGTTTCTGTACCAAATGTTAAGTTCTGCTTTTCTGATGTATCAAATACTTATGTCATGCAATAAAATGCAAATTAATTACTTAAAAATCATATAATGTGATTTAGATTCCGTCTCTCACAATTGAAGTGTACCTATGATAATTACAGACTTCTACATGCTTTGTAAGTGGGCAAACCTGCAAAATTGATAGTGTATCAAATACTTGTTCTCCCCACTGTATATATATATTTCAATAATGTCTTAATACATCACAATATTATAGACATTATTTTACTAATTTTCATTAAATAAATGCAGCTTTGGTGAGCGGAAAAGATTAACATTCCAAAAAAACTGTGTGTGTGTGTATATATATATATATATATATATATATATATTACATAATTTTGATCTTTGGGTGAATGCCAATGCCACTTTTGCTGAAAGAAAAGACTGCAAAACCTGGAGTTAAAGTTAGCTTTATTCATAACGACACAAACGCTGCTCACACATTCAAATAAGTCTGTTGGCACTTTCACAGGCACCTCGTCTTCTACATAACAGAAGAAACAGGCTTGCTCACGTGTGCCGTATATCGAAATACAGCTGTGAATGAATGAAAACCTCTTATCACACTTACAACTCCAGTGAATGTGACCAGTGCTCAGAGCATGTAAAAACATCTCAATTCATGGTCCAGGAATATAAAGTGTACATGTAAGAACCGCTTGGGTCGTTCACACCATTAAACCCAATCCAGAAAAGGCACAAATAGCAGATTTTAAAGTTCGATTCGACCAGTCTAGAACACAAAGGAGCATTTCAAGAGTGAAACCAACAGAATGAAATGATTCTAGATTGTGCCACAGTGTTAAAAAACAACAACTACTTGATGAGGAATAGTGCAATTAAGATTTGACATAGACATGTACGCCGTCTGAAAGAGCTTGAGTGGAGTGTCGAGGTGTCGTGTTACTAATTGTTTAGTTTACTACATATATTTTATCACCACAGTATCATTTGTACAGTTTCTGAAGATGATGCTAAGCTGTTACAAATGATTGCGAAGGGTGATTTCTTACTGGCTCAAGTCAAAGATGCCACCGCCTATGACATGGTTTCTAGATATGGCTCAGGACCCTCCTTCAGTGTCTATGTTCCCCCCATTTCATGGCAGAAATTGTAAGTGTGATTGTTTGGAAAAGTGTCTGAACACCTCAAGTTGTGCACCAAAGTTTAATACTTTAATAAAATCAATAACCCCCTAGGTTTGAGCAATAGTTGTCTTAACCAGCACCACTAGTTATATCTCTCTCCTAGTCTTTTCTCGTCGTCTTTGTAAAAACCCCTTGTAACTTCATGCCACTGACATACAATGTTGTGTTGCACCAAAATGCTAAAAAAAAATATAGGATTACATGAATATTAAGTAGAGAAAATAAGTTCTTAGCGTAACGCTCCAGGACAAATTGTGCTTCACGTGTCGAGTAAAAAAATTATACAAATACTTTATAGAGTTCAGCAAAATACAGTTTCATTACGATACGACGCACAAGGTGATACAAATATGATTCTGTTGAACAAATCGAGCGTGTGACCACAAATTAGATCTGAAGAGATGAAATCATCTTTCTCACAGGAAACACAACATGTCTGCTGTTAGTCAGAGCAGGCGGTAAACATCAACGGAATGATCAGTCACCAGATAATCAATCATGTGACCTGTAAAACAAAGAGAGACCCCGCGTCTAGAGGGTTTTAGTGTTTTAACACTCACTTCATGAGGAATTACGTGATCTAGATGTTAAGATTTTTAGCAGACTTGTTCTTCCTCAAGTCATTTTCATGAATGCTTTGAGACAAAGATCCATCCAGCTAAATCTGTGGATCTTAGGGGTCGTTTACACGACAACGATGTACTAAAAACTGAACAGTTTTCGCGTACAGACTACATTATCAAAACGCGAAGATGACTAAAAACGCTGCTTCGTTTAAGTAAACTGACCACTACATTCCACAGTCATAACAAAAATGACAACAATTTGCGCTTCACTAGGAAGAGCGGGCAATTTTATAATGGAAACTTTTCTGAAATAAGACCTCCGAAGGACAACCTTCAAAACGAGACATAGGCACTAATACGCATGCGCATGACATCACAGTTTCCACAGATTCGCTTTTTTGTGGTTTACGGGGAAACGATAACGGTATTATTTTCAGAAGCACTTTGAAACCGGTTTGAAAGTTTCCCGTTTTTTAGTTGAGAACGGTGTCGTGTAAACGCCCCTTTATGCTGCGTTCCAGACGAGGTTGGAAGTGGGAATATTTTACATTAAATGTCCCATTTCAGTCTTCGGTGAATTCCAGGCAATGTTGACCACAACTCAGCGAGAGCTTACCGTGTTTTTGTGTCAATTACGACAAAAAAAGAGAGAATAAAAACGATATAAAAATCGCTTTGAAAACAGCTGACAAAAAGCAAAAACTAAAGTATTATTACGGTATATAGACTTAATGTCTAATGTTAAAGTTTGTTTTTACGTTTATGCTCATTGGCAGCAGGACTTGCCGACATCTTGGAAGTGACGTCAAATGACGCAAACCCAATATCCGACTTTGAGTGGCGTTCCAGACTTTATTTCCAAATCCCGAGCTGTCTGGAACGCAGCATTAATCTCTGCTCTGTGTAACAAAATACGTCACACAAAAATGAAAATTAGAACATTCACTCAAGCTCATGTCATCTATTTGACTAGTGCACAGTTTTCCAAGTGATCTGACGTTGTATGGTAGCTTTATGTGAGGAAATTCATTATTAATTGATGAAAAGTATTCCTTCCAATCTCATTTGCATATGCTTTTTTAAACTTGGCACCACATTTAGTTGCAAAACTTGCAATAACAAATGGCCTTCGGCTTCAACGATGTCGAACATAGTGACAAGGCCTGTCGCGATTGGTCGATACAATCGACTCCGTCGGCGCTGTTAATTAGTTGACGTCAATATTTGTAGTCGACTGGGTAAGTTGGATAAATCAGGTGTTACAATGAATTTGGTCAGTGCAGCTCTTAAAGGGCCGGACCTCATATTCTGTGTGAAGCAGCGCAGGAACATGCCAGCCAAGTGAGTTTTTAGAGGGTTTTTTTAACCCTAAAACAATGATAAAACAATGAATAGTAAGTTTTCATATTATTCAATTACTTTTACTTTTTTTTTTGCCACGTATCGATTCAGTATCGGTATCGAGGTATTTTAGTCTGGTCTCGTGTCGAAGTCATAATTTTGGTATCGTGACAACACTATTCTCTATAAAACGTATTTGCTGATTCTCTTTTTTTTGTTATGTTGGTTTACAAATTTGTACCTTTTTAGTTTTACATTTTGTCAAGGGCTTGTTTAGATTTATACTTTTTTGTAGTACACTACTGAAGGCCAACAGTGCAAGTTAAATTAAATGTTTTTTAAGTCAAATTGTTGAAAATTATTGTGATAAATTAGTTGATAGATTAAGCGATATAAAAATAGTCGTTAGTGGCAGCCCTAATTGTGACACACCAAATTTGGGGAGACTGGAAACTAGATTTGAGAGCTTGAGGGCCTCAACTCTGACCAACAAACTTATCTACAAATAACAACTGGCACTACTGTTAAAAAAATGTGGGTCTGCTAAGACTTTAAAATATTTTTGGAAGAAGTCTCTTCTGCTCACCAAGGCTGCGTTTATTTGATCAAAAATACAGTAAAAATATTGTGAATATCACTAAAATTTTAAATAACTGTTTTCAATTAGAATATTCTATTATTCTGATCAATGTGGAAAACAGTTGTGCTGCTTCATATTTTCATGGAAACCATTTTCAGGATTCGATTAATAGAAAGTTCACAAGAAAAGCGGAATAGAAATCTTTTATAACATTAAAATGTCTTAACCGTCAGTTTTGATCAATTTAATGCATCCTTGCTGAATAAAAGTATTAATTTATTTTTTTTTTAAACGTACTGACCCCAAGCTTTGGTACGGCAGTGTATATTTCACATTGTGTATTACAGCGCACACGTTAAATGAACCAGGACAGTCTTCACCTGACTGAAGAGTAGCATGAACGTCTGTGTTCTATAGAAGAAATAAAGTCGTACACGTTTGGAAGGACATGAGGGTGAGCAAATGACTGAATTTTCATTTTTTTAGGTGCACTAACAATATAGTCTATAAGGATTGTCAGTAAACTAATATTCTTTTTGCAGCCTTTGTGCAAAATATGAGCAGCACTTCATTAAGGAACAAAAAACCCTTGGTTTCTGATGAATCAGTTGTGAGCAGGACGCTCTCTCAAGCATAAAATATGAGTTCGGGTATCTGCCCCCCTTGCACACCCGTCCCGTTGGTGCTGTCCGACGAGCACTGGAACTGGAAGGTCACCTTCCCGCACTGGACCTCGGTCATGCCCTCCTGGCCAAAATAACTCAGCTCGTTCCCGTCCAGAACCACGCTGGCCGTGTAGAACGTGTCGGGTTCGATCTGCACCGGGTACTCGAAGAACACGGGGAAGGTGTTGCTGGAGCCGTCGGAGAAGTATTTGATGATGGCGACGCCGAGAGTCACGCCTTGGCGCTTCAGCTCGATCTTGGCCTGGTACTCCGCCGAACCGCAGCTGGAGCCGTACAACCCAAACCCGGCGATGAAGACGCGCTTGTCCACGGCGAACTGGATGCTGTCGCAGCGGCCGCGGTACCGCCACTGATTGCTGCGGTACGCGCACGACTGAAAGCGGTGGCACTTCTGCGGCGTCAACCCCTTGCGTGGTTTGCAGACGAACTTCAGCTCTGGTTTCTTGGCCGCCGTGTACCACAAGAAAATATCATTGGTCTCGTTGAGCGTCAACACGCCCGACTGCGCAACGCCATTAGCGAAATCATCGAGCGCCATCGCCGGGATCCGTATCAGATAGATGGCCTTTCCCAAAACAAGCCGTTTATTCTCGATGGTGGGCTGGAGTTCCTGGCGGTGACACTCGGCCTCCGCCCAGCTCAGCGCGGCGTCGAACACCACCATCTCCTTGGCGTTGAGCGTCTCACGGCGCAGGATGCTCTCCAGAGTCTGAGTGTCGATGTCGCAGAAGCCCTCCGAGCGGAGGGCGAGTTCGGCCTGCGCGTCGATGACCTCCCAGCAGCGCTGAGTGAGGTCGGGCTCCTCGAACAGGCAGCTCTGAGAGAGCAGGACGCAGGCGTTTCGAGCGCTCAGGCTGGTCTCCAGGAAGTTGACGCAAGCGCGGGCCAAGTGGGGAACAATGTATTTTTTGGCAGCGTACAGTGTGGCGAGGACGGTGTCTGCACACAGGTCGATCTCATCACAGTAGATATACCTGACAATAAAGTGCAAAAAAATTATATTACATTCTACTGTCTTTGAAGCAAATGAGAGGCAAACCAAATACTAAAGACACTCTGAAATTCATGTTAATTCACTGCAATTGTTATGCTAATGACAATATAATTTGTAATGCTGTGTTATATTTATAAATAATTACAAAAAATATTTAAAGTAAAATTACATTATAAAAATAAAAGAAAATTATAAGAAAAAAAAACCATGTTACTAGTGATCTCAGACCCATTTTATATATCTATATCTTTATCCTTAAATACAATTTTTTTTACATTTTGTTTGTAAGTTTTTGTAATAAAATAAAAGTGATAAGGTAGAATTTTAAATAGATTTTATTAGGGAGGTAAATCATTTTAAAAAAGGTTTTAATAAAATAAAAATGTAAAAATATATATAACAGTAAATATTCTCTATTGGTCATTATATATTTTTAAAAAAATTGTGGGAAAAAAAAAGTATATGAACAAAAAATAAACTTTTTATTTGCTTAATTTTTTTCTTTGGCAAGTAAATAATTTGGGAGCAATTTTGCTTACAATATTGCAAATATTTTTAGTTTGAGAGAACCACCTTTTTAGTCAACCACCAGTTTTAGTCTCTAAATATTAACATATCCCCACCAAAATAAAATATTCTAATAATTCTTGAACGGGCAAAAAAAAAAAGTATAATATCTATATTATTATATTATTTTATTAGTAAATCTAAAATATATATAATTTTTTTTTTTTAATATATATAATCTTTTTTAAAAATTATATATATATATATATATATATAAAAAGTAAAATATTATAATTTTATAAAGTAAAATAACACCAGCGGCCTCAGACTTTTGGACCCCCCACTATATTGTTCTCTTTAAAGACTTTACACTAATATATATATATATATATATATATATATATATATATATATATATATATATATATATATATATATATATATATATATATATATATATATATATATATATATATATATATATATTTTTTTTTTTTTTATATATATATATATATTTATGTGTAACAATTATGTGAAATTATATAATATTAAAAACATACTTATTTTATTAGAAAAGTAAATTCACTAATGTTTTCTTTAACACCCCATGACATCAAAATTTTAGTTTTGTGTCTTTTATTTCAGGTTTATTAGCTTTGTGGGTAATGCTAAGTATAAGCTAGAGTCTGAAAGTCGTACTTCAGCATGGCAAGGAAAGAAGGTGGCTCCACATCAGGGATCCGGATCTCATCCTTATCTTCAGCCAGTTCTCCGTAGAACATGGCATGAAATACAGAACTGCCCACAGCCAGGACATACTGAAAATGGATTCAAACAGAGATTATGAGCGTCACATCACTTTTCTGTTTTATTTATTCTTGCCAACAGTGAATCTCATGAAACCCATACATTATATGTATAATTTCTTCTTGAGTTGTGTAGCTCAAACAGTAGAGCAAAAGTCATGAGAGTCACCATTCTGCAACAAACTGGAGTGATTCGATGGCCATAACTGTGGTAATTCTGTACCTTGTGTCCCGGCACTCTCTGGGTTCCTCCGGGAGGTCCCACCACAAAGTGAATATCGGCCATCAGCTCGTTGTTGAACATGACTGAGTTTCTGCAGAGGACAAACGAATAATGAAAGACCCTTTACATACAGCACAACATCACATGATGTCTAGGTAGGCTACAAGAGAAAGAGCGAATTACCTCTCTCTGATCGTGGGATACAAGCCTTGCCAGTTACATCCCTGAATGGTGTTGTTGTTGCTGACGTTCTGCTGTTGGTACTGTTGGACAGCGGTGGCTGTGACAGCGGGCAGTTTTTTGGCAGGAAACAGCTCAGCTGCCATTTTACCAACACGTCAATTAATCAGGAGGATTTCATGGCAGAGGATCTGGCAACCTGCAAAACTGGAAAAGATGGGAGGGAAAAGACAAAACACACTCTAAATTACACAAAAAGCATTTAATATAACATTTGAATGATATAAATGCTTGAAATTTAATATTATTTGTATACATATTTACTTCTCTCATTAGTATGCATGCATAGGCTATTATTACATTGTCAATCTTAAATGCCATTAGCAAACAATTTCCTTATATTGACTGTCATTACAGTCTCTTTTATTTGATGTTTCTCATCCATGCTGTCTTAAACTCGTGTGTTAAAATGAAACAGCTCACATACGAAACGAAGTTAATTCACATTCACTGCTGGACTCACATAAACAGTTAGCAATCACAGCTAAAGATGCTAGAACCATCTAAATATGCACAGAACAGCAACACATATTGTTAAATGAGCGTTTACATTATCCAGAAGCACGTGCATTTAATAAATCCTTTGATATCTGTAATAGCAGATGCTGATCTGAAATCAGATATGAGCAACAGGAAATAAACAAAAACAGCTACCGGGCTAACAAACCTAAAAAAACTCCCCCAAAACCCCAAACTAAAACAGCATCACGACATGCCAGCGCTCATCAACCAATAACAGCTCAATAGTGGCAATTACCAGAGATTGATTAATGCAGCAGGATTAGTGATAGAGTGAAGAAAGTTTGCAGCTGGTTTGCACATCAACATCCTCCATGATCGGAGGATCCGCCTGACGGACTGCGCATGCGCCATACACACAAGCCCATCTCGAATTATTATTATTAAGAAGAAGATGAAAATACT